>NW_006408642.1:4678899-4680088 GCF_000296735.1 Chrysochloris asiatica
CAAGAAAACAAAAATCCTCACCACTGGACCAATAAACAACATTCTTATCAACGGAGAAAAGATTGAAGTTGTCAAGGACTTCATTCTTCTTGGACCAAGTATCCACATTCGCGGAAGAAGCAGTCAAGAGATCAGAGGACGTATTGCATTAGGCAAATCTGCTGCACAGGGACTTTTTAAAGTGTTGAAGAGCAGAGCTGTCACCTTGAGGACTGAGGTGCGCCTGACACAAGCCATGGTATTTTCAATAACCTCATATGGATATGAAAGTTGGACAGTGAATAAGGAAGATCATAGAATAATTTATGCCTTTGAATTGTGGTGTTGGAGGAGAATACTTAAAGTGCCTCGGACTGCCAAAAGAACCAATAGATCTGTTTTGGAGGAGTTGCAGCCAGAGTGCTCATTAGAGGCCAAGATGGCCAAACTTCATCTCTCGTACTTGGGACATATTGTCAGGAGGGAGCAGTCACTAGAGAAGGATGTCATGCTGGGTAAGATGGAAGGTCAGAGAAAAAGAGGAAGACCCCTGATGAGATGGATCGGCCAGGTGGCATCATTGATGGCATCAAGTGTGGCAGAAGTAGTGAGGTTGACCCAGGATCGGACATTGTTTCGTTCTGCTGTGCATGGGGCCACTATGAGTCAGTTCCGACTTGATGGCACCTGACAACAACACCATACAGGAGCAAGGATAGGAGTTGCAGTGGGGAGCATAGATATTTAATATGTCCCATTTAGGAAATGGCAGAGTGATGGAGACATAAAAGTTTCATTCAAAGAGGTAGCAGGAAACCAGGCGAGAGCAGAATGTAAGAAACCACAGAGAGAGCACGTCAAGAAGGGAGAGGTGCTCACTGGTGTCAAATGCTAACACTTGTACACACAGTAATAAAATCCATGTCGAAGATAACACAATGAGGGCATTGATGGTTTAGTGGTAGAAATCTCACCTGGCATCTGGGAGATCTGGGTTCAATTCCCAGTCAATGTACTTCATGCCCAGTCATCACCTGTATGTTACTGTGATGCTGAACAGGTTCAAGACAAAGATGGAATAACAAGACTGGCCTGAACGTCTGCTTTTTAAAAATGATCTAATGAAAATCCTATGGAATACAATGGTCTAGTTAACACCTGATCATGGGGATGCAGTTGTTCTGTTGTGCATGTTGTTGTTGTTAAGTGC
>NW_006408642.1:4680188-4682868 GCF_000296735.1 Chrysochloris asiatica
GCAGCCCGATTCGTAACCACTACGCTACCAGAGCTCTGTTGTGCATGGGGTTGCCAAAAGTTGGGGTCAACAGTAAGTAATAATAACAACAACAAAGACTAAACCAATGCAGAAAAAAATTTAAATGTTCAAATAATGGTGTTAGGACATTGATTAAGCATTTAAGAAAAAAAATGAGTTCCCTTCCCCCAATGTTGTACACCAAAATAAATTTCAAGCAAATCAAAGAATTAAACAATCCCCTGTTTTCTCCTATTTTATATTTTCAATTCATGTTTTATAGTTCTCAATTGACCTTTGTATTTAGCTCATTTCAACTCAAAGATCAATAAACAGAGCTTCAAAAAACTATTGCCATGGATCCAAAAAACATCACATATGCAATTCAGAGGAAAATAGTAAACTGGGGTAAAATGATTTTCAAAGATACAATAGAACAAAGGATGCTGTTGCCCTTAGTAAATGGAAGGCTTATTCTGTGAATAGAAATAACACCAGGACTTCAGAGACAACATGCAGGAATGCATCTAGGCAAAAGCAGGCATACAAATGCTCAAAACAGTTGGGGGAAAATGTTCAAGATCACTAATGATTCAAGAAAAGCAAATTAAACCAATGATCAAGGTTTCTTAAATTTTTGCCAAGCTGACTGGCACTCAGACACTCTCTGGTGGCTGCGTCAAACTGTTCCATCCTTTCTAGAATGGAATTTGGCAAATCATATGAAGAATTTTAAATACTTGTGTGTCCTTTCACCGAGTCACTGTAATCCTAGGAAATTGCCCTGAGAAAATAAACATAATTGGGGCCAAAGATTCACACACAGAGATGTTTGTCTCAGCACTACAGTAATAATGAAACCAGAAACATGCTTAATATTGGCAAGGAGGAGCTGTCTAAACAATTCCTAGTACACATACTCTTAAAGTAGAATGTTGAGCCATTACAATTATGTTTAGAAGGAATTTTTAAATTATATGACAAAATGCTTATGATGCAATGTTAAGTAAAAAAACAAATATTTGTATAAATAGTATATTTTCATCTATGCTTTAAAAAAAAAAAGTAATCAAGCAAATCCATAGACTATCTAAAGTATCTGATTGGTAGCTGGTAAGGTGATTGGAAAATACAGGTCAATATTTTTAAAACTAGAACTTTAAAAACAAAGTTGCATTTTTAAATCATTGGTTTCTAAAAGTCAGTTTTGTTAAGCTTTAAATCCTTCTTTGACTATAAAAATACATCAACTCAACAAGAGTTAATTAACTTGAACAGTATGTTGAAATAATTAAATTGATAAGAAAACCTATTAAAAAATCACTAAGACTACCATGATTATATAAATCCTATATACAAAGAAAATTATTTTTAGTGAAAGGAGGAGAAGGAGAAAGAGATGCAGTCAGCCTATGTAGAAACCAGGTGTGTATGTGTGTGCGTGTGTTAGAATTAGTGTGAGTCTTTTAGGAATGCGTATCTGAGGGTAGTACTTTCTCAGTTTTTTCCTTCTTTAAAAAAATATTTCAAATGTAGAAAACTCAGAGAATAATATAACACACTTCTAGGTGTGTAGTAGATGTTAGCATTTCCCTGTATCCATTTTAGATTATTTTTTAAAAATAATATTTATTGCATTTTTGGTAAAATTATAGAACACATGGTTGTTAAGTTCCGTGGAATTGGTTCTGACTCATAGCAACCCCGTATTGGGTTTCTGAGGCTTTAAATCTTTGTGGGAGCAGAACACTTTGCTTCTTTGACAAAGTAGTTGGTGGACTCTAACTGTTGACCTTGTAATTCAAAGTCCAGTGCTTATCCTATGGTGCCACCACTCCCAAATTCACATATGAACCCTAAATTTTTCCCCATCTTTCTCCCATGGAGCAGCTGGTGGGCTCGAAGGAAAGTTTAGAAGATTACAACAAACAAGAGTCAAAATGGTCTGGTGCTGGTACAATGATAAATACATAGACCATTGGAACAGAATTGAGAACCCAGAAGTAAATCCATCCACCTATGAACAGCTGATCTTTGCAATGGGCTGAAATGCATTAAATGGGCAAGAGACAGTCTCTTAAACAAATGATGCAAAACTGGATATCCATTTGTAGGAAAATGAAACAGGATCCATATCTCTTACCATATACAAAAAATGAACACAAAATGGATCAAAGACCTACATGTATAACTATGAACTATAATGATTATCAGTAATAAAATAGGGACAAACTTAAAGGCCCTAATACATGGCATAAATACACTAGTATAACTGACAACACAAAAATGCATGATAAGGAGAGAACAAACAAGATGGCAGATCAGGTGGAAGTGCAGTGAGGAGCTTCACTGGCAACAACACAGAATACAGGACAAAGCAGGCTCAGGGGATGGTCCTAGAACTCTGAAACACATGTAAGGGAATATTTAGAAGGTTGGAAGACTTACAGCTGGGGGAGTTTATGGCAGAAGCAAGACATCCATTGCTTTCTGGTTCGAGACATTCAGCTGCTCCAGGAGCCGCCATCTTGTGTGGGGCCAACCAGGGGAAGGATCGGAGTGGCCACGGATGCCTGACAGAGCCACGGAGATAGAGGTGTGGACACACTTTTCTTTTGGTATCTATTCATTGGTCCCTTGCTGTCTGTGTACATCCATTCTGGTGACTATAGGGGTGCCC
>NW_006408642.1:4691698-4693299 GCF_000296735.1 Chrysochloris asiatica
TGCTGGGTAAGATGGAGGGTCAGAGAAAAAGAGGAAGACCCCCAATGAGATGGATCAGCCAGGTGGCATCATTGATGGACTCAAGTGTGGCAGTGGTAGTGAGGTTGGCCCAGGATTGGACATTGTTTCGTTCTGCTGTGCATGGGGTCGCTATGAGTCGGTTCCCACTCGATGGCACCTGACAAAAACAACAACAGGGGTGGGAGGGAAGGGAAGGTAAAACTATTGGCTAGAGGGTAGACATGTGTTAACATGGGTGAAGGGGAAGCTATATGCAACAAAAAGGAGGTCAGCCCAAAATGATGGGGGCAGGGGAAGATCCTGGGATGAGTGTAAGAGTGAAAGGCAACAGAGGTAAATACTGGGTTTGAACTGTCTACCTTTAAGTTATCAGTCCAGTGCTTATTCTATCTGTAAAGCATAAGAAATTTATTTATAAAATTTCTGAACTTTGACATAAAAACATAGAGGCATATGAAGTATGTATGTAAGGAACATAACCTTTAAGTCACTTTGACCCAGCATGCTGGGACACAGAAAATATAACATAAATCTAAACAGCGCCCCTAATCTCTAACCTTGAAGAAAGGATGTATCCTTTAGCAATTTTTCCTCTAACCTTGGAGAAAATACATAATATTCTAGTCAGTGATGTCACACACTGGCCTTTGTCGTGTGGAGCTAAGGTGACAAATTCACATACAGTTGTCAAGTCTCTTGTAATCAGAGTGACCCAGCAGTTTCCAAGGCTTTTTAAATCTTTGCAGGACTCACCGCTTTCCCAGATTTACATATAAACCCTAAACCTTTGCTCACTCACTGAAAGAAGGCAGAGATGGACTGAAAATTCTATTCAATGCCACCTGTCTTCTACCCTAGCTAGGAGGTACCTCCCCTGTGTTCATGCAGTAGATAAGCCTGCTTCCTAAGACCTCTATTAAAGGTAAAAGCATGAAATCTAAAGGTGTGAACTCTAGCCACTGAACAGACACTGGAATTGGAATCATCAATTCTGGTATGCCAGTTCTAAGTGAAGGAGTCCTGGTATAGAATAAGCACTTGACCACAAGGTCAATTTGAACCGCAGGGTCGTCAGTTTAAACTCATCAGCCACTCCTCAGAAACCCTATACAGGGTTGCTATGAGTCGGAACACACTCCAAGGCACTAACAGCAACAACCAAAGGGGACGGCTTAGTCTCTGGACCCAGAAAGCTGACCCCGAGTGGAGGCCTGTGGCCAATTCTTGTGTCTAAGCCACAGTTTGACCTGGTGTGTGGCACATAACAGCAACAACAGCTCTAAATGAATGCTGTGAGGTGTGACTTGTGTACCTTGCCACAATGAGTTTATGCATGACAAAACTGAGTAATATTATGAGACCACTGTTGTGAAAAGATCAGAAAGCTTTTCTTGATAAAAGAAACGTTCTGTGATGGTTACCAGGGGTGGAAGGGAAGAGAAAATTATTCATAGGTTAGAGGGTAGACACATGTTAACTTGGGTGATAGGGAAGGCAATATACAACAAGATGCAGGTTGGCAGGGCAAAGATGAAGGTAGGAGAAAACACGGGAAGGAATGCAACACTTAAAGTGTTGTT
>NW_006408642.1:4693829-4736277 GCF_000296735.1 Chrysochloris asiatica
TATGGGAGTAGAAAACCTCATCTTTCTCCCGCGGAGCAGCTGGTAGTTTCGAACCGCTGACCTTAAGGTTCGCAGCCCGATTCGTAACCACTATGCGGCCTTAAAAGCATATAGAAGATTTCTTAAAGGAGGGTAATTGTTGCTAGGTGCTGCCCAGTCATCTCTGACTTACAGTGACCCTGTGCACAACAGAACAAAACAGTGCCTAGTCCTGTGCCATCCTCACAATTGTTATGTTTGAGTCCATTGCTACTGTCATAGTGCCAGTCCAGCATCTGGGAGGGTGTCCTTCTTTATGGCTGACCTTTACCTTTACCGATCATGATACTATTCTCTAAGTACTGGTTCCTCCTGACAATATGTTCTAAGCATGAGAGACAAAGACTCTGCCATCCTGCCTTCTGAGGAGCATTCTGGCTATGCTCACTCTAACACAGATTTGTTTGTTCTTTTAGAAGCCCGTGGTATTTCAATATTCTTCTCCAACACCATAATTCAAATGCATCAATTCTTCTATGGTCTTCCTTATTGATTGTCCAGCTGTCACATGCAAATGAGGCCATTGAAAATACCTGGTTTGGTTCAGACTGTACCATAGTCCTCCAACTGACAGCTCTGCCCTTTAACACTTCTTTTATACGTTTTGCAGCAAGCTTATTGTCCCCTTTGCAGTAGTTAGTTGTGTGACTAGTTAATTTGTTGTGGTTAGGTGCCATCCAGTTGATTCTGAATCATAGTGGACCTGTGTGACAGGGTAGAATTGCCTCAGGGATTTTTTGTTTTATTTTTCCCCCCACATACAATATAGACTGTAGGATAAGCACTGGACTGTTAACCACAAGGGGTGCATAGTGGCTCTCTACGATAAACCTATAAACACCAGACTGCAAACCACAAGGTCAGTGGCTCAAGCCCCCCAGTCACTCATCAGGAGAAAGATGAGTTATTCTGATACCCCAAAGGTTTACACAGAAACCTATACAGGGTCACTATGATTCAGAACTAATTTAATGGTACTTAACAACAATGACAACTCATCACAAGTTTGGTGGTTTGAGTGGGCCAACTACTCCTTGGGAAAGATGAAATTTAACACTCCTGAAAAGATTTACAGCCTTAAAAACCCTATATAGAGTTGCTATGAGTTGGAACCAACTCAATGGTACTTAAAAACAACAACAATAAATGCTTTATGAACAATTGTAGATCATTAGATCATTCCTGCAGGCCAAGTGGTTGACCAGGTCTGCCATTCACTTGTAAAGTAGCCTTGGGCCAGTTATACAGCTATTCTGAGCCTCAGTCTCTTCACTTCTAAAACGGACAAAACCAAACCAAATCAAACCCACTGCCACTGAGTCAATTCCAACTTGGAGTGACCCTGTTCAGGGCTTCTGAGACTGTAAAACTTTATGGGAGCAGGAGGTCTTATCTTTCTCCCTCAGAACAGTTGGTGAGTTTGAAACATTTTATAATCATTATTCTGAATTCCTTCTCAGGCATTTCCAAGACTTGCCCTCCTTCCAGAATGGAGTCCAGGTCTACCTCTAGGTCATTTATCGCAGACAGTTTATCTTGTTTCTGGACATGAGCTGATATGGTCATCTGCTTTTGCTTCTTGGACATGTTTAGTGTTTATCTGTGGCCTTAATATTTAAGTGAGTATGTGTTTTGGTATTTTTTATGCTTTCTGATTGCTTCCAGGGAGATGTGATCAGGATGTGGGCTTCCCTTTTCACTCTTCTTATTACTTAACTCAGAGTAACTTTCACAGGTGATATCTGCCTCCTGGTATATGGCAGTTGGTATTGGTTCTTGCCTGGATTTTGGTGTTTTATAGAGTGTGACTGTAGCTTGGCTATATGGCAGCAGTTACTGGCTTTCCTTGTGTAATACAGGGAAAGAAAGAGTCCCCCAAAGGTAGAAGGGGGAACATAAAACAGCAAATTAGCACCAGCGAAAAAAAACAAGAAAACAACAACAACTAGACTGAATATTGCAGTCTATAATCACAGAAAAGAAAAAAAGAGAGAAGAGAAAAAAAAAAAAATGTGTAGCCTAATATGAGGATGACTTTAATGTCCTCTTTTTAGCTTCTTGCTTTCAAAGCTGCCTGAGAGATTTCAAGATGCCAGTGTTGGTTTGTTATGTTGTACCTTAGGCTTTAATTTAATTTTTAGCCTGTTTTGTTTTTAAACTCTTTTTCCCTCTCTCCACCCCTGGCCTGCCCTTTCCCGTATTAAAATAAACAAACAAACAAAAAACATTCAGGTTCTGCTCTTGGTCTGAGTATCTGTGCGCATGTGTCGCAGAAGAACCCACCAGTAATGAGGGTGGGGGGTGTCCACTTGCTCAGGCTCCCCTCCCCGCTCTAGTCACCAGAAGGAGGTGCACAAACAGTAGGGGCGCCAATGACCACATACCAAAAAGAAAGAAAGAAAGAAAGAAAGAAAATCAGAGCACAGCAAAACTGACAAAGTGCATTGTCCACCTTTGCTCCAAGGTTTCCACCGTGTTTTTTCTGTGGTGTTTCTGCTCCCCCGCTTGGTCTTGCCATTTGGTCTCGCCCAAGATGTCGGCTCCAGGTCTCTGAGCCCAGCCGATTCAAAAGTATGCGATTTCTTACTTCAGCTTCAAGTTCCAATAGCTATAAGCCTTCAAACTTTAAAAAATATTCCTATCTCTGTGGTTCCGAGTTTTGGAGCTCTGCCCTGGATCTGCTTTGCCTGGTATTCTGTGGTATGGCTGACTGAGAACTTCACTGCATCTCCACCCTAGCCGCCATCAAGCCCCGCCTCTCCAGTTGGTGGGTTTGAACTACCAATTTTGTGGTTAGCCACCCACTGCCTAACCCACAGTGCCACTAGAGTTGCTTCTCAAATGAGCATTGTAGTTGTTGCTAATGTTACTGAGTCAGTTCCGTCTCATAGCAACCTTGTGGAGGGTTTCTGAAGAGCAGCTGGTGGGTTTGAACCACTGACCTTGTGGTTAACAGTGCAGTGCTGATTCAACAACACCACAAATGGACATGTTGTTATTGGTAAGTGCTGTTGAGGTGGTTCTGACCCATAGCGACCCTTATAGGATTTCCGAGGAGCAACTGGTGAGCTTGAACCACCAACCTTGCAGTTGAAAACGATTTTGTAGTCCAGCCCACCAGAAATCCAAAATGGACATGTTATTGTTGTTGTTAAGTGCTGTCGAGTTGATCCCAACCCATAGAGACCCTGTATAGGGTTTCCGAGGAGTGGCTGGTGAGCTTGAACCGCCAGCCTTGCAGTTCAAACAGCTTTGCAGTCTGGCGCATTAACCCACAGCGCCACACCAGGACTCCACAAATAGTAGTTAATTCATAGGGTTACTATGTCTTTTTGGCAAGGATTACTAGCTGCATGCATCACAATAGCCATTCTCTATGTTGCAGCTAATGGGAGTGTGGTGGTGCCATAGGGTAAGCACTGGACTATGAACCACAAGGTTGACAGTTAGAGCCTACTGGCTACTTTGTGGGAGAAAGATGAAGCTGTCTGATCCCACGAAGATTTGTAACCTTGGAATCCCTATACAGGGTCACTATGAGGCGGAGTCGACGCCTCATCACATAACAACTACAACAACAACAACAATATTGCAACTTGATAAATTGCTAGTTGCCATTGAACCCACTCCGAGTGCCTGTGTACAATAGAATGCTACCTGGCCCCATGTCATCTTCATGATCATTGTTTGACTTTTGTTGCCACTGTATTCTGATTGCTTTCCAACCTAGAGAGCTCATCTTCTAGCACACTATCAGACAATATTCTGTTTTGATCCATAAGATATTCATTGACTTAATTTTCTGAAGTAAATTGCCAGACCATTCTTCCTTGTCTGTCATGGTCTGGCAGTTCCTCTGAAACCTGTCTGCCATGAGTGACCCTGCTGGTATTTGAAATATCGGTGGCATAGCTTTTGTTTTTTTTCCAGGTAGAAGAAAGAAGAACCTGTATGTGTGCTGACAAGAAGGATGCAGTAGGAGAAGGGTGAGTTTTGGGAGCCACTGAGCATTGAGATGAGATGGGGTCAGGGCATAGGAATTGTCCTCAGCTGGCAGCATCAGGAGAAGGCTATCCATGGCATACCCTAGAGGAGGCTGCTTCAGAGCTGTTCCTCCACTTTTCCTGAACACATCCTTTACGTTCCTTGTACTCACGCAGTCTTTGCTTCTTCTTTTCTTTGACCACTGCTTTGTTCTTTGCATGATGCATTCCATATCATTTCTCTGGCCTATCTCTATGGGCTCTACCTAGAATACCTTTGCAGGTATGGTTCCCTCTGCCTGGAAGGATCTTCCCTAACGCTGTGGTCCCCTCCCCTTCATCTTTCCAGGGTTTCCTTGGAGAAGCCTTCCTGGCCACCCCCCAATACCCCCCACCCCCCAACATACATTCTCTGCTCTTCCTTCCTCAGCCTTTCTCCACCACACTTACACACTGACATATTCCATTTCAGAATGGATACTCCACCAGGCCATGCATTCAGCCTCTTTCATTCATTCCTGCGTCTCCATAGACAAAGACCCGGCATACAGTAGGTGCTCATTCAATGTTTGTTTCATCAAGGAGTGAAATAAGGAAATGCCACTTTGAAGAGGTGCCCTTCAATGTCAGAGATGCTCTTCCTGCCCCCTTAAATCCTCCTAGTCCCCCACCCTCATGCCTTTCTTTCATAGCCCTGAACACTCTCTGAAATTTGTTCCTTCTTCTCTTCACCCATGAGCAGAGTGGTCATGAGAGCAGGCTCTCTTGCTCTTGCTCACTGCAGTTTGTCCCAGTATCTAGAGGAGTACCCAACTAAGAGTTGTTGTTGTTAAGTGCAGTAAAGTTGGTTCCGAATCATAGTGACACTTTATTATAGGGTTTCTGAGGAGCAACTGGTGGGTTTGAACCACTGACTTTACGGTTAGCAGTCCAGTGCTTATCCTACACCACCACACCAGGACTCCAGTTGCTGTTGTTGTTAAGTGCCATCGAGTCAGTTCCAAATCATAGTGACCCTGTGTAGAATTTTCAAGATTTTTGCGTTGTTTTTTTTTTCAAATTTTTGCAGGAACAGAAAGCCTTATCTTTCTCCAGTGAAGTGGTTGGCAGCCTCAAAACATGGACTTTGTGGTTCACAGTCCAGTGCTTATTGTATGGAGCCACTTTGCTCCAGCCACCCTCATATCAAAACTGACCCAAGTGGCCTCCTGCTGCTTCCATATAGTCCCATGGACCCATTCATTCATCCATTTATTCATTCATTGCATGTTTATTAATCTCTAACCAGGACTCCAGAGTTAGAGAAGAATAAATATACAATGAATGAATGGATGGATGGGTACATATATGGAAGTAGCTGGAGGCATCAGCTTTGATATGGGGTGGCAGGGTGGGATTTTTCCCTCTCCCTGGCCCATGTCTTTGGTGTGAGAAGTTATAATGTATGAGAAAATGCATGTAAATATTTAAAACAGAAAAACTGAACAAAAGTCATGTGTATTTATTCTTTTCTTACATAGGTGGGAGTTTCATAAAGATAATCTGTAATTCCCACTGTGCCAAGAATCTCCACAAAAACCTTCAACCCCTAGCCCCACATGCTTCAGGAAACTTTGAGAATCTATTATCTATATCATAGAACTTCTTAGGGTTTATTAACTTGAGTTTAGTTGCTTTAGATATAGTAACTGGTTTAAATCTCCCACTACAATCTTCATCAAGAACTACTGAAATTGCCTCACTTTCTACAGGGGTGGAGTCTGGGTGAACAAGGCCATATTCTTGTGGTTCTGGTGTTTGTGTTCTGCTGGCTCAGAGGAATTGCTCCACCTACTCTTCAACTCCACCTCTGGGTGTCTGGGGCAGGTGGAAGGGTCCAAGAGTCTGAGGTAGCCTGAGAAAGGCCCATTCACTCTGTGGCCAATCACTACTCAGCAATTATGAAGGTACTTGTTGCCCCTGGAACCTCTGGTTATAACTGTAACCAGTCAAGTTGTGTGGGTATTTTGTTTGTTTGTTTATCTGTGTTTCATTGACTATGAAAAGGCATTCAATTGTGTGGGTCATAACAAACTATGGATAACATTTTTAAGAATAGGAATTCCAGAACACTTAATTGTGCTCATAATGAAACTGTACATAGACCAAGAGACAGTTATTCAGACAGTTTAAGATCAGGAAAGGTGTGTGTCAGGGTTGTATTCTGTCACCATACTTACTCAATCTGAATGTAGAATAAGAAGCTGAACTATATGAAGAAAACTGAGAAGCTGAACTATATAAAGAAAAGGGCATAGGATTGTAGGAAGGCTCATTAACAGCCTGTGGTATGCAGATAAAATGAAGATAACTTCAAACTCTTACTGATACAAGTCAAAGCCTATAGCCATCAGTACAGGTTATATCTGAACATGAAGAAAATGAAAATCCTTTAAAATGAACCAATAAACAACATTATGATAAATGAAGAAGACATTAGTGTTGTTAATTATTTGCATCAACAATCTATGTCCACAGAAGTGTTGTTGTTGTTATGTGCCGTGGAGTCCGTTCTGACTCACAGCGACCCTGTACAGGGTTTCCGAGGCTGTAAATCTTTATGGGAGCAGAAAGCCTCATCTTTCTCCCACAGAACAGCTGGTAGTTTCGAACTGCTGACCGGAGGTTCGCAGCCCGATTCGTAACCACTGCCACAGAAGTAGCAATCAAGAAATCAAACAACAAATTGCATGGGACAAATCTGCTACAAAAGACCTTGCTGAAGTATTAAAAATACTAAGATGTCACTTTGATGACTGAAATGTGTCTGACCAAAGGCAGGGTCTTTTCAATTACCTCAAATGCATGCAAAAGTTGGATCATGGAAAAGGAAGATAGAAGATGAATTGATGCATTCACTGTGGTGTTGGTGAAGAATACTGAATATGCAACATACAGTGGAACATAACCAGAAGAATGAATAAATCAGCCTTAGAAGAAATACAACTCGAATGTTTCTTAGAAGTGAGATGATGAGACTCTGACTTTGGACTTGTCATCAGGAAAGACCAAGCACTAGAAAAGAACATTACAGTAAAACGAAGGGGCAGTGAGAATGAGGAAAATCTTTAATGAGATGGATTAACAGAATATCTGAAACAATGGGTAGAAACACACCAACATTCATGAAAATAGCACATGGCTGGGCAATATTTCATTCTAACATACGAGAATGAGTTAAATATTATCCACACCCTGGCTGTAGTTTCTATTTTAATCAATTTTTAGAAAAGATAAATATATATCATTTTTCAACATAATCTCCTTGCTTTTCAATACACTTTTCCATATGTCAACAAGTTTTCATATTCCCTTATTTAAAAATATTTTAGGCTGAGTTGTGAGCCATGAAATGCACTACTATCTTCAGTTCTTCATCAGAAGTGATTCTTTCTCCTTCAAGGGCTGCTTCCACAGGACCAAACAGGTGAAAGTCTGATGGAACAAGATCAGGACTATAGGGAGGATGCTTTAACATCTCAAAAAGAAGCTTTTGCAGAGTGTCAACACTGTGGGCAGAGCTGTGTGGATGTGCATTGTCATGCAAGATTACAACTCCTTTGGATAGCAGTCTTCTGCATTTAATCCCAAATTTAGGCTTTAGCTCTTCAGTGAGCATATCACTGTCATCATGATCACTGATGACTCTTGAGCCATTTTCCTGATAGAGTTCTAATTCTGGCCTTTGAGAATTCCAGAAAACTATAAGTATCAATTTTCTAGCTGATGGTTGACTTTTGAACTTTTTCTTGGTTGGCAATTGACGATGTTTCCACTCCATACTCTGCAGTTTACTCTCAGTCTCATATTGATCAATCCATGTCTCATTACCAGTAACAATATTTTTTTAAAGAAACTTTTACTTTCCTTAGCGTATTTGTCCAAATTGTGTTTGCATATGTCCAAACACTCTGTGTATGCTCTTCCATGAGTTGTTTCAGTGCCCATATCCCACAAACTTTCCAAAACCCAAGTCTGTCATGGATTATTTCATAGGCAGAGCCATGGTTCACTTACAAATGATTTGCCACATAATCCACTGCCAGTTGTCTATTCAACGGAATTATTTCCCGTGCACACTAAATGTTGTCATCAGCTGTGGGTGTGGATGGGCATTTTAATATACCTGGAGTGTGAATCAGTTTTGACTTATCCTCTTACATAGGGTCTGCATGAGTGGGAGCCCACTTCCGGCAAATAACAATAACAACAGCAACATGTATTGATTGACAGGACCACACTTCTGTAGCTGGGGCTCTGTCCATCTCTTCATCACACACAAGGACAGCAGCCTTTACTTCTACCCCTAAACAGGCATGAAGATCTCCAACCCCAATGCAGACATCTAACCAGGATCTCCTGGGTTCCACGTGGCTTCATTGTGCTCCTGGTGAATAGGGGTTGAGTTTTGTATCCGGTATCAGGAGATTTTCTTTATTTGCTCTCAAGTTTAGCTATGCATTTTTAGATACATAGAAATATTCTCTCCAGGATTTCTAAATATTGGAGGATTTTCTGTTTGCCTCTGCTGAGTCTGCCATCTTGATTATGGACAATTTAACTCTCATTCCTCACAACCCCATGTATGTCAGAGTCAAATTGTGCTCCACAGAGTTTTCAATGATGAATTTTGGTGAAGCAAATCTCCAGGCCTTTTTTCCTAGACATCTCAGAGTGGACTCAAATCCCCAACATTTTACACAGAGCAGCCAAGTGAAACGACCATTTTCAGCACCCAGGGTTTCCCTTTCTTTCTATGTGTATCTATATTAACTAGGAATCAAATTTGTTTTCCTGATTTTAGAATAATTTGCCTGAAATGGAGAGTGGAGGGGAGGAAGCTCTCTTCCTCTCTAGCCTCCACCCTCTGTCCCTGAGGCTTGTTCTGTCAGCACCACTTTGGTGTAAAGGTGAGACCTGCCAAGTGCCCTGCTGGTATCTTTCTCTTTCTATCAGTGAGCGGGAGGAGTTGGGGAAGATGTTCATTTGCAGCATCAAATTTGTACATTTTCTTTAAGCTAGGGAGGAGAAAGGCAGGAATGCACCAAGCTTTAGAACAATTAACTCAGTCTTTTGCAGACATTTGAAAGATAAAAAGAACCCTTAGCTTGCTAAAGAAAGCCTTCCTAGCTTCCAGATTTCTCACCTTAGCAAACCCCTCCTCCCTCCATTGGGCACGTGTCAGAGGAGGGTTCACCAGAGCATGTCTGCAGGACACCAGGGTTGGGAGCATTAAAGGTCCAGGTGCACCTGCTTGGTGCTGAATCCTGAGCATTGACATGCTAGTTCAACTTTAGGTTGTCTTTCTGTTTGTGTGTTTGTTTGCTTGTTATATTGTTGTCTTTGTTCTTGAGGTAGTTTACACAATGAATAACTGAACCTAAATTCGAATTCAGACCCTGGCCCTTCCAGCCAAGGGATATCCTAGGTCCAGTTCCCCAGAAGCAGACCTCCAGAGGCATGAAGTATTTTGCTGGAAAATGCTCCCAGGAAAACCCAGGAGAACCTAGAGGGAAAGGAGGCGGGGCAGGGTGCAGTGATGCAGCATCGATCAAGGAGGGCAGTCACCCATGGGGCTCAATTCCATACAGAGCTCTAGGGTTCACACCCCACAGTGTCCCTCTCAGGAGAGAGAGCTAAAGCATTTATACACCTGCACTCAACAGTCTCTGGGTGATGTATACAGTTAACACAACGGAAAAGTTGGTGGTTTCAGTCCACCCAGAAGTAAACTGTACTATCAATGTACTTCTGAACAAAACCAGCCATTTAAAGCACTGTGGAGTCCTGTTCTACTCTGATACCCAAGGGGTTGCCTTGAGTTGAAATAGATGCCTAACAACTGGTTCTCATCTAATAGGTCTAGGTTTAGGGCTTCCCTAGGAGTCCTGGTGTGGCACAGTGGGTTAATGGGTCAGACTGCAAAGTAGTTTGAACTGCAAGGTCGATGGTTCAAGCTCACCAGCTGATCCTTGGAAACCCTATGTAGGGTTGCTATGTGTTGGAATTGACAAAACGGCACTTAACAACAACAACAACAGGGGACCTAAGTCCTGAGCATTCCAGGCTCTCCTTTGGACAGTTGAAATGGATTCCAGCCACTGGAGGTAGCTGTCCCATGCAGGGGCTGGCTGTGGGGACAGAAGGCACACAGGAGCCAGGCCCTGATCACATCTAGTAATTGACTTAGTTCTATGAAATCCACCTGGAAAAGGCAGGTCATCCTGTGCCTTCTTTGCAGGATCTGTGTAAGACAAAATGAAAATGATAGTTAAATGTAAACCCCCTAGACTACTCCCGAGTGTTCACCTAACCACATGGTGAACACTCAGTAAACAAGGTTGCTATGATTATACCAAGCAATGGCACAAACTTACATTCTGAGTCTACCGTATCCTACCTAGAGGGGCCCTGGAATCTGGATGTCAGAGGTGAGCCCCCTGTGACAGACATGTTTAACTGGTTCTGGCATCCCTCCCTTCCACTGAGCCAGCAGGCAGCCCCAGTGTCCTTGTCAGGGCTGAAGTCCCAGTCACCCTGAGCTGGACTGCAGATGGAACCATTTGCTGGTTCTGAGGAAGAAGCCAAGCCTTCCCCTTGAAGGGGTCCCACACCTGCTCCCCAGGCCTGCCTGTGTGGCTTCCTCTATGTGCCACTGTGGCTCCTTCAAAGCACGTCATTTTGAAGTTGTATACATGCTCAAAGTATTTTGAAACTTTTCTTCTGTAAAAGCTCATGAAATTCTAACAGCAACAACAATCACTGTTTCTTGAGCACGGACTGTATGCCACATACTCTGCTTACTACCTCACAAAAGATGGTACAGGGAGGGGTGACGCTTCATTCCATTATAAAGTCACTCAATGGCATCCAACAGCAGCAACAACTAATGTACTTAACCCTCACTATACTGCAAGGTCAGCAGTTCAAACCCATCAGATGCTCCTTGGCAGTTAAAAAAAAAAAAAGCTTGAGATGGGCATTAACTCTGCAAACCACACCAACTTCCGCCTTTGCCAAATGAATTAATCCAGTCATCTGATCATTATCTTTTCTTAGTCTCTCCAACCCCAGCAACAAGTTCTGAGATTTTGCACTTTCTCAGTCTTTTGCCAAAGATAGTTTTCTAATGTATCAAAGCCTGGTGTGGGTTTAGTAAGCTCTGTCAGGAATATAAAGATGACTACGACACAGTTCTGGCTCACTTGGAAACCAGGTTTTCTAAACTCAAGCCAGTACCACAAAGGGGGTCAAGTGATATTCATGCTGTTCAAATATACCAGCCACAAATATACAGGGTTGCCGTGAGTTGGAACCAACTCCATGATACATAACAAAAACAACAGCATCACACTCCTGTAGAAAAAGCACTGGACTGCTAACCAAAATGTTGGTGGCTAAAACCTACCAGCCATTCCTCAGAAATCTTATATAGAGTTGCTATAAGTCAGAACCTATTTGACAGCATTTAACAACAATAGCAACATCATCATACTTCTGTAGAATAAGTACTAGACTACAAACTAAAAAATAGGCAGTTAAAACCCACCAGCCACTCTTAGGATTCCAATATGAGTCAGAATTGACTGGACGACACACAACTATAACATCATATTATTGGGGAGTCTCTGGGTCATACAAATGAATAAGCATTGGGTTGTCTGGAAGGTTGATGAACTGAAACCACCTAGAGGTGCCTAGGCAGACACTGGTGATCTGATTTTGAAAGGTCAGAGCCTTGAAAACCCTATTCTACACGCATGGGGTCACCATGAGTTAGAATGGAGTTGATGGTGTAAGGACCAAACTGATTTTACCTGATTTTACCTACCTAGAGACTGCTTGACTAAACTCTAGTCAGGCTCAGGAAAGCATTTTAAATAGACAAGGCCTCAGTTTTTAGTTCCCTCCAGAGACAAGGTCAATCTCCATTCTGTACATTAGCCTGAACACGTACTCTAGATCCAAGAAAATGATATATGTATAAATAGCCAGGCAGCTCAAGGCCAGAGGCCAGATGTTTTCCTTTACCCTAGCCTAAGAACAAAGACCACCAGTCCTGACCAATTAAACTGTAACATCTCATAGTTTGCCAATTGTTAACCAATCCAAAGATTGTAAAGCTGAGAAACCTGAGCTGTTTGAAAACTCTATAAAAACCCTGCAGACAATGAATTCGGGGCTCTTTCCCTATTCCGAAATGTTGGATAAGGTTAGAGACCTGGCTCGAGCTTGATTAAACAACCCTTATGTATTTGCATCGGTACACGGCTCCTGGGTGGTCTTTGGGGACCCCGAATTCTGGGCATAACAATGGCAGCTAACAACAGCAACAGCATATTCTTGGAGTCCAGGGTTGATGAAAATGGTTAGCATAGTCTGCCGCTGACTTAAAGTTTGGAAGTGTACCTTGCACAGAGAACCCTCAGAAGAAAGGTTTGGCAATCCACTTCTGAGAAATCAGCCATTGAAAACGTCATGGAACACAGTTCTACTCCAATACACATGGTGTCACCATGAGTGGAAATAACCTCAACAGAAACTGGTTTTTATTCTAAGACTCTTCCCTTTCAGCAGCAGATTAGGGAGGAGGAGTTTTTGTTGCTATGTGATATTGCATGAATTATGAAATTTACTCTGGACTAGGGTTATTGTTGGTATTGTCCTGGAGGTTTATTCCATCCCATCCCTTTCCAAATGCGAAGTGTTTTTGCACTTTAGTATCCTAAATTATATTACTACTGCCACTGAGCCGATTCCCACCCATAGTCACCCTATATACGGTTTCAGAGACTGTAAATCTTTATGGAAGCAGCCAGCCTCATTTTATCCCTCAGAATGGCTGGTGGATTTGAACCACTGACCTTTTTATTAGCAGTCCAGTGCTTAACCCAGCACCACTAGGGCTCTTGTAGAGTATACCGTTGTTGTTAAGCACTGTTAAATCAGTTCTGACTCACAGCAACCTTGTGCAGGGTTTCAATGAGGTTTGAACCAGTCCAGTACTCTCTTACAGTGCCTCTCCAGACTCCTGTAGGGTCTATTAATAAGGAGTTTTTAGGGTTGTTGTTGTTTGGTGCTGTCAAGTCAGTTCTGACTCATAGCGACTCTATGCACAACAGAATGAAACACTGCCGGTTCTGCGCCATCCTCACAATTGTTGTTATGTTTGAGCCCATTGCTGTTGCCACTGCGTCAGTCCATCTTAGAGGCTACTAGTCCTTGTACCTCACTGTAGACTTCTGGTTCATTGTTCATGAAACCAGTCATTGCACACCCTCATGGGCTTCTTTTGTTATGGCTGATCAGTGTCATGCTTGGCATTTGTACTTGTGGGCAACAGGGGGCCCTCCAAACTCTGAAAGATGCCATGTGTCATCATCATAGAGAGGCCACAGGTCAACACTCCAAGCAAAGGATTAAATTCCTCTCATCCCTCTGTGGTCCATTGTTTTAAACACAGGATTGCTCAGGGTGAGGTGGGTGCTGGCTCTTCTGGGCCTGGGTTAGCAACTGGTTGACAGGAAGAATCACGTGACTTGATCATACAATTACATGGTTCGTTCATTAGTCATGGAAGCTCCTGCTAAGAGAAAGACTTTTGCACAGTCATGAAAGACGGTGAGGAGGACCTCTAAGTATTTGTCAGAATGCCTTTGATATAGGAGGCAGAGAAAGCCTGGAAGACCAGCTGTCCCATGCTTGCCCAGGAACCAGAAGTCCTGGAGTTCTAGCCAGTAGGTAGAAGGATCAGAAGTTAGGGTTGTTGTTAGCTGCTGATTTATGGAAAGCCTATGCACAAAGTCACTAAATACTGTCCAATTCCATGCCATCCCCGTGAACAGTTGCAGATGAGACAGTTGGGCTCCACAGGGTTTTCACAGACTGATTTTTAGAAATCCATCTTAGTCTGGAAGCTTTACTGAAACCTGTTCTACATCACGGAACTAGGCAAATGGCTGTCATGAGGTGCGTTGACCTGGGTCTCCAACATGGAAGGTGAGCACCGTCTGTGCCTCTCCCCAGTCATGGAGGGGTGCTGATGGGAAGAGTAGTTTGGGGAGAACAGCAGGAACAGTAGGGAGGCTCAACAGGTCCCGAGAGGAGACAGTGCTCCAAGAACTCACCGCGGCTCTCCCTCCTTCTTGCTCTACTTCTCCTGCCTAGACCCTGTAACAGGCTCACACCATCCTGACTTCACACCTGCCACCAGCGGCAAAGACTGTCGCAGAGTTCAAATTCTTGAGCAGCAAAGGCTGCTGCATCTTTGTTCAGTGGACAGGGTGGTGTCATTAGAAGACACCAAGGCAGGCTAGGCACCATGTCAGCTATATCCACCACTTTGCTTGCCAGATCCACAATAACTCTAAATGTGCCTCCACCTATCAAGCTCCAAAAGCACAAGTGTACACCCACCTACCTGCTCACCTCCTGCCAGCAAGAGACACCCGAAGTCACGGCCAAATGACTTCACCCAGAGATGATTTTTCTCAGAGCCCACACTCTCCTCTGATGCCTGTTTCCCCGGGCTCTGTAGCAAGAAAACCTGGTGTACATCCTCTAATTTTGCAACCTAAAAACTGTAGCAATAGTGGGGACACCACCACTGGTAAGGTTTGCTCACTGTGAATGATGGAACAATCAACCATTCAAAATCAAAAGGGCAACTTTTACCTAAGGACCAAGTTAGGAGGGGATGGGAAGGAGGATAGAGTGGAAATAGGGAACCACAGGGAGGAAGTGGGATGACAGTTATTATACGGAGGGGATTGCAACCACTGAGAAGAAACAAAGTGATTGATTTCATATAAAACTGATGATCTTTTCTACAAACTTTCACTCAATTCACAACAAAAGGTTAAAAACAAAAAACTGTAGCTGTCACTTTTAACTCATAGTAATAAAAACCCGGGTTTGTCATACTGAGGTGGACTTCATGTTGCTGTGATCCTGGAAACTATGCTGTCAGTAATTGAAATAGCAGCAGGACCATCAATGGTGGACAGGTTTCAGCTGAGCTTCCAGACTGAGACAGACTAGGAAGAAGGAGAGGCAGACCGCTTTTGAATTGTTAGCCACTGAAAACCTTATGAATAGCAATGAAACATCGGAAGATATAGTGCCAGAAGAGGAAAAGCACTCAAAATATGACCAAGCAAGAGCTGCCTTCTCAGATTAGAGTTGACCTTAATGACATGAACGGAGTAAAGCTTTCAGGACCTTCATTTGCTGATGGAGCACAACTCAAAATGAGAAACAGCTGCAAATATCCATTAATAATTGGCACATGGAAGGTACAAAGTATGGATCTAGGAAAATTGGAAGTTGTCAAAAAATAGCTAGAATGCATGAAAATGGATCTCCTAGGCACTAGTGAGCTGAAATGGACTGGTATTGTCTATTCTGAATCTGGCAAGCATATGGTTTACTAAGCAGGAATGACAAACTCAAGAGGCATCACATTCATCTTACAAAAGAATCTTTCAAAACCTATCTTGAAATACAAAGCTATCTATGATAGGATAATGTCCATATGCCTACAAGGAAGAGCACAGTTAATACCATTATCCAAATTTATGCAGCAACCACTAAAGCCAGTGTGTGTGTGGGGGTGGGGGTGGGGGTGGGGTTGTTGGAGTCTTTTGTCCCTTCAGCTCCTATTCCTTAGTTCCTTGGTGATGTGCATGTGCCACCAATCTTCCCTAGTCTGTCTTTGCTTCTGTGCCTAAACAGCTCCTTTCGTTTTTCAGAAGTGATTGGCTTAAGGCATACCCTGGTATGGCACTGTAGGCTAATGCGTCAGACTGCAAAGTCATTTGAACTACAAGGTCGGTGGTTCAAGCTCACCAGCTGCTCCTTGAAAACCCTATACAGGGTCGCTATGGGTCGGAATTGACTCAAGGGCACTTAACAACAACAACACTTATATAGGAGTCCTGGTGTGGCCTTGGAGGATAAGCACTGGACAGATAACACAAGGTACTGTGGTGTGGCACTGTGGGATAAGTACCCGACTGAAAGGTGGGGCATCAGTTCAAACTCACCAGCTATTCCTCAAAATCCTATACAGGGTTAATGTGAGTTGGAGTTGACTTGAGGGTACTTAACAAAACACTGATGTCGTCTCATTAACATAACAAAGAAAGTCCTATCCCCAGATGGGATGCCATCTAGATGTTATTGTTATTAATGTTGTCTGCCCTCAAGTAGATTCCAATTCATAGAGACCTCACAAGACAGTCAACTGCTCCATAGGTTTTCCCTTATCAAATCCACCAGCCATTCCTGGGAAAGCCTATACAGGGTCACTATGAATTGAAACTGGCTCACTGGCACTTAACAACAACCACAAATCTTTATGGAAGTATCACCAGGTCTGTCTTCCGCGGAGTAACTGGGTGGATTCAAACCCCTGATTTTTAGATTAGCAGCTGAACTCTGAACCATTGTGCCACCAGGCCTCCTTATGCACATGTTTGTTGTTGTTGTTAAGTACTGTTGAGTCCGTTCCAACCCATAGTGACCTCCCCCCAATAGGGTTTCCGAGGAGCTGCTGGTGGATTTGAACTGTCAACTTTGTGGTTCAAACTGACCTTTTGGTCCAGTGCATTATCCTGCAGCATTATACCAGGACTCCATCTACACGTATTGTTGTTGTTAAGTGCCATTGAGTTGGTTCCAATTCATAGTGACCCAGTATGGGGTTTCTGAAGAGCAGCTGGGGAGTTTGAACCACTGACCTTGCAGTTCAAACTGACCTCTCAGTCCAGTGCTTATCCCCCAGTGCCACACTAGGACTCCATCCACATGTTTAGGGGTTAGGATTTATAACAGATAATTTTGAGAGGGCACAATTTTATCTATAACATTGTCTGATGTTTTAAAATACACTTTTCTCCTTTGTCTTTTTAAAACAACTTGTTGATATGAAACCTCATCCCCCCATAGACACCTCTTCTAATCGTTTGACATATCCTCAAATATGCATATGCATATAGCAAAATATATCTTGTGTCTGTTTTTAATTTACATAAGTGAAATTTTGCTATAAATCTCATTCTGGCTCCTGCTTTGCTCACTCTGCATGTTGCTCTATAGCTTTCTTGTTTGCTTCCGAGTGTTGTATATTATTCTAAAGTATTCACTGTCACAGTTTACGGATCCACTTCCTCAGTGAAAGACACCAGGCTGTCTCCAACTCCTCACCACATAGAAACACTGCAATAAACCACCTGCTGCTTGCTGAGACTTCCTGTGGGATTCATGTGCCCAGGGATTGCATTGCTGTGTGATGAAGTCAATGGATTCTGGCTGTTCCTGGGCTGCCAGGAAGTTTTCCAGAGAATGATTCCAGGGGTGCATGAGTCCCGCCTCCCTTTCTTTCTAGCTTTTGCCCTTCTGATGGGTGTAAGGGGACCCCAGTTTGCATTTACGTTCCTGCAGTCACTACTGAGCTGGCAGCGGTTCTTCACATATTTATTCTCCATTTGGTCTTCCTTCCTGCCGCCTATCTCCTGATTGTCGCTTTCTATTTATTGCCTATTGACTTGGGATTGTAGAAGACTTTGTATACTTGAGTTGGCGTTGGATTTTTGACATAGCGAATACCTCCTTGTGGTTTGTCATTAGGCTAGTGATTTCTCATGTGTCTTTCATTAACAATCATGTAAAATTTTTATATCGTCACTATGAGTCGGAATGGACTTGATGGCCCTTAAGAACAACAACAAAACCAATAGCTGAGGATAAACTCTGTGTGGTGCTTAAACACAGCATAAACACTGTGCTTGTCTTAGTTTGGTTCCTTCAGAAGCAGACCCTGAGACCAAGGATAGCAACCACACTCTCTGCCAAAGAGTGGATTCCAGCTCATAGCAACCCTCTAGGCCAAACTAGAGTGCTCCTTAGGGGTTCTCAACTACACCTTTATGGGAGCAGACAGCCTCATATCTCTCTCTCTCTCTCAGCTACTGGTGGGTTTAAACTGCTGAACTTGTGGTTTATTTGGCAAGGAGCCCTGGTGGCTTGATGGTTAAGCATTCAGCTGCTAGCCAAAAGGTCAGTGGTTCAAGCCCACCAGTTGCTCCAAGAGAAAAAGTTGTAGCAGTCTGCTTCTGTGATGATGACAGCCTAGGAAACACTCCAGGGCAGTTCGACTCTGTCACACAGAGACACCAACAGTTGGCACCCGAAAACAACAACAGCAAATTCATTTGGGAAGTCAAGGCACATCTGTAGGGGTGATGACGTGACCCAGGGAAGGCGACCGACTCATAGAGACCCTGTATAGGGTTCCAAATCATAGTGACTCATAATAGGATTTATGAGGCTATAAATCTTTACAGGAGTAAAAAGCCTCATCCTTCTCTGACAGGATGGCTGCTAGTTTCCGAACTGCTGGCCTTGAGGTTAGCAACCCAACTCATAACCACTGTGCTACCAGAGCTCCTCTCCTAGCTTCTAGTGCTGTAGAAATCTTGGCGTTCTTCTGCTGCTTGTAGATACAGTGGGATCTGAGACAGACTGTCTCATAAGTTTCCTGCCATTGACAGGATTTGGTCTTAACCACTTTCCTACCGCTCTCTATAGTTGCTGTTGTTGTGAAGTGCCATCAAGTCGATTCTGACCCACAGTGACCCTGTACAGGCTTTCCGTGTCTATTGTTGTTGTTGTTGTTAAGTGCCATCGAGTCGGGTCCGACCCATAGCGACCCTGTACAGGGTTTCCGTGTCTATTAGTGGAGAATATTTGAGTTTTGCTTCTCTGACAGGTTTCTGTCTTACAGAGGTTCTAGGTTTTATTGCTCCTCTTCACAAGGTGCCTTCTCTCTCTGTGCATCAGCCTCAAGGTCTGCTCTCCCGTTTTATAAGACACTGCTCAGAAAAGATTAGTAACCTACTCTGGTATGCCCTTGTTCACTGATAACAAAAGAAAAATCCTACTTCCAAACAAGATCACATTTACAAGTACAGGGGCTAGGACATCAACTTATCATTTTGTGGAGGGGGGCACAATCCAATCCATAACAGTTTACCTCTCCAATCACATGGTATGATTCAGTGCCAACCTCTGCCTTTGGCCTCCTTTTCGTATCCCCAACACGAGCCAGACTCTATCATTTGAGGAACTCTTCCCTCTTTGCATAGCAGGTTTCATGCTCCCAGGCTCAGCTCAAATATCACCTCCTTTGAGGTTACTTACCTGAACACCCCAAGGAGCTCTGGTAGGGTGGTGGTTATGAATCGGCTGCTAACCTCAGGGTCAGCAGTTCAAAACTACCAGCTGTTCCACAGTAGAAAGATAAGGCTTTCTGCTCCCGTAAAGATTTACACTTAACCTAACTGAAACAGATCATTTTCATTCGCTTCCATGTTCACAGCCTGTTTCCCCCTAGTAGAATGTGAGTTCCACTGGGACAGACCTGCATTGTTAGTCACTGCCTCCCAGGTGCCTGGCACATAGCTTGTTGTTGTTAATTGCGATTGAGTGGTTCTGACTCATTGCAACCATGTATAGGGTTTCTGAGGAGCAGCTGGTGAGTTTGAACTTCTGACCTTGCTGTTCCAGCTCACCCGGACCTTGCAGTTCACACATTGCAGACACACATTAAGGAGTTCCGGGAACAACAACAGCATCAACAAACAAATGAACAAATCTAATTGACTTTTTCAGAAACAATGGGTCATTAGAGGACCCTAGCATTGTTAACAAATTCCCTCACCTTCTTTGAAGACACAAAGAATTAGAATTAAGGTTTGTCTTTCAACCCCACCCCATTCTACACCTTTATCATTTGCTAAAACACCTTGGCAGTTCCAGTGTATTTATCACACCTGCATTTAGTCACAGTTTGATCTGAGAGCCCTTGTTAACTCCCTTAAAATATCTGATTGAATTTCATGTGGAAGTGAATACCACAGATTAAATATATGTTGTGTTAAGAAGCTTCCCATTTTATCACAGCCTGAGCACAGCCAGGAAAGCATTCTGCATGTTAATTAAGATAGCTGAGGGAATTTTAAAAGACTTTTTTTTCTCCCTTTTGATTTGTAATGCATTCAGGGGAAAGGGAACTAAGGCAACTATTTGCAAAGCCGTAAAATTCAGTGTCAAGTCAGACGGTTTCTGGGGTCCCAGGGAGCCTCAGTGAGGCCCAGGCTGAGTGCCTGCACATTAGCTTCTAGCAGGGCCTGTACCTAGTGGGTTGTAAGGAAGTCGTAAAGAAGACTGGCGGTGCGACTGTGGGGAGGAGGTTCTGACTTCTGACTTTAGTAGGAACGGTGCCTTTTTGGCTAGGTCTAGAATTTGGCCTAGGGAACAGTTAAGCAAGAGGTGGGAGTGGGAAGTGATTAAACAAAGAATCAAAATAGGCAAAATGAATTGGGATACTGAGAATGTGGAACAGTTTGACCTTCCTCCTAATTAGAACGACAGGGTAGCCAGGAGGGCTGGTAAAACCAAGAGGGTGCTGCAGATTCCTGCCTGAGCTGTCAGAAGATAACAGTACTTGGGTCTCCTGTTGTTGTTTAGTGCCAATGAGTCAGTTCCAACTCAGAGCAACCCTATAGAGGGTTTACGAGGAGCAACTAACTGGTGGGTTTATTCTGCAGTGCCGCACCAAGACTCCTTGCGTCTTGTTGTTAAGTGCCGTTGAGTCGGTTCCGACCCATAGCAACCCTATATAGAGTTTCTGAGGAGCGACTTGTGGTCTTGAACCATCAACTTTGCAGTTCAAACTGACTTTGCAGTTCAGCTAGCATTAACCCACAATGCCAGCACCAGGGCTCCTTGGGTCTCCTAATGGACTCAAATTCATAGGTATCTCATGATGTGATAAAGATAAAAAGGGAGGTTGACGTTCTTTGTTGTTGTTATGTGCGGTGGAGTCGGTCCTGACTCGTAGCGACCCTGTATAGGGTTTCCGAGACTATAAACCTTTATGGGAGCAGAAAGCCTCATCTTTCTCCCACGGAACAGCTGGTAGTTTCGAACTGCTGACCCTGAGGGTAGTAACCACCGATTCGTAGCCACTAGAGATTTGTAGTTGTTGTTAAGTGCCGTCGAGTCGGTTCCGATCCATAGCGACCCTGTATAGGGTTTCCCAGGAGCAGCTAGTGAGTTTGAACCATCAACCTTGCAGTTCAAACCGACTTTGCAGTCCAGTGCATTGATCCACAGCGCTACATCAGGACCAGAGTTTTGTTGTTGTTGCTAAGTACCGTGGAGTCGCTTCCGGCACACAATGACCCTGCACAGGGTTTCGGAGGCTGCGAATCTTTACGGAAGCAGAGAGCCTCATCTTTCTCCCATGGAACATCTGGTAGTTTCAAACTGCCGACCTTGAGGTTAGCAACCCGATTCGTAGCCAGAGCTTTAGACCTAGGTTAAAATCCTGGCTCAGGAAAGTGGACCAGTCACTTACTGAGCTTCAGTTTCCTCATCGGTTGGACTCAGAGACCGCAGATGCCACTGGTACATCGTGGTAAGACGTCAGCACTTCATGCTGGCAAGAATTTGGTGCACTGCTGAGCTCTTCAACTCCCCCACCCCCACCCCCCTTTCTTTTCCCATTCCCTCTGCTCCAGCCACAGCTCACCTTTGAAACACAGCCAGCCCAATAGAGTACAAAAAGATCTCAGGGCGATTTGGGGAGTAATTCTAGCCATTTGCACAATCTTAGTTATTTCTAGTTTGGAAGATATCCTCACAAAAATACGCAGTTCCGGAATAACACGGCTATTTCTTCTGGAACCCCTAACTCAAAGTTTAGGAGATGCTTATTATCAAAATAGAGTTGGCAGCTGGGGTGATACTAAAAGCAATAAGCAGTGAGCACCTGAAGCCACTGAAAGCTTTGTCCGCTGAAACCCTGTCAGCCTTCCAATTTATAACTGTGACGTTCCCAGCTGTGACCAGCAGGGGGAGGCACCCCCCTCCCGTGTCCATTTCCATAATATTCTGGTATGCTCTGCTCCTTCCTAGCCTAGTCAAGCCTCCTCCCCAGTCTCCACCTCCCAGGTCTCAAGAGCAGGAGCCACAGCCCTCCACTGGCTCCCTCCTTTGATTGATAGAGGTTTGAAGACCTACAGGAAGGAGCTGGGTAGGGATCTCCTCCCATCCTGTAGAAGAGCTGTCCTGGAGTTCTTCATACTGGGCTGGTCTCTCTTTTTCCTGGCTCCATTCCAAGTAGAACAGTCCCTGGGAGAGATCCAGGCTAGACTAGGTTCTTTCTCTGACAGAAACAGAAAGGCATCAAGGAGCTTTCAGTCCTGAGACACACCCATCAGAAATGGCTCATTCCTCAGATGGTGAGTTACATCTCATTTCAGGGAGGACACATCCAGAGATGTAATATGCTCCGAAGAGGCAACATAGTCCTCAGGAGTGATGTGCCCCACAAAGTGACAGGACCCTCACATGTGACACACCCCTCTGAGGTAACCCAGGCCTCTGGGTTGACATGCTCTTCAGAGGACATGGTACTCAGAGATTTCACAACTTAGGCCTGGGCAACCCAGCGCTTGGGTCTCAGGCTAAAGGTGCCTGTATCCCTGAGGTCGCCAGAATGATGCCTTCTGATCCCCGGCCCTCCTGCCCGTAGGAAGTGCTCACTGTTCCTAGTCCTGTCGACAGAGAGAGAGACAAGAGCCAGTGAGAGGAAAAGTCATTTATGATTTATGAATAATGAACTAATTTAATCCTGGGTTTCTCTTGTGCCTCCCATTTAGTAATTTGTTCCATTTCTTAATGGCTTGAGTTCTTTATCAGGCTGTGACAGAGGGGAGCAGTGATTCATAACACCGGGGATTTGAAGGGTGACCTATATACCAAGACTGGAAAGGCAGGTCCTGAGAGATGGGTGGCAGCTCCGCCTTCCATGCCCTCCCACCCCAAGTTGGCACCATTCCTGTCTCTGCATCAAAGTGGTGAGGAGGTAGCAGGGCTGGGAGGCTGTTCAGTGCACTGCCTGCGGTTGGGGCTGTGTCCAGAGCAGGCCATCTGCTTGCACTTAAGGGGAGTGTCAATAGGAACAATAGAGATATTGGGGTCTAGCCACCCTCCCTCACAGAAGCCACCCTTCAGCTACATGGAGAGATGGACAGGGCTGTGGAGCAGACCTTGGGGTCATGCTATGTGACCAAACCCTGGCTGCCCTTTTCTGTCTTTGTGATCCTGTGTGTATTTTTTCAGTGCTTAGAGACAGGAAAGGACACACCAAACATAAAAGGTTCTCCACTCTGTCCCGGCCCTGCTGTTTGTTTTCTTGACACTGCTATTTCTTTCATTTCTACTGTACACATTAGGATGCTGAGACGCCTCAGTGAAGAGGGAAAGGGAGTGATCTGTGAATAGACAAGGGGAGAAGAAATGGATCCAGAGTATTTAATTTCCTGCACTTCATCTTGCTTGAGCATCTGGCCCCATAGCCACCAGGCCACAAACGTGCCCTCACGCAGGACAGCAGGCAGGGGGCGCTGTAGCGGGGTGGGGTGGACTACAGGCTGCAGCAGCCATTCAGAGCAGCAAGGAGAGGCCTGAGGTTGCTGCCTTTGGTTTTGAAGTAAATGGTTATTGTGCCCACTTTTTAAGTAGATAAGTAGGTACAGAGAGTACAGCTGGTACAGAGAGAAATCTGTCTTCCTTCAGCTCCTTGTCTGCTTGCAGTCCAAAGTTCTGGCCTGTATGGGCAGGTGAGGCCTCTGCTCTGTGATAGCATTGTCCTGACTTAATCTCAGTGACCTGGAGACTATATCCGTGTACGTCACCATTACCACCACTCTGATCCAATATTCCTAGGAGGCAGGTATCAGCAAGGACTAATACATATGTAGGGAGCCCTCGAATAGTGGGTTAAGCATTGGGTTGCTAACCTCAAGGTCAGTGGTTCAAGCCCACCAGCTGCTCCGTGGGAGACAGTGTATTATATGAAAAATATGCATAGTTCTCTAAATATTCATAAGGACCATTATTTTAAACCCCTAATTTACAAAAAGAAAGCTGTGTCTTATAGAGGTTAAATGATTTTCCCCGGGTCTGTTCATATACCTAGCAAGAGAGGCAATAGTCCAGGCTATATCTTTTAATGTCCATGGTTTAGAACAGATTTTTATATTTCAAATTTTGATTTTGATTTCTTTTGAGAGCAATACGATTTAATGGAAAAAGGCAATGCTTTTATCTTATTAACTTCATTACCACAAGTGGTTAGATGAGAGGGAAATCGAGCCCTTTCAGTCATCCACTCTTCTGTATTAAAACCCTTTATAAGGAAGATGAGAATGCTGTTGAAGAGCCTTAAGTAGGCTTGGTTAAAAATTGCAGGATAAACTTTATGGGGAAAGTTTAAAGTTTGTGGATTCAAAGAGGCTTGAGGAAGGCACAGTGTACTCGAGTCATTTATTTTTGCAACATTTAATTTAGCAGTCAATTTTCAACAAATCAGCAAAGCCTTCATATTTCGCAGCCTTGTCCTCCGCTTGCAAGTCTGTTTCTGTTTGGTTTGTTTGTTCGTTTTTAAACTGTGAAATGGCTTTTTCAACCCCACATTGCAAAAAGAGGAAAACAAGGACTCCTGTGGGTAATCTCTGGATTACCAACTGAAAGGTTGGCAATTGAAACCCACTTGGTGGTGCCTCGGAAGATAGGCCTGGCTTTCTGCTTCTGAAAACTCCATGGAAACTCAGTTCTCCTCAGCATAGGTGGGTCCTCCATGAGTCAGAATCAACTTGACAGAACCTAACAGCAACATAAAGGAAACAAGCTAGCCAAGTTTTTTGAAAGAGAAAAAGTGGGCAACATTTCTGCTTAGTGAAGGGAGAGAGGACTGTGGGTTGTCAAATGCCGAGACTTCTTCTCTCCTCCCTTAGAAGAAGGCCCTTTACTGAGGACAGGAGTCCTGGGTGTATCTGACTTTTCTGGACATCTTCTTGGGGTCGCTGGGTGAAAGGGACCTTTCCAAGTCCACAAGAGCACGAATTAGGAGAATTAAAAATCACTCCACCTGAGTCATCATTCCCTTTCAAAAAGGCATCTGGGCGTGGCTTTGCAGCTGGAGCAACGAAACCCTAATCAATTAGCCAGTAGCCACAGGCTGAGACCAACTGTGTGTCTGGATGGGAATTGCTGGGGAGGCAGAACCTGGAAAGAAGACCCATCTGGGTTCCAGCTCCCAGAGGACCCATGGGTGGCAGTGGGATACCACTTCCGCTCCGGAGTCCTTGCTCGTAGTCAGACCCAAGCAACAGATGGTCCCTAGGGAGGGGCAGCCCCCCAGGCAAGGCTGCAGCAGGAGGCAAGAGGATGCTCTGCCAGCAAAACTTGCAAGTCATCCTGCAGCAGCAGCTGGCAGGGTTGGGCAGGCCGTAGTCAGTTCAACAAGGGGAGGGACAGGGAGAAGGACCCGTAGCCTTTTGGTTTTCAGGAGCATTCTCCAGCAAGGTTTTAGAGTGGTCTGTTTTACCCTCCAACTTTTTCTCTCCTGCACTCCATCCCTTCACCCCACATCATGTGGTTTGGACCTCCCCAGTCCAGATGCTGTCTTCCTGAAGCAACAGAGTTGGTGGGATGGTCCCTACCTCTCTGGTCCAGGAGCACCAGGGGGATCACTTTCCTGCAGCCACAGGTACATAGACTGGGCTTGGTTAGGTCCCTGAAGAGATGGCTAGACTTGGTGTTATTGTTTATTGTTTCAATGGAACTAGTTGCCAACATTTAAAAATTGTGAACTTGCACCTATACACTCAGGCTTCCTGCTTCTTTTGAAAGCTGGATGATCTGGTGAGGATGGGCCTGAGCCCTGCCCCCCCCCCCAATACCCACCCCCAGTGTGCCAGTGTGGCCACAGTCCTCACCTCTCCTGTTTCTCACACCTACTGACAGATGACGTCCTCCTGAAGGACAGCTGAGTTAGTGAGCGTTCATCCTGTTCATTGGAGAGGAGGACACAGAGCTGAGATTGTCTGGGCCCACTTGGGGTGGAGACTCTTCTGCTTCCATAACATCCCTGCCTTACCAAGATCATGGCCCTTCCCATGCTGTATTGACAGTAGCTGCTAGCTCCACACATGAATGGGTCGTGGCATGGCACTGTAGAAGCACTGGACTGCTAACTATAAGGTCAGCAGTTCAAATTATCAAGTGCTCCTCAGAAACCCTATACAGGACCACTATGAGTTGGAACCAACTCAACAGTACTTCACAATAACCACTACATAAAAATGGGTTGTGGCCATTTGTGGGTGTTGATTTAAATCTCCTCCCTCTTGTTTGGGTTATGGTCCTTGGGGGGGGTGGGCACAAGTGGTTTGTATTTGACTACTAATCTAAAAGCCTGGAGAACTACTTCCATAAAGATTATAGCCGAGGAAGCCCTGTGGAGCAGTTCTACTCTGCAACACACGGGGTCACCGTGAGTCAGAATATATGCCAACAGGTTTGTTGGTTTTGTTTTGGGTCAGAGTATTTATTCACCACTGGAGACAAATTTTAAGACGCGATTTTACACATCTATAACCCAAGGAAAGCTAAGCACTGTCTACCCCAGGGTCCGGCAACGACCCCTCCAGCAAGAAATATGGTGGTGGGAAGAGGAGAGGCACTGTGTCACTGGAGCACATGAAAATGCACACCCTCCCCGGTGCTCTTCTGAGAGGATACATGTGAAGGGCCAGCAGTGGGGCAGCTGAGCCTACGTTATGCTCAACTCCTTATACTTAGAGACACCACGGAAAAGGACTCAGTGGAGAGCTCAGAGCGGGGCCATCACTTCCCCTCCAGAACCAGAATTCAGGAGCTGCTCTCTCCCTCTGCCACCGGGAGAGAGGTGTGGACCAGGGAAGGAGAGTCAGTGGAGAAGGCTGAAGGACTGTTAGAAGACATCTTCCTGTCTTCACCTTCCTTCGCAGTATGCCCAGAGAGCTGCCCTCAGTGTCCAGTGGTCGACAGCAAGTCTTTCTGCTCTGGTACGTGTGGGGTTCTCTCCAGCTGATGTGAATACCTAGTGGAGAAACCCGCACTTCTGAGAAGGTGCAGAAATGGCTCTTGAGGGCATTGTCTTGAAGCACTGGTTTGCTAAACCTGGCCACCAGCACCCCAGCCCAAGTCCAGGTGTGTGTGTTGTCTCCAGTTAACTCCACAATGCACTCGGTGTAGGGTAGAATTCTGTCTCTGGCAGTGCTGGTAGCCTTGCTGTCCTAAGAACAGGAAGCTCCATATATTAGGAAATATTAGAAACATTTGTTTCAGCCCTGCCTTTATCATTTCCTAATGTGGGGCTGTAGGCAGCCCTGAACTTCTCTGATCCTCAGTTTCCTCATCTGTAATATAGGGATTATAACACCTGTCCCCTCTTCCCTCCCATTTCTTTGAGACCTCAAATGAGATGATGTTGATGTTGTGAAGGGTTGTTTGAAAGCTGCCAAGGGCCTTGCTAGGCAACACAGTACCAGGCTTGAAGTCCAAACTGATGGTCAGCTGGCCAGGTGATTTGGTAGCCTTCTTGTCTGTTCAGGCGTATTTTCACAGACTCAACAAGTTCATGTTGGAATTCAATATTAGACTTTTCATGTGGGGGCAACAGGGGTTGCTCCTCTTCCCAAATATCAGGTGGGCTAGATGACTTGTGTGGCGGGGGCATGGTTTTTATATGAACCCAAATGCTGATATGATTATGCTTGTGGAAGAATTGGAGCACTTCCCTGGAGGGCCCAGGAGACTTCATCATTGTCCTCTTGCATTAAAGGTTTGGGAAAGGCACTGTGCTGGGTTCTACAGCAATGTTGAAGAGAAGGGTTATGTTCCTGGGGGACCCACAGACAGGCAGCTTCCTTAGCAGTTTATCTGAGATCAAAGCAAAGGGAGTTCATGTCTTGCTGGGGCAGTGGCAGTGATCAAGGAAGACTTCCTGGAAGAGGAAGAAGTGGCAGCGTGACTTCAGGAACAAAGGAACCTGTGAGTGTAGGCATAGTACTCAGAGAGTGAGTCATGCTTGTGACTGGCAAGAGAAGGATGTGGAAGAAGCAGCTGGGAAGCTGAGCTGAGACCCCGGGGAGGACTCTGGATGAAGACAATACATTATGGTTCCAGGAATCATTGGAGCAGAGAAGTGATGAAGTCAAGAGTTGCTGTCAGGTGATGAATTTTATGCTGGTGACCAATTTCTAACCATTTTCTTTGGTCTAGATAGGTTTGCAAACAAGGGACTCCTTTAATCCCTTAAAGTATTTATCCTCCTGGAAGAGAAGAAATGTTCTGTTAGTTTAAACTGCAGCTAACCCATTACAATAATCTCTTTTTTTCCTTCCTAGTGCTCAGATGAAACACTGAGTAGCTCAAGGACCCAGTGAATTTGAGCTGGTGTCAAACAGTATAAGGACTGATAGGTCCCGGCATATCCTCCAGAAAGGTGGATAGTATATTCAGCCCAAAACATTGCTATAGGACATCGTGGTTCTCTGAGTATACCAGCTCCCTGCAGGAGCCCTCCACCTGACAGGGATGGTAACGTGACCTCTTGTCACTGCTCGTAGGGTTTACCCCTCTCATCCTCAAGGCTCTCAAGACTTCAGGTGATGTTTCAGGTCTTGCTGAAGAATAAGATCCACCTCACACCTGGGTACCCATTTGGGTCGTTCCACCCAGAACAGAACACTAGGTAGAATGTGCAGCTGGGAGGATTCTGGGCAGAGAAAAGAAAGGACTTCCTGACTAGAAAAACTGAGAAACAGCCTGGAGTTGGTGGGGACAGAGTGCTGTGGTGGGGCTTGGCCACCTAGACCTTCTCCCCTGTACTGCTCAGTCCAGGATTAGGCCAGATTATGAATTGTTTGATGTTCCAATGGGCACTTTTCAAACTCCATTGTATCCACAACTCACAAAGGGATGGGGTTAAAATGCAGATGCAGATTCAGAGGGTCTGGGTGGGATCCAGGATTTGTCTCTCACATAAGTTCCTAGGTAATGCCAGTGGTCTGAAGACTACAATTTGAACAGGAATCATTTAGATCATTTATACTCTTCTAAAGGGAGGATGGAGTTCTGGTATGGCACTGTGGGTTAATGCACCAGACTGCAAAGCTGTTTGAACTGCAAGGTCGGTGGTTGAAGCTCACCAGCTGCTCCTCAGAAACCCTATACAGGGTCGCTATGGGTCGGAACCCGATTTGACAGCACTTAACAACAACAACAACAAAGGGAGGATATTGTCCCCTGGAACAGTCTAGCTTGCGTACCCCCTGGCATAGCCAAGTCTCCTCTTCTATGTGGATAGATGTGATCCAGGACGTTCAGGTTGGATCTAAAATCCTATGTTCCATAGCCAGTTCCTACTGGCTGAAACTGGATGAATGCTGAACCATGTCTTATAAAGAAGAGGTCTGGGATTGAGCCTGTGTTGCCTCCCAGCCTGGCCACAGTTTTGCAATGAGATTTGGAAGCAGCACCATGAAATTTCCTTAAATTGTCTTAAATCTCTCCTCTGATGGTGTACCATGGCTGTCTATCTACAGCCATACACGTCTCTGGAGTTAGGTATGGTCATGTGGTCAAGTCCTGGCTAATAGGAAACAAAAGGAAGTGATTAAAGGAAGTGATTTGCACATCTCTTGCCTCATGACATTCAACAGGAAGGGACTTGCTCTCTTGTCCTTTTGTCTTTCTTCCAGAGGCTGGAATACAGGTGTATCTTGGATCACAAGGATGACACCAATACCCAAGAATGTCAGAGCAGCAAGACAGGAGGAGGCCAGGCCTTAAATGACTTTGCAGAGCAGATGAACTAGAAATGCCTCTCTAGCTCAATTACATTTCTATTATTTTGAGTCTCTGCTCCAAGCATCTTCACCTGTGACTTAACCATGACGAGGGTTAGTAATTATCAAAGATGAGTATTCCTACATATCCTCGGCGACTCACCAATGAGTTTTTGTGACTTCCTTCTGCCAGGCAATGAGTCAGGTGGGACAGATAGAATTATAAACAGATTTGGCCCTTGCCACAGAACCTAAAGTCTATGTTGTTGTTGTTAAGTGCCATTGAGTTAAGTGCCTGCTTAGGGTTTCCGAGGAGCAGCTAGTGGGTTTAAACTGCTGGTCTTGTCTTTAACAGTCCAGTGTTGGTCCTATAGCACCACACCAGGACTGGCAACCTGTATGTTGAAGAAAGACTGGCTCACAATGCACAAGTAGCAGAAAGATAACTAGAGCGCTGCCCAGGGTCCTGCAGGCCTGGCTTCTCCTCTTTCTTCTGACCCAAAGTCTTTGGTGAGACACAACCTTCTTGGATTTTAGTGCCCTCTTTGGTGAAATGCTGGGGTTGGACTTGGATGTGTGGTATTATTCCTGCTCCTAAATACAAATCAATGACTTAGTTCCCCTTGTGCCTCTGGGCCAACTGTGTCTACCTAGATGTATTCCATGGACAACAGCCTTCTTATCTACAAGGCCAACTCCTGTGGGGTAGGACCTTTGTTCCTGCTCGGGACAGTATGACTGTCCATGGCAGGTTACTGGGACAGTATTGACTTAGGACTAGTGACAGGAAAGGGAGATTTCAGTGGGAGGGACTGGGCACCCCCAGGGATGAGGAGGGATTGATGGTGACATCAGAGGGCAGTGTGATAGGACCTGGGTGGGACCAAAGAGCTTTCTGCACTTACTCTGACTGAGGGCCTGGGAAGGAAGGTCACAGCCAAGGGGGAAGAGGGAGTATGAACACTCTCGGCCTAGAGGTCCACATTGACCTCATACCTGACCCAGCCTCCATCTGTAGCCAAGACCTGCACTATCCACAGGCTGTAGAGGCCAGAGAAGCTGAGCACCTTAAATGAAGGCATGAAAGGGGGTGAGAATGGAGAAGGAAAGCAATTGCAGAACAGAGGGAACAACTCTCTTCTCTCCTCCTGGACCTATCTTAGTGGCATGAGACTATTTTGTCAAAATCCATCATCCATTGGATAAGAGGAAATTGTTGAGTTGAGGAGTAGAGACAAGAAGAGATGAGAGGGGAGAAAAATGGGCTGAATGACTAACCATGTATTGACCTATACCTCTCTTCCTTCACCTTTGCAGCATGGATTAGGCTGCAGCCATCATTACTGGGGACCCTGGTGGGTAGAAGCCACCACATTAGGGCCTTCTCTGCTTCTGGCTCACAGTGCTGACTCTCTAGTCTCATTGCTACATGGCAGCTAGAAGCTGGTCATGGAGAGCAGAGGACTTTCCATGCTGGGTTGCACACCACAGCAACTGCGATTCGTCTCAGCCCTCCCTACAGCCATCCTTGCTCTTACCCTCATCCTATTCGTTTGCTATAGCTTCCCAGGCTGTCAGCAAAAGCCCAGTCGACAATCAGTCAAAAACTAATTTCCATGTTTACTTGTAAGGAGCCCTGGTGATGCAATGATTAAGCACTGAATAGTTCAAACCCATCAGCAGCTCCACAGAAGAGCTTTGCTCCATTAAATACTGTTGTTGTTAAGTGTCATAGAGTCAATTCTGACTCATAGCTACCCTGTATAGGGTTTCCAACGAGTGGCTGGGGACCTTACAGTTCAAACCAACCTTGTGCTCCAGTGCATTATCCTATAGCACCAACTAGGTCACAGCCGAGGAAACCCTATGGGGCAGTTCTACTCTACCCTGTAGGGTTGCTAGGAGTTGGAATTGACTCGACAGTGCGCAATAAGAATGCATGATTGGTTGGTTGATTATGTGGAGTGGAGTCGGTTCCGACTCATAGTGACCCTGTACAGGGTTTCCGAGGCTGTAAATCTTTACGAGAGCAGAAAGCCTCATCTTTCTCCCATGGAACAGCTGGTAGTTTCAAACTGTTGACCTTGCGAGTCGCAGCCCGATTCGTAACCACTATGCTACCAGAGCTCCTTATAAGAATGCATACTTACTAATTAATAAATTAACTAGCACAGCAAACATTTTTAAAGTATCTGCTGTATTCCAGGGCCATCTTAGTGCTCAGAGAGAGTGGTGAACCATGCAGAGCCAGTCCCTGCCCTCATGGAGGGAGACAGAGATGTGGAAGCAGATGTTTAGCACATATTCACACACACAAATACATAATGATAAACTGTGATAAATACTATGAAGGAAAAGTGCAGGATGCTTCAAAAGAGGAGACCAGATGGCGATTTCAGTTCAGGAGGACACATGACAAGGAAGACCTCTCTGAGGGTAGGGTGTTTGCATTGAGACCTAGAGGTAGAGGAGCAGCTGGCATGGGGAAAGTGGAGCTGTTGGGGAGAAGGAGCTTCAGGCATGACCACCTCCAGGTGAAAGAAGCTGGAGTCGGGAGCTTGGAGCAGTGTGAGTTGAGCGGGCAGGAGAATGTCCAAGGCTGGCCCCAAGGCTGGGGTCTTCAAACTGGCCAAGTCACCAACCAAACACATACCAGGGTGCCAAGAGAGACATCACATCTGCCCCGTAGCCCGAGAGGTCTAGGCAGATGGCCTGATGCTGAAGCTTGAGCTCGCCACCCTATCTGAGGGAGCTAGGAGGTGGGTGAGGACAAGGACAATCAGCCATTTATTTATGCACATGCTGTTTTGTGGTCTGATTTATGAAGCCCAGTGGAGGTTCCCAAGGAAGAGGGTGGCAATGAGAATGGCTTGTTGGTGTGGATTGAACCCTGCGTACCCTGTCCACATCCCACTCAAAATGAAAGAGAAGGGTAGCTCTGCACACCCTGACTTACGGCACTTGCAGTATGTCAATGTGGCACAGCATAGCATAGACTGGCCCCTGGTCATTCTTATTTACTGAAGTACATAGCGACCCTGTATAGGGTTTCCAAGGAGCAGCTGGTGAGGTTGAACTGCTGACCTTGTAATTCAAACAGCTTTGCAGTCTGGTGCATTAACCCACAGCACCACATCAGGACTCCAGAAGTTGCTTTAGGGACGGTTAATTACACAAGAGTAGTTAACAGACACAGTGCTTACCAAACATCTATTATCTCATTTAATGTACATAACGGTACTGGGAAAAAAACATTTTCTACTTTTTATATGGATCCTGGTCCTGAGAAAATAACTAACTCAGTGTGATGCAGTGAGTTGGTGGCGGGGGTGAATTCTGAACTAAATTTGTCTGTCCCCACAATTTCCATACTGGCTTCTCTCACCACCCTGAGAGGAAGGAGACAGGGCCAGTCACAAATACTCAGAAAGTGAAGGAACCCAGGGGCCTGTTTCTGCTTTTCACAATTTGTGTAAAGCTCAGTGCCCGTAGAGGTTGGCCAGCTTGACTCCCAAGCTGAGAGCCCAAGCCTGGTTTGAGATTTCTGGAAATCTGTGTTCTCTGCTTTGTGTTTGTGACTCTTTCATTTTTATCACCCTTATATTTATTCAGCACAGATCACAGTCTTCTTGATTCTATTCCTAAAACAATCCCAAAGCACAAGGTGGATGCAAAGAACAGAACCTGGACTAACGGTTTGTGGTTTGTGAGGACTCTTGTCAAATGAGCCTCTCCAGTAACTTAAAACCACATACCAGGCAGCCAGTACTTAACCAGCAGGTTATCAAAAGCTACCTGGTGTGGTGCTGTAGGATGAGCACTGGATTGCTAACTGCAAGGTCAGCAGTTCAAAACCACCAGCTGCTCCCAGAAATCCTATACAGGGCCACTATGAATCAGAACTGATTTGATGGCACACAAAAACTTGGCACCGTGTGTTGTTGGCCAGTCTCTTCTGTCCCCTTTCCCGGCACTGCTCTTACTCCTCCTCCTTGTTGTTGTTGTTGTTAAGTGCCTTCGAGTCGGAGCCGACCCATAGCAACCCTGTACAGGGTTTCCGAGGGTGTAAATCTTTACGGGAGTAGAAAGCCTCATCTTTCTCCCGCAGAGCGGCTGGTAGTTTTGAACCACTGACCTTAAGGTTCGCAGCCCGATTCGTAACCACTACGCTACCAGAGCTCCTTTATCGTCTCTCCAGGTTGCTCCCTTCCTGGCTCCCCAAAACACTCCTGGGCTTTGTTTTGTTTTTTTCATTAAATTTTATTTTTTTGGTGAAAATATACACAGTAAAGGATACACCTTTTCAACAAATTTTGTATGTCCAATTCAGTGACATGGTTTATATTCTTCAAGTTATGTAACAGTTCTTGCTGTCCTTTTTCAAATGATTCCATCACCGCTGATGTGTAGCAACTGCTTCCTGTGCTTCTCACCTAGCCTTTGATCAGTTGGACCCCACATGGATAAATGTGTGAGAAAGCCCAGTGCTCAAGAAGACATCTTGACTAATCATCAATCTACACTGTGTCTTGGACCAAGGCAGACTTCTGGGAAAAGTTTTGATTTGAAGTTTAAGGTTTCAAGATTATCTCAGGGCAATAGTTTCAAGTGTTTATCCAGCCTCAGTAGCTCCAGAAATCTGGATTCCATTGAAACTTTTAAATTCTGTTCCTTTTCCCACCCTCCTGCCTTTTGATCAAGATTCTTACATAGAACATTAAGTTAAAATAGTCACTAATGACTTCATGACAACAGAAGGCAGATGTGTCCTATTTCTGACTGACCTGTTTCCTTTGCTACTCTTGGGGGTGGAGATGGATTGCTAGAGCTTAGATGGTAACTTACAAGCTTGTCAGACCCCCAGTACTCTGCAGTGCAGTAAGAGATAGAAGTGAAGCACCGACAAACAGTATTAGGTTAATTGGCAGAGATGTCCCATGAGATCATGACCCACTGAGGGGGCTTTATTTAACCCGAGACTCCCTCCTTAGAAGAAAAGTGTGGTCTTAAGTAGCAAAACTTCTCCCTACTCCAGCACACACATCTGTGTGCTCAGAGTTCAGACAAGCGTCTTCAGAGTCTGTAACTCTACCACGAAGGCCCAGGGCCCAGAGCAATGGGGTGGCTCCCAGCTGTGTCTCCCAGTTTTGGTCAGAGCTAGAACTGGGAGTCAGAGTCTCCTTCATCAGACAGGGAGAGAAGCTGTGAATATGTCTAGGGGTGTGGTGCAGAGAAGGACAAGCTGGGGTGCTGGGGTCTCTGTTACTCAACTCTGTGTGGAGTCCAGAGGCAAGTCGACATGTTGACCTGCACCACTCTCCTCCCAGCACCCCATCCCAGCCCCTCCCCGGCAGTAATGCACACATGCCCAGCCCATAAATATCTTACTTTGCCAGCCTCCACTAATAGGGCTAATGCTTCCTGAGGAGCAGCCCAAAGCTGCATTAGGCGCAGATGTTTGATTGATTTCAAACAAAGAGCCTGACCACCAAACCTTTCTCTACGGGTTCTCTTCCTGCCACTTTGCTTGCAGGCTTATCTCTGAAATGCAATTAAGGTGCTTAAAAGTACATTTTCAGGAAGATGCAGAATTGATGAGGGGAGCTGGCCCCGGTGGGTGCCTCTAGATTGTTCCACTTCCAGGGAAGGGAGCTGGACCCTGCCTGGAGCTACATCCACACCCATCAGGGTCTTGTGTCTCCAGGGCAAAATTGGCCCCTGAGGAGCCATACTAGGGTTGGTGGGAGGGGCCGTCTTCCAGTGGAGCCACTACCTCCCGAACTCCTGGGCTTTTGGTGAGGACTCCGTGTTAGGGCTGGGCAGATTGCTCTTGGGGCTCCTTGCCCTGGAACATCCCACGTCTACCCTGAAGGGAATCTGGCAAGTCAGAGCAAAGCTTGAGGAGATTGGGGCTCCAGCTCTCTCTGCAAGAGCTCCTGTGATACACAACTGACCAACTCACCTTGTCCCCCGAGGCCCTTTCCCGGATGTTGTCCTAGAGCTAACCTCAAGTCAACTCTGACTCATGGTGAGCCTATAGGGCTTTCCATGGCAGATTTTTCCAAAGTAGATCACCAGGCATTTCTTCCAATGCGCCTGTAGTCAAACTCAAACTTTCCACCTTTCAGTTAGTTAGCAACCGAGCACATTAACCATTCACACCACCCAGGGACTCATGACGTGAGCACCCTTCAGTGAAGGAGGGCGAGCAACAACAAACCTGTCTGAGTCAGGGGTGAGAGAACACTCGAGAACAGCTTAGTTGGGTTCTGCAGACATTTTGTGAGCCCCTGCTGAGGTAAAAATTGATAAAACAGAGAACCATATAACCCCAAACCATATATGCCCCCAAACCAAAGCACAGGAGAGCAGGTTTCTACTGGGATAGTGGGCAGGTTAGACAGCTCAGGTAGGTACCAAGAACTACTGATGTATTTGAGCTGCTACAACTCTCTGGAAATGTCATGGGTAGGAGAAAATTGTTTTTACAATAATTTCTCTCAGGGAAAGGTTTGCCTGGTTGGGAGAAACAGTCTGAGATGATGGTAGGGGTGTGGGGGTAGTCAGGGATGGTCTCAAGGTCTGGCACAGGTAACAACAGATCTTCGGGAAGGGTTTCTGCTTTGCCAAGTGACTTACCTGGGCCGCCAGGACAGACTGATCCCCGCTGCTACCATGTCCTACCTCCTTGTCCCTCTGAGTACCCAGCCCTCAGCCTTTCTCCTTTAAGTAAAGGTGGAACAAAGAATTTAAAAATGCTTCATTTAAAGGGCACACATGGTATCCTCCCCAGGCTAATAAGTCACCCCAAGTCTGCTCTGGCAGCACAGAGGGGAGGGCCATACCCCTTTCTACACGGCAGCTGAGGAAAGCTTCATCCTAACTGTCATTTCAGTAGGGAGAATGGGCCAGGTGCTGACAGTGGGAGGTGGAGAGAAAGGGTCTTTCAGAAAAAAGCACAAGGGGAAAAAGTGAGAATTTGCCGAGTGGGTATGGGTAACCGTAGCTACTTGGCTTGCTAAGCACAACGGTGATGAGATCGACAAGTAGGTTGGAGCCATATGGTGGTGAATTTTAATGTCTTGCTAAGAATTTTGGGATCTAGTTGTCAGGCAAGGTCTCTGGGTGGTGCAGATGGTTAAGCACTCGGCTGCTAGATGAAAGTTTGGTGGATCAAAGTCTGTCTCAGAAGACAGTCCTGGCAATCTGTTTCTAAAGCTTGTTGTTGTTGTGAAGTGCCGTCGAGTCGCTTCTGATCCTTAGTGACCCTGTATAGGGTTTCCGAGGCACGGTTGTGAGCTTGAACCGCTGATCTTGCAGATCAAATGGCTTTGCAGTCTGGCGCATTAACCAGGAAAGGTAACAGCCTTAAAAATCCTATGAACAGCTGTGCATTGCACAGAAGGGGTTACCACGCATCGGAATTTATTTGATACCGACTAAAAACAAGTTCTGATGTGGATTAATGCGCTGGACTGCAAGGTCAGGTTGAACTATAAGGTCGATGGTTCAAGCTTGCCAGTCACTCCTTGGAAATTCTATACAGTGTCGCTATGAGTAGAAACTGATAAAATAACACTTAACAACAACAAATAACAAGTTGCTAGTTGATGGTTAACCATAGAAGGCTCTAGCACCAAGAGAGGGACAGAGTCAGAAATAGGCTTCTGAAGATTAACTTGGTTGGGAGCAACTGTATGTATTTTCTTAGGGTTCCTGAGGAGGAAAACCACCTTAAACTATAGAATGTATAGCTCTAATATCCAGTGGGACAAGTCACTTGGCCACTGAGCCCAATGTTCTCCTGCCTCAGATAGTTCTGGTAGCGTAGTGGTTATGAATTGGGCTACTAACCTCAGGGTTAGCAGTTCAAAACTACCAGCTGTTCCACGGGACAAAGATGAGGTTTTCTGTTCCCATAAAGATTTACAGCCTCAGAAACTCTGTTCAGGGTCACTACGAGTCTGAACCGACTCCACAGCACATAACAACAACAACGTCTATTCCTTAGCCACTTGTCTTCTCCAGGTGATTATTGTCTTTCCTGTTGTCCATCCCCGCTTCTTGAGATGCTCCCAGTACTGTCATCATCTGCTGACCTTCCAGATTCTCCCCTCATTCGGTCAAGATTTTGGAAGCCTGGACTACAGATTTTTGCCTGAAGCTCTGTCTTTGTCCTGGGTGATGTCAGCATCCTAGCCCTCTCAGTTCCTTCACCTCCTGATCAGCATTCATCTTTTCCATGGCTCTCAGCCACTGCTGATTTTGTCCTCATCAAAAGTACACCACTTCTGTAGTCATCAAAGCAAACTCTCCTCTTTTATTCTAAATCTAGACTTGGCCCATTGATTGTTTATATAAACCAAGTTTTATTGGAAAACAGTCACTCTCGTCCACATTTGTATTGTCTATGACTACTTTCTTGCTCCAACAGCAAATTCAACAGGTGTAACAGAGGCTGTATGGCCCACAAAACCGAAAATATCTCCTACCTGACCCTTTACAACAAAAGTTGGCCGACTCCTGTCTCTATCCACCAGCTCTTTATTATCTACACTCTCCTCCTTATCTAGCAGAAATTCATCATTTCAATGATTATTCTGTCGTCGGTCCCTATTTTGTGGTTCCTCTACCCATTTAGTGCAGTCTATTTTATCCTGTAATCGACTTGATCTTCTCACTATCTGGATCTCTGTACCTACGTGTTTACTTTCTTTTACATTGTACATGTTTTGATCATAGACTGACCTCCCAGATTCTCTGAGTTTGTTCATAGTTTTGTTCTGTTCTCAACTCTTCCTTCTGTTGACTTAATTCTGGTAGGTGCTGCCATGTATGTCAATCTCTGGTTGTTGTCTGTTCTTGTTAGTTCTCAGTCCACAGAATTCCCTTAGGATGTTTTTTAGCGCAGGGTTGGTTTTGGCAAAATCCCTTAGCTTCTGTTTGTCCTGGAATGTTTTGATTATACTGTCATATTTGATTGATAGCTTTGCTGGATAAAGGATTCTTGGCACTTTTTTTCTTTGAGGGTTTTATCTATGTCTCCCCATTGCCTTCTTGCTTGCATGGTTTCTGCTGAGAGATCTGAGCTTAATCTGACTTGCTTGCCTTTGTATGTGACACTTCTGTTTTCCCTGGCTGCTTTCAAAAGTGTCTCCTTATCTTTGATTTTGGAGAGCTTGACTATGATATGTCTTGGTGATTTTCTTTTGGGGTCTGTCCTTCCTGGGGTTCGTTGAGCTTCTTGAATGTTTATTTTTTCACTTTTCAGGATGTTACAGATACTTTCTTCCAGCAGTTCTCCAACTATTTCCTCTGTGGATTTGTGGGCTTCTTCTTGTTCTGGAATGCCGATAATTCTTAAGTTATTCCTCTTCAAGTTGTCCAACATGAATCTTAGAACTTCTTCAGGATTTTTTATCCTTTTTTGTGTTTGTTCTTCTATCTTAGTGGTGTTGAGAGATTTGTCTTCCAGCTCACTGGTTCTACCTTCCATCTCATCTATTCTACTCCTCTGCTCTTTCAGAGTGTTTTCTATTTCTGATATTTTGTTATTGATCTTTCTGTAGGTTTTGAATTGTTTCCAATGCTCTATCTATCTTATTTGATTGTTCCTGTAGCACTTTCCTGACTTCTTCCACAGTTTTCTCAATTCCATTGTAAAGTGTTTTGAAACATTTCATGATCATTTTTCTGAATTCCTTCTCAGGCATTTCCAAGGCATGCCCTCATTTCAGAATGGAGTCCAGGTCTACTTCTAGGTCATTTGTCTCAGACACTTATCTTGTTTCTGAACATGTGCTGATATGGTCATCTGCTTTTGCTTCTTGGACATGTTTAGTGTTTATCTGTGGCCTTAATACTTAATTGAGTATGTGTTCTGGTATTTTTTATGTTTTCTGATTGCTTCCAGGAAGATGTGATCAGGATTTGGGCTTCCCTTTTCACTCTTCTTATTGTTTAACTCAAAGTAACTTTCACAGGTGTTGTCTGTTTCCCTGGTATATGACAGTTGGTATTGGTTTTTGCCTGGGTTTTGATGTTTTATAGAGTGTGATTGTAGGTTGGCTGTATAGCAGCAGTTGCTGACTCTTCTTGTGTAATATAGGGAGACAAAGAGTCCTCCAAAGGCAGAAGGGGGCACATATAACAGCAAAACAACACCAGCGGGGGAAAAAAATGATAGTAAAAAAAAAAAAAAGACTAAAAAACAGCAACAACAAAAACAAGACTGATACTGCAGTCTCTAATCACAGAAAAGGGAGAGGAGGGAGAGAAGAAAAAGAAGGAAATGAAAAAAAATCTGTAGCCTAATATAAGCTCTCTTCCCTTCCCTACAGCCCTATCCTTCTCTTTCCCGTGTTAAAAAACAGAACAAAAAGCAAACAAGAAAAGTTCAAGGCCTGCTCTTGGGCTGAGTATCTGTCAGCCATTTGGTTTTAAGTGGAAACTGTCTCTAAATTTCAAGGAAATCTGTGCACATGCATAGTAGAACCCTCCAAGGGTGGGGCTGGGGTGTCCACTAGCTCAGGCACCCCTATCGTCACCAGAATGGAGGTACTCAGACAGCAAGGGACCAACGAACAGATACAAAAAAATAAAATAAAATAAGAATGTCCACACCTCTATCTCCGCATCTCTGTCAGGCGTCCGTGGCCGCTCCAATCCTTCCCCCACTTGGCCCCACACAAGATGACAGCTCCTGGAGCAGCTGAGCATCCTGAACCAGGAAGCAATGGATTTCTTGCTTCTGCCACAAACTCACCCAGCTGTAAGTCTTCCAACCTTATAAATATTCCTTTATATGTGGTTCAGAGTACTGGGACCATTCCCTGAGCCTTCTTGGTCCTGCATTCTGTGTTGTTGCTGGCAGAACTCGTCACTGTACTTCCACCTGATCCGCCATCTTGTTTGTCTCTCTGTGGCTCCTCTAAGTGAACTTCTCACTTTGTCTGCACCTGCTTGTGAGCTGACAATGTTGCTGGAGCAAAATCACAAAAGAAGGCATATTGATTTCTTCATACATGCAAGATCACCAGCCTCAAATGGAACCCTCCTGTTTTCTCCGGTCAGCTCACCGTCACACTCTGAACTAGTTTAACATGTAGATTTATGACCTACTTGTCTGCCCCTGCCTTCTTTTTCCACACATGACCTGGGTTGCCTTCTTACATAACAGAAAAAAAGGAAGAAGGGACAGAGAACTTACCTATCTTTTTGATACCCAGAATAGAGACTTACTTATATTTACCTCTCTGCTGTGCTGCTTTCCACTTATCACAACTAAAGTGTGTCCTCTTCCTCTAGTTGGCAGGTGGATGGGAATTCAGTCATCATTTCCTTGGGATTGCATGAGCTGTCTCTTAGGCATCACAGAGGTGATTGTATGTTTGGTTAATGTCTACCCCTGCAGTAGACTATGAGAAAGGGCCTGTCTGATCTGGCTCCCCATTAGGCCCTCCTTTTGCATTACAGTGCCTGTGGACACCAAATCAATAGCCATTGAATAAGGGACGCCATGTGAGAGTAATCTAATCTGATAGCATTAGGATTAGATCAGTTTATTGAGCAGAAAACCAGTGGTTCTTAATGAGAGGAGAGGGGCAAATGTCAGAATCTCCTTGAGAGAATTTTCAAAGTAGACCTTTCCAAACACTGTTATCTCTCTACTCAAGATTACACAAGGGGACTGTGCACTGCGACGCCCTCCCTTCATGCTAAGATGAACTGCGTGAATTTTAAGGCCATTTGATTAGTCATGAAGGATCCTTGGAAGACTAAGGGGTTTGGGCATCGTATAGTCCTGGGTTCATATCCCAGCTTCACCATCTCCCAGGTTTCTTTGAATCTGTTTTCACCTTGTATGGTGCTGCAGTATAATGCTCTGGACGCAAAGGTCAGTTTGAACCTTAAGGTCAGTAGTTCAAACCCAGTAGCCGCTCACTATGGGTTGGAACTGACTCAAGGGCACTTAAGAACAACCACAGTTAGGAACAATTCCTGTTGGTTATCCTAATGCTGGGCATCTGATGGTGCTTTCTGGTAGCTAAATGTCTTAACAATCTAAAATAGAATTACTATAAATGGGTGGCTTTAACAAACAAATTCATTTTCTCACAGTTTAAGAGGCTACAAGTCTGAATTCCGGGTTCTACCTCTAGGGGAAGGCTTGCTGTCTGTGTTGGCTCTGAGGGAAGGTCCTTGTCTCTCTTCAGCTTTGATGCCTTGGCAATCTTCTTATGACATTGGATCTAGCTTCCCCCATCTCTGTTTATTTACTTGCTCAATCTGCTCTTTTAATATCTCAAAAGAGACTGATTTAAGACACACCCTACAGGAATACTGCCACCATAACAAAGATAACCCACTTCCAATGGGGTTACAAGCACAAGTCCAGGGGCCAGAATCCTCCATATACAGTCTTTAGAGGACACAATTCACTCTGTAAGACATGGGTCTGCCCTTTCCTTCCTAACTCAACATCAGCAGTAAGAAAGTTTTCTTGTTTCAATGCTTTTTGTCTTGATTTTATTTATTTATTTTAAGTTTTCTTGTGAATTGAATGATAGTTTACATGGGAGAACATCAGCTTTACACTCATCCTATTGTATTTAATTTCATTGTAATGGTTATAATCCC
>NW_006408642.1:4758605-4766652 GCF_000296735.1 Chrysochloris asiatica
ATTCTGTTATTATCCTTTTGATTTCCTTTGGTTCCGTTGTGACATTGCCCATGTGGTTACTAACGCTTGTTATTTGTGTCTTCTCCCTCTTTTCTTTTGTTAGGTTTGCCAATGGTCTGTCAATGTCGTTAATCCTTTCAAAGAACCAGCTTCTTGTCCTATAGTTTTTCTGTTTTCTACCCCATTTTTTTTCTGCTCTAATGTTTATTATTTCTTTTCTTTTGGTTGCTGTAGGTTCCCTCTGTTGGTCTGTTTCTAATTGTTGTAGATGCTGTGTTAATGTGTTAACTTTGGTTCTTTCTTCTTTTTGGATGTATGCGTTTATTGCAATAAATTGTCCTCTCAGCACTGCTTTCGCCGTATCCCAAAGATTTTGGTATTTGTGTTTTCGTTCTCATTTGTTTCTAGGAACTTTGTGAATTCACATTTAATTTCTTCTACTACCTAGTTGCTTTTCAGCAGGGTGTTATTCAGTTTCCATATTTGACTTGGTTTCCTTGGTCTTCCTATTGTTGATTTCTAATTTGATAGCATTGTGGTCTAAGAAGATGCTTTGCAGTATTTTGATATTTGTAAATTTATGGAGATTTATTTTGTGGCCTGAGACGTGGTCTATTCTGGAGAATGTTCCATGTGCACTGGAAAAGAATGTGTATTGTGTAGTTGTTGGGTTGAATGCACTGTACACATCTATGAGGTCCAGTAGGCTGAGTGTGTTGTTTAGTTCTTCTGTGTCTTTGTCAAGTTTCTTTCTGGTTGTTCTATCCATTTTGGTAAGCGGTGTATTAAAATCACCCAGTATTATTGTAGATTTGTCTATTTCTTTCTTCAAGTCTATTAGAGTTTGCTTTATATATTTTGAAGTTCTTTCCTTGGGAGCATAGATATTTATTATGGTTATGTCATCTTGTTCAATTGTCCCTTTAATCATGATATAATGTCCATCTTTATCTATTATGCTGGTTTTTGCCTTTAAGTTTATTTTATCAGAGATTAGTACTACCACTCCTGTTCACTTTTGATTGAAATTAGCTTGGTATATTTTTTCCATCCTTTTACTTTTAATCTGTTTTTGTCTCTCTTTTTGGGATGTGTCTCTTGCAGAGAGAATATTGAAGGATCTTGTTTTCTTATCCATTCTGCCACTCTCCGTCTACATTCAGTCTAATTATCAATAGGTATGGATTAATGGCTGCCATTATGTTTGTTTTTCTGTGGTGTTGCTGCTTTCTTTGATCTGTGTGTCTTCCTTTGTTCATTTCATGCTTTTTGTGTTCTTTCTTGTAAGTTTCCTCATAGTTTTAATGTTTCCATGTTCTTCTTCGATTTTCATTCTTTTGGTATGTTGAGAAATGTTAATTTTGTTTGAGGTTGGCTTATAGTCCATTAACTTTTCTCTCCATTTACTGCAGTCTATTTTATCCTGTAATCTACCTGACCTTCTTACCATCTGGATCTCTCTTCCTATGTGTTTACCTTCTTTTACAGTGTACTTGTTTTGATTATAGACTGACCTCCCAGATTCTCTGAGTTTGTTCCATAGTTTTGTTCTGTTCTTGAGTCTTCCTTCTGTCGAGTTAATTCTGGGAGGTGCTGCCACGTTTGTCAATCTCTGGTTGTTACCTGTTCTTGTTGGTTCTCAGACCACAGAACTCCCTTTAGGATGTTTTGTAGTGCAGGGTTGGCTTTGGCAAAATCCCTTAGCTTCTATTTGTCCTGGAATGTTTTGATTATACTGTCATATTTGATTGAAAGCTTTGCTGGATAAAGGATTCTTGGTTGGCAATTTTTTTCTTTCCGGGTCTTATATATGTCTCCCCATTGCCTTCTTGCTTGCATGATTTCTGCTGAGAGATCCGAGCTTAATCTGATTTGCTTGCCTTTGTATGTGACACTTCTGTTTTCCCTAGCTGCTTTCAGAAGTGTCTCCTTATTTTTGATTTTGGAGAGCTTGATTATGATATATCTTGGTGATTTTCTTTTGGGGTCTATCCTTCTTGGGGTTCATTGAACTTGTTGAATGTTTATCTTTTCACTCTTCAGGATGGTAGAGAAATTTTCTTCCAGCAGTTCTTCAACTATTTCATCTGTGGACTTGTGTGATTCTTCTTGTTCTAGAATGCTGATAATTCTTAAGTTATTCCTCTTCATGTTGTCCAACATGAATTTTTAGACCTTCTTCAGATTTTTTTATCCTTTTTTCTGATATTCTGTTATTGATCATTTGGACCTCTTTCTGTAGGTTTTGAATTGTTTCCAATGCTGTAACTCTCTTATTTGATTGTTCCTGTAGCACTTTCCTGACTTCTTCCTTATTTCTCAATTCCATTGTAAAGTGTTTGGAAACATTTTATAACCATTTTTCTGAATTCCTTCTCAGGCATTTCCAAGGCCTGCCCTCCTTCCAGAATGGAGTCCAGGTCTACCTCTGGGTCATTTGTGTCTGACAGTTTATCTTGTTTCTAGACATGTGCTGATATGGTCATCTGTTTTTGCTTCTTGAACATGTTTAGTGTTTATCTGTGGCCTTAATACTTAAGTGAGTATGTGTTTTGGTATTTTTTTATGATTTATGATTGCTTCCAAGATGTGATCAGGATGTGGGCTTCCCTTTTCACTCTTCTTATTACTTAACTCAGAGTAACTTTCACAGGTGTTGTCTGCCTCCCTGGTATATGGCAGCTGGTATTGGTTCTTGCCTGGGTTTTGGTGTTTTATAGACTGTGATTGTAGCTTGACTATATGGCAGCAGTTGCTGTCTCTTCTTGGGTAATATAGGGAAAAAGTCCCCCAAAGGGGGAGCAAAAAACAGCAAAACAGCACCAGCAGAAAAAAACAAAACAACAACAAAAACTAGACTGAATACTGCAGTCTATAATCAAAGAAAAGGGAGAGGAGGGAGAGATGGAAAAAAAAATGTGTAGCCTAATATGAGTAAGACTTTAATGTCCTCTCTTCAGCTTCTTGATTTCAAAGCTGTTTGTGAGATTTCAAGATGCCAATGTTGGTTGCTATGCTATACCTCAGGCTTTAATTTAATTTTCGGCCTGTTTTGTTTTTAAATTCTCTTTCCTTCTCTCCAGCCCTATCCTGCCTTTCCCCATATTGAAAACAACAACAACAATAACAACAAAGTTCAGGCCTGCCCTTGTGCTGAGTATCTGTGCACATGCATGGCAGAAGAACCCACCAGTGGTGAGGGTGTGGGATGTCCACTCACTCAGGTTCCCCTGCTAGTCACCAGAATGGAGGTGTCCAAACAGTGGGGGTGACAATGACCAGATACCAAAAAAAAAAAAAAAGAAGAAGAATATCAGAACAAAGCAAAACTGACAAAGTGTATTGTCCACATTTGCTCCAAGGTTCCCACAGCATTTTCCTGTGGTGTGTCTGCTCCCCCACTTGGTTTTGTCATTTGGTTTCACCCAAGATGTCGGCTCTGGGCCTTCGAGCCCAGCCAATTCAAAAGTACATGGTTTCTTACATCAGCTTCAAGTTCCTGTAGCTATAAGCCTTCAAACTTTAAAAAATATTCCTATCTCTGTGGTTCCGAGTTTTGGAGATCTGCCCTCGATCTGCTTTGCCTGGTATTCTGTGGTAAGGCTGACGGTGAACTTTCCTGCACCTCCACCCTAGCTGCCATCAAGCCCCGCCTCCATCCAGTCTGTTTTATTTTTAATCTTGAATGTAGTGCTTCCCTTCCTGTCTTGAGATCTAGACTAAGACATTGCAATTGTACTTGGAATGAAGACCCAAATCCATTCCTCACAGTGATAGTGAATCTCCTAATTGCTTAGGTGAGTAGGTTCTTTGTGACCCTATTCTGTACCTCTGCCTCATTGGGGAATCTGGCGCATAGTTGCCATAATGCCTACCAGGAGAAAGGCGGGCCTATGAACTGGGCAAGAAAGACCCAAGCCTGTGAAGGGGGAACCCTGGGCAAAGAATCAGACCAATTAAATCAGTGAAGTTTAAAGCTCTGTTACTCACTCTGAGGCTCCATTTAGCACCTTAGCCCTGGGTTTCAGCAAAGAGAAAACCTTCTGGAATCGATACTGCTATCATTTCACAAAATTACAGTATTGTGCAGTGAAAATGAGCCATAAATCAACTTCAGGCTTCACTTGCCAGAGGAAACAGCTTTGCTGTGAGAATACCGGGGCCCTGGAACGAGTTTCAGGAAATGAGAGGGTCCAGGGACTCTCCCACAGTTATTTTTCCACCTGGGAAGGCAGATGATGTGGAGTGAGAATCCTGAGGGTACAGCGTGAGCCTTGGCATGTTGGTCGTCTTTGACATGCTGGGAGAGCAGCCCAACTAAAATAGGAAGCAATTTCAGAATATCCAAACCCAGTCAAGCAGAAATGCTGCCCAAGGAATTGGGAGATTCTGGCCTCCCAAGTACCCAGAGCCCACTTACAGGCCCTAATTTCATCCTTGCCAAGCTTACTTTTCTTGATGAGCCAGAGATGTCTGGTCTGTGAATATGGTCCCTGTAGCTGGCTGTGTGGTTGGCAGAAGGGAATTCTTTGTTGGCTGGGCAAGTGCTAAGCTGTAGCGTTCCTCACCCTGCACCATACATTGTGACATCTTCAAGACTTTCTTTCTTCTCTTCCTTTCTTAGACATGTGAGGGGCTTCAAAAAGTTCATGGGAAAATGGAATGAAAAGATACTGGGATTTTTCCATGAACTTTTTGAAACCTCATATTTGCAAACTACCAGAGTTCTGGTCATTATTGTCCTTATTACACTTAGCACATGATCATTATTCTTAGAAGTCGATGGAAATAGTGGGCATGAGAGTTGGGGCATATCAAAGCCTCAGTCCTAGTGCCTTGAGATGAATAAGGTTATCCACTCTAGGGACGTACTAAGTTGGCATCCACTGACTGGGTTTTTGACCACTTCTGCTGCCCTGATGGCACCATGGTTAAGTGCTTGGCTGCTAACCAAAAGGTTAAATCCACCAGTTGCTTGTTGGGAGAAAGATGTGGCAGTCTACTTCTGTATGGAGTACAGTCCTGGACACCCTATGGGGTAGTTCTGCTCTGCCTACTAAGATCATGTTTAGGGATTGAATTGTGTCTCCCAAAATTTGTGTTGTAAACCCTTTCCTTTATGGCACTGTAGGATAAGCACTCAACCTCAAGGTCAGTTTGATCCACAAGGCTGGCAGTTCAAATGCACCAGCCATTCCTCAGAAACCCTATACAGAGTCATTATGAGTTGAAATCCACTTGATGGCTCTTAACAACAACACACCTGTGGTTATAATCCCATTTGAAACCGAGTTGCCTTTGTTATGTTAATGATAGGGGTTTAGTGTAGGATATGTCTTGACTCAGTCTCTTTTGAGATACACACAGTCCCTGGTTTGTGAATATTTGATTTATGTCCAGTGGATGTACAATGTATAGTTACTGAACCAACCCCTTGTAAAGCCTACTGTATTAAAACTTTGAGGTGCTAATAAAATATAATCTAGATTATATAATTCTTATTATTTGAGAGCTTTTTCCTGACACAAAATTCTAAAAGCAAGTTATTTTGAAGGGTACTTATATAAGGAGCATTTGAAAGCATAATTAAAAATATCTTCAATAATGATTTTCATAAAACATTAAGAGCAGTTACGGATAAGCTATACATGACTTAGCCCCTGTGGGTCTATTTCTTCCTCAATAGGAAAAGTAATGAAGATAACTTTACTGTTAGAGTATGGGTATCAAAGCATATATGAACAACCTTATAAAAAGACCAGCATCATCATTACCCTAGGCAGAAGATCATCAACACCACTCCACATGATATGTAGAATGGGCTGGGGAAGTCTTTGTTTAAACCATGGAAAAGTCTTAGTTAGGTCGGCCTGGTTTTCCCCTAAGTTAGTTTCCTTACTATGAAGGCAGAAATAATTACAAAGATTCTCATTTCTTAAGTGCTTACCTTGCATGGTGTCATTTAATTTCCTAATGAAATGGGACAGGTGCATATTTCACTGATCTTTGGAAAGGTTAAGTGACTGGCTCAAGGTTCCACTGCTGGGAAGATCTGAATACAGGTTGGTCTGACTCGAGAAATGTGCTCTTAACTACCAGGCTGTGTTTCCTGCAAAGGGAGGGTGAGAGATAGCATAGCAGAGGGAGTGGAAAGTACAGTCAGAATGTTTGGATTTGTTCCCAGACAGGCCAATTGCTAGAATCGTCACCTCTGCTAAATTATGGAAATCCTCTGAGCCTCAGCCTCCACCTCTGTAATTGGGCAGAATACAGTTATTATGTACTTACTCTACATTTGCATGGCACTCAGCCACTTGCACACATTCTTTCACTTTAATCCCTGTAACAGCTCTATGAAGCAGAAAGAATTTATTACTCCCATTATACAGATGGAGAAGCCATGTCTCAAGCAGCATTCTGTGAAGTCCCATAAATTAAAACACACACACAAAGTTAACACAGGTGAATAGCTTCTTAAATGGTAATGGGCCATGTACACATCATGACTGTCTTGATACAGACTTGCTTAGAAGTAAGTACACGTGAAGCCTGCAATGTAGCTGTGATGAGAATCAAGACCTTTGAGTTCCATGCTCTTTCAGGCTGCAGTGAGAATAATCTTCTAGTCCTCTATCTTGGGCCACCTTGAGGTTCTTGAACTCCACCTGCCTGTGCCTCAGTTTAGGATTAAGTCCTCCTCCCACCAGGATTTGTAAGCTTTGTGGAGGTACGGTTGAATTTTCCTGGCACCTTCCAGACTTCTCCTTTACTTTAACTATATGGAACATGGACTGAAAAGTGAAGAAGGAAAACTGCGGTCCTACCAGTGGAGAAGACAAGTCTCCAAGACAAGTCTCCTTCTTGTGATAATGAGAGAGAAGACCTCATGAAGAAAGGAGTGAATCCTCAAGATAAAAAATCACCAAGTTAAAAGTTGTTGTCATCTGCTTTCAAGTTAATTGTGATTCATGATCATCTCATGTGTGCAGAGTTGTTGTTGTTGTTATGTGCCATGGAGTCAGTTCCGACTCATAGTGACTCAGGACAGGCTTTCCGAGGCTATAAATCTTTATGGGAGCAGAAAGCCTCATCTTTCTCCCATGGAACAGCTGGTAGTTTCCACCTTGTGGTTTGCAGCCCGTAACCAGTGCACTACCAAAGCTCCTTTGTATGCAAAGTAGAACTGCTCAATAGGGTTCTAACTGCTCAATGAGTTGGAACAACCATCCTTTCAACTAGCAGCCATACATTTCAACATTTGTGCCACTCAGGGACTGAGATGGAAGTAGGATCAATTTATTTTCCTTACCTAAATATATCAGAGTGAAGCAGCAGAATTTAAAACAAAACAAAACAGAAAATCTTAAAAATTCTCAGATGTACAATATAATCTCCAACAAGAATTAGATTTACATCTTGTGATAGTTAAGATTTTGTGTCAGTTGATATGTGGTGATTCTTATGGTGAGATCTAATACAGGCGTAGTTAACTCTACAATGATTGGCTAGGAGCAGGAATAGTTAACTGTATGATGACTGGCTAGTAGTTGAAAGGCTGTTTCCTTGGGGATGTGACCTGTTCCTAATATAATGGACACATAGGAAACACTTGCTCGTTTTTCTGCTGGGGACTGGGACTCTAGAATTGTGAACCATTTCCCCAATAGACATTTCTGTTTATATGTGTGTGTGTGTGTGTGTATATATATAGTTGTTAAGTGCCGTCGAATCGATTCCGACCCATAGCAACCCTGTATAGGGTTTCCAAGGAGCAGTTGGTGACCTTGAACTGCCGACCTTGCAGTTCAAACAGCTTTGCAATCTGGCGTATTAACCCACAGCACCACACCAGGACTCATATATATATATATGTTGTTGTTGTTATGTGCCGTGGAGTCAGTTTCGACCCATAGCGACCCTGAACAGGGTTCCCGAGGCTGTAAATCTTTATGGGAGCAGAACGCCTCATTTTTCTCCCATGGAGCAGCTAGTAGTTTCAAACTGCTGACCTTGCGGTTCACAGCCCGATTCGTAACCACTACGCTAC
>NW_006408642.1:4766752-4792462 GCF_000296735.1 Chrysochloris asiatica
ACTACCAGCCGCTCCGCGGGAGAAAGATGAGGCTTTCTACTCCCGTAAAGATTTACACCCTCGGAAACCCTGTACAGGGTCGCTATGGGTCGTACCCGACTCGATGGCACTTAACAACAACAACAACATATAAAGATATGTACATATCTATATCTATCTATCTATATATATATAAGTTTCACTGGCTTTGCTTCTCTAGAGAACCCAGCCTAAGACACATCTATATTAGATTTTGCAGCTAGAATTTCCATCAACAACCATGTCTTTTATGTAGTAACATCTTTGATTTTTAAGTCTTTCATCTATGTGTGAGGTCAGAGAAGAATAGTCATATTCAATTGTTTCTGTTTCTTTCTCCCCCCTCCCTTTTTTTTAACAGCCTTTTATTCTGAATAAAATTTTATGTGAAACTCCAACATACAAAACAGTTAAATGCAGGGCTGCTGTATCAGTTAAGGTATAATCAAGAAAGGTATAATGAACCCCTGACAGATTTTAAACAGATGGGATTTAACACAGGGGACTGATTACAAAATATAGCATTGGAAGAGCAGCAGTGCCAAACAGAAGACAGTGAGTCAACACAGAGATTCAGAACACAGGTGCACTGATGACACACTGAGTTAAGCACTGGGATGCTAATAGAAAGGTTGGTGGTTTGACCCACCAGTCCCTCTGAGAGACAAAGATGAGGCGGTTTACTTCCATACAATTTACAGCTTCAGAAAGTCTATGGAGCATTTCTACTGTCCTATATGGAGTCCTAAAGGAGTTCTGGTAGCATAGTGGTTACAAGTGAGGCTGCCAACCTCAAGGTCAGCAGTTCAAAACTACCAGTTGTTCCATGGGAGAATGATGAGGCTTTCTGCTCCTATAAAGATTTACAGCCTTGGAAACATTGTGCAGGGTCGCTATGAGTTGGAACCGACTCCACCGTAGTAACAACAACAACAACATATGGAGTCCTGGTGTGGCACTGTGGGTTAATGCACCGGCTGCAAAACCGTTTGAACCGCAAGGTCGGCAGTTCAAGCTCACCAGCTACTCCTCAGAAATCTCATACAGGGTCGGAACCGACTCGACAACACTTCACAACTACATGTGGTCATTGTGAGTCACAAATGACTCGATGGCAATGAGCTTTTAGGGTTCTAGGCTGGAGAGGCAGAAGCAGGAGCCTGGGGCCTGGCCTCATCCAGAGGAAACTAGAACCACGGCGAGATGGAGCCATATAGAAATAACAGCTTCTGTCCGAGATGCCGTAGTGAGCAGAGTAAAGGTATGAGTGGGTAACAGACGAGAGAGCAAACAGTTGCATGCACTGGCTACTGTATTCCTTCATCCTCTGTGGCAGCCCTTGAGGATGCTCTGATAAACCCTAGGCTCTCTTGGAGCACAACTAAAAAGTGCTAAAAGCTACTTTTGATTCCATTGTTCTAGAATACACTTGCTGTTATGACTTACCTGGTGGTGGTGATGGTGGTGGTGGCGTGCTGTGGAGTCGATTTTGACTCATAGAGACCCTGCATAGGGTTTCTGAGGCTGCAAATCTTTACGGGAGCAGAAAGCCTTATCTTTCTCCCATGGAACTGCTGGTAGTTTTAAACTGCTGACCGTGAGGTTAGCAGCCTGACACGTAACCACTATGCTACCAAAGCTCCTTTATGACTTGCCTATTGTCCCCAAAGGTATAAATGCTAAACCCCTATAATTGTGAATTTGGAAACAGGACTCTCATTGTTATGTTAATGAGACATAAATGTAAGGTGTGTTTTAAGCCAATCATTTCTGAGATATAAAAAGAACAAATTAAGCAGAGAAAACACTAAAAACCAAAACTCTCTGCCACTGAGTTGGTTTCAACTCACAGTGACTATAGGGCAGAGTGGAATGCCTGACCCCACAGTTTCCAAGCCTGTAAATCTTTACAGAAACAGGCTTCCACAGCTTTCTTCCATGGGGTAGCTGGTGGGTTTGAACTACCACCCTTTGTATTAGCAGTCCAATGCTTAACCTACTGCACCACCAGGGCTCCTTAGGCAGTATGAGTCAGAATTGACTTGACAGCAATGGTTTTCGGCGAGGAGAAGAAGGTATCAATGGAAGAAAGGATACATACACATGTGCATTAATAAGGAACCCAGGAGATGCTGAAAAGCATAAAGGGCCTTTCCCCAGAGCCTATATATAGAGACAGAAAGCCTAACCTTAGAGCCAATGCTCTGAATTTGGGCTTCTAACCTCCTAAAATGCAGGAAAATCAACTTCTGTTTGTTAAAACCAGCCACTTGGGGTTTTTTGTTAGATTAGTACCATGACACTTACCCTTTGGGAATTGAGCAATGAAAGAAGTTAAGTCCAAAGACCACAAGGAAATTGGTCAGATCTGTTTTCAATGTCTTTTGCTCCTTAAGTATGTGACCATCCTTTTGCCTCTTCTCTTCCAATTTCTGCCAGTACTGCCTTCTTTCCTCTGAGTGCCCAGAGCTCCTCTCCACAGTGTCCTCCAACACCTGACCATTGAAGCAGGAGCCCAACAAGCTGAAATGGTTATTTTTCCATCCTTCTCCCAGTTCAGTTACAACTCCATTTTCCTGATAATAAATCTCCTCTGGCAATGTGGAAGAAAGAGAACCTGACTTGGGCATCAAGAGCCCTAACTAAGAGTGGCTGTCCACTGTGCATTGTGCACAGTAGTGGTCTGGATACCTGCCAGAGTGCTCACATGATTCTGCTCTCCACACTCCTGCCAGTTCACACCCTCCTCCATTCTTCAGCCTGGGCTCAAATGAGTTCCTTGTCAGGGGATATTTAAGAAGACATGACCCAGTGACTCTGGAGACCCACCATGAAATCACCTTCTCTGTGTGTCATACTCTGACTTCATGCAACATCTAGACACTGATTTTCTGCCTCACTCTGATGAGTCAGTCATCACCTTGTGCTTCCAGGAACTGAGGAGGTGGAAACCATAATTGAGCCCCCGTGTTATTCCCCTGGGATTAATTCTTGCTTTGTCATTCTGTCTTGTACCATGTATTATGACTTTTTCTCTGCTCCCCCAAGACTGCAGAGTGTCCTCAAATGACTCTCAGTTCCCTGCAATGGAAAGATGCTTGCCTGGGATACTGGGTTAGTGTTGATTTTAAACAATAGGGCTACACCGGAGCATCTCCTCATTTTCACTTGGGTTTGGCCAACCGTTGCACCACCAGGGCTCTTTGAGGGGAGGTTGGCAAGTCCACAATCCAAAGGACAGAGGATAGGTTGGAGAGTCCTGCAGTCTTGCATCCCCAAATCCATAGATGGGTGATGAGAAGAATAAAGAGTGAATGTTTTAGAAAATTGTCTGTTTATCATCTGGAGGCATACTGTGCCATGGAGATTTTCTTTTTGCTCTTAAGACCTTCTGTTGATTGAGACCTGCCACATTATGTAGGGTAATCTGCTTTACTTGAGATCAAGTGATTTAATTACATGTGATTACTTTATAACAGCAACTAGACTAGCATTTGACCAAGTAACTGGGCACCATATCTAGCCAAGTTGACATATAAAATTAACCATCACACCCTGAAAACTGCTCGACTCTTCCTCCAAGTCCAGGTTGCCCCACATACACACCTGTTTTAGAACCTCCTCCTTCCTTCCTAAGTCTGGCTGGGGACCACCCAGAGACCATAAAGTGGAATCAAGATGTAGATGAGTCCCTTTCTTTCTCGTTGGTCTACTTTGATAAAGGAGTCATGACAAGAATTCTACTCTAGTTCTTCTCAGCTCCTGGCTCTACGAAGCCATCCAAGCCCTTACTTCCCCCGAGTCTTATTTTCATCCTCACAGAGGAGGTGTCCCAGGATGCCCCATCTCAAGGGACTTCTGTGAAAACCAAATAAAGACAGTTATAGGAAAATACTTTGTAAACCACTGACCCACCACTCATTTGTCACTTTGTCCTACTGTGGTGGCTTGTGAACAAGTTACAGTAGAGCTTCCAAACTAGGAAAAAGGAGAGGCAGTCTGTTTTTGAATGGTTATCCGCTGAAAAGACTCCTGGAGTGGCATGCACTGTGAACTACAAGGTCAGGAGTTCAAACTCACCAGGGGCTCCTTGGAAACCCTATATAGGGTTGCTATCAGTTGGAACTGACTCATTGGCACTTAACAACAACATACACTGAAAACTTTATTAATAGCATTGCAACATTGTCAGGGAAGTGATGAAAGATGAGTCTCTCATGTTGGAAGTCACTGAAAATACAAGTGGAGAAAAGTTACCTCCTCAAAGTAAAGTTGACCATAATGCTGTGAATGAAGCAAAGCTCTCAGGACCTTTATTTGTGGATAGTGCTCAACTCAAAATGAGAAGAAACAGCTGCAAACATCCATTAATAATCAGAACATAGAATGTATGAAGTATGAATCTAGAAAAATTGGAAGTTGTCAAAAATGAAATGGAAAGCATAAAGCTCAATCAGTACCCAATAGTAAACTGAAATGGACTAGTATTGACCATTTTGAATCAGATAATCATATGATTTAAGAGGAATGGCATTGCATTCATCATCAAAAAGAGCATTTCAAGTGCTGTTTAACAACAACAGGGAAGACCAATTAATACCACTATTAAAGTCATGTACCAACCACTAAAACCAGTGATGATGAAACTGAAGAGTTCTGCCAACTTCTTCAGTCTGAAATGATCAAACATGCAATCAAGATGCATTGATAATTACTAGCGATTGGAATGTAAAATCTGGAAGCAAAGAGGAAGGATCCACAGTTGGAAAACAGGGCCTTGGTGATAGAAATGATGCTGGAGCTTGCATGATAGAATTTTCCTAGATCAATGGCTTATTTATTGCAAATACCAATTTTAAGCAGCATAAAAGACTACTATGCACATAGACCTCACTACTTGGAATACACAGGAACCAACTACATAGACTACATCTGTGAAAAGTGAAGAAGCTCAATACAAAACAAGGCCAGGGGCTGACTGTGGAACAGACTATCAATTACTCAGAATGCTAATTCAAGCTGAAGCAGACTAAACTTACAACAAATCAACCAGAGCCCAAAGATGACTTTGAATATATCCCACCTGAATTTAGAGACCATCTCAAGGACAGAATTAATGCATTTGACACTAGTGACAAAAGACATAAAATGCTGTGGGACAACATAAAGAACATCACACAGAAAGAAACAAAAGGTCATTGAAGAGACAGGAAAGAATGAAAAAAAAAAAAAATCAGTGTCAGAAGAAACTCTGAAACATGCTGTTGAGCACAGAGAAGCTAAAGTGAATAGACGAAACACTGAAGTAAAGAAAGCTGAACGGAAAATTTCAAAGTGCAGCTCGAGAAGTCAAGAATTATAATGAGATGTGCAAAGACTTAAGAGTTAGAAAACCAAAAGGGAAGTACATGCTTATCATTTCTCAAGTTGAAAGAATGGAAGAACAAATTCAAGCCTTGGCATGCAGTATTGAAGGACTCCATGGGCAAAATATTGAATGATACAGAAAACATCAAAAGTAGATGAAAGGAATTCACAGTCACTGTACCAGAAGGAGATGGTTGATATTCTGCCTTTTCAGGAGGTGTAGTATATGATAAAGAACCATTCCTTCTGATGGAAGAAGTATAAGCTGCACTGAAGGCATTGTTGATAAGCAACTCTCCAGGAATTGACGGAATACAAATTGAAATCATTCAGCAAACTGATGCAGCACTATAGTCACTCATTCATCTGTAAGACAGCTACCTGGACAACGGATTGGAAGAGAGCCATATCTGTGCCCATTTCAAAGAGAGGTGACCCATCAGAATGTGGAAACCATCCAATAATAGCATCAATATCACATGCAAATAATATTAACAGTATTAAACAGGGAACTGCCAGAAACTGAGGTTGCATTCAGAAGAAGGCGTGGAACTAAGGATATCATTGCTGACGTCAGATGGATCTTTGCTGGAAGCAAAGAGTATTGGAAAGATGCTTACTTGTACTTTATTGACTATGCAAATTGTTTAACTCTGTGAATCATGACAAATTATGATAACACTGCAAAGAATGGGTATTCCAGAACACTTAATTGGGCTCATGAGGGCCCTTTACATAGACTAAGAGACAGTTGTTCAAACAGAACAAAGGGATAGTAAATTGTTTAAAATCAGAAAAGGTATGTTCCAGGATTGTATCCTTTCCCCATACCTATAGAATCTGTATGTTGAGCAAATAATTCAAGAAGCAGGATTGTGTGAAGAAAAATGTGGCATCAAGATTGGAGGAAGAATCACTAACAACCTGTAATTTGCAGATAATATGACCTTGCTTATGTAATGAGAAGACGACTTTGAATACTTACTGATGAACATCAAAGACTACAGCTTTCAGTATGGATTGCATCTCAAAGTAAAGAAAACAAAAATCCTCCCAGCTGGACCAATAAATAACATCTTGAACAATAGAGAAAAGATTGAAGGTGTCAAAGACGTAATTTTTCTTAGATCCACATCAACACTCATAGAAGCAGCAGTCAAAAATCAAGGACATACTGAATTAGGCAAATCTCTGGTAGCGTAGTGGTTACGAATCGGGCTGCGAACCTTAAGGTCAGTGGTTCGAAACTACCAGCCACTCCGCGGGAGAAAGATGAGGCTTTCTACTCCCGTAAAGATTTACACCCTCGGAAACCCTGTACAGGGTCGCTATGGGTCGGACCCGACTCGATGGCACTTAACAACAACAACAACAACAACTGTGGCACTGTAGAACATGGGAACACTGAATGGTTTAAATTTAAGGAAGTTGGGTGACAGGGTTGTATTCTTTCACTGTACTCATTCAACCTGTATGCTGAGCAAATAATCCGAGAAGCTGGGTTATATGAATAAAAATGTGGCATCAGGATTGGAGGAAGACTCATTAACAACCTACAATATGAAGATGATACAACCTTGCTTGCTGAAAGTGAAGAAGACTTAAAATATTTACCGATGAAGATCAAAGAGCACAGCCTTCAGTATGGATTGCGTCTCAATGTAAAGAAAATGAAAACCTTCACCACTGGACCAATGAACAACATTCTTTTCAATAGAAAAAAGATTGACGTTGTCAAGGACTTCATTCTTCTTGGATCAACTATCAACACTGATGGAAGCAGATGTCAAGAAATCAAACGACGTATTGCATTAGGCAAATCTGCTGCACAAGAACTTTTTAAAGTGTTGAAGAGCAAAGATGTCAGCTTGAGGACTAAGATGTGCCTGACCGGAGCCATGTTATTTTCAATAACCTCATATGCATGCAAAAGCTGGACAGTGAATAAGGAAGACAGTAGAAGAATTGATGCTTTTGAGTTATGGTGTTGGAGGAGAATATTGAAAGTACCATAGGCTGCCAAAAGAACCAACAGATGTGTGTTGGAAGAAGTGCAGCCAGAGTGCTCCTTGGAGGCCAGGATGGCCAAACTTCATCTCTCATACTTTGGACATATTGTCAGGAGAGACCAGTCACTGGAGTAGGATATCATGTTTGGTGAAGTGGAGTGTCAGAGAAAAAAGAGAAAGACCCCCAGTGAGATGGATTGGCAAAGTAACAGCATCAATGGCCCAGGATCGGGCAGTGTTTTGTTCTGCTGTGCATAAGGTCTCTATGAGTTGGTACCAACTCAATGGCACCTAACAACAACAACAACTGTGGCGTTGCAGGCTAATGCGTCATACTGCAGAGTTGTTTGAACTGCAAGGTAGGTGTTTCAAGCTCACCAGCTGCTCCTTGGAAACCCTATACAGGGTCACTATGGGTTGGAATCGACTCGACGGCACTTCACAACAACAAAAACTGCACTAGACCTCTTTCAAGTGTTTAAGAGCAAAAATATCAACTTGAGGCCTAGGGTGCGCCTGACCCAAGCCATGGTAGTTTCAATAGTCTCATATATATGTGAAAGTTGGACAATGAATAAAGAAGACTTGAGAAGAATAAGTTCACTTGAATTATTGTCAGAGAAGAATATTAAAAGCACAATGGACTGCCAGAAGAACAAATAAATCTGTCTTGGAAGAAGTACATCCAGAATGCTCCTTAGAAGTGAGGTAGGAAAGGTTATCAGGAAGGGCCAGTCACTGGAAAATGACATCACATATGGTAAAATGAAGGGTCAGTGAAAAAGAGGAAGATCTCCCCAAGGAGATGGATTGACAAAGTAGCTGCAACAATGGACTCAAACGTAATAATAATTGGGAGGATGGCAAAGGACTGGTCAGTGTTTTGTTCTGACATGCGTAGGGCCACTATGAGTCAGAGCCAACTTGAAGGCACCTAACAACAAGCCATAGACCAGCAGATCTCACATGTGTTCTGTGGATCCCAGGAATCTCTGGGACCCATTCCAGTTGTCAAGACTCAAAGACATTTTTATAATGATCCTAAGTCTGTATTTTCCTTTTTCAATAAGTTCACATTTATACATTTATAGCATGAATCAAGTCAGTGACACCAAACTATGATAGTTATCTATGTAGTCTTAGTCTCTTTCACTTGCAGAAAAAATAAAACAAATTCAAGTTGAATTAATGTCTTGGTTAACAGCAAAAATTATTACTGAACCCCAACTCTTGATACACATCTTTTTTATGTTCTATGTGACTACATAAATAGTATACATAAAGCACTTATGGTGTAAACAGAACTATAATGTTCATCTTAAGGAAAAGCAATTGTTTGAGTTGCAAGATGAACTTTTTTCATGGAATCCCATTTTTTCTTGTAAGAACAACTGACAGAAAAATTATGGTTAATCAAATTTAGATGTTCATCAGACATTTTCTCAAAAATAAATGAAGTGAGCCTGTCACATCAAGGAAAAGAAATGATAGTGGTTTTTGTAATGATAACACTTGATCTTTACAAAATTTTTTTTAAAAGGTGATTTTTGAAAAACTTGTATTTGCCCTCCAGATCTTGACAGCATCCCAATGCTTAAACACTTGTCTTATGAGATTGGTGATAGAATTAACACATGTGATTTTTTTTCTATATTGTATAATGAAACATTTCCAGTATTTATAAAATCTACAAAATTTATTGAACCAATATTTTTCAAGCAACCAATGAATGAAGGTACACATCTGAGTGTGGGTAAAAGATTCATTCAAAGTGGGAGATTTCAATGGAACAGCCTGTGATTTTAATATACTAATGTAAAATTTTAACATGGCATTATGTGGATGGTATATCGATCTGGTTTTAGATTCCACATCACAACTATACAAACTAATCTTTAAGAAACTTTGACTTGGTAAGGTTGGGCATATTGTTAAAAACAATAGTCACAATTTTCTGAGAAGGCTATTTTAATATTCTACCCTTTTACATATCATGTAAGGTCTGATTTTCAGAATATAAATCAAACAAACAGTATATTGTAAAAGCCTGAATGGAGAGGCAGACAGGAGAATCCAACTGTTAATCCATTCTATTAAGCCAGACATTAAAGAACTTTGCAAAATCATAAAACACATCACTTTTTAAGTTTGTTTTTTAAAAAAATATAATGCATTTATAAGAAACATTATTTATATGAACATTAATTGACTTTATCATTGTTATTTAAAAATACTAGTAAATATTTTTTAATTTTCTCAGTTTTCTAACATGTTATACATCAATAGATACAACTCACCTATCTTCATTACCTAGTACTGCCTTATTGGAAATAATACAAATGGCTTTAACAAACAAATGAATTTTCTTACAGTTTAGGAAGCTGAAAGTGTCAGCTTTGGGGGAAACCTTTCTCTCTGTGTGGGCTCTGGAAGAAGGTCCTTGTTTCTTTTAGCTTCTGCTTCTAGGTGATTTTCATGGGGCTTGTCATCTCTCAACTCGATTTCCTCTCTGTCTGTGTGCTTATTTGGTCTCTCTCTTTTTTTTTTTTTTATTTCAAAAGAGATAGACTCAAGATACACTATACACTAACCCTGCCTGATTAACATAGCAAAGACAGCTCACTCCCTAATGGAACTATAACCACAGGCATAGAGGTTAAGATTAACAGCACATGACTTCTTGTTGTTGTTGTTGTGAGGTGCTGTAGAGTCGATTCCAAATCACAGAAACACCATACACAACAGAACGTGACCCTGCCCGATCCTGTGCCATTCCTATCATTGCTACACTTGAGCCCATTGCTGCTGCTGTGGTACCAATCCATCACATTGGGGGTCTTTTCTAGCATTTTGTGGTTCTTTCAATATTCTTCTCCAACACCATAACTCACATTCTTCAATTTTTAAAGGGTCTTCTTTATTCATTGTCCAACTTTACTCATTGTCACATGCATTTGAGTTATTGAAAATACCATGGCTTGGGTCAGGTGCACTGTAGTCCTCAAACTCATATCTTTGAACACTTGAAAGAGGTCTTGAGCAGCAGATTTGCCCAATGCAATACATCATTTGGTCTCTTGATTGTTGCTTCCATGAGTATTGATTATGGATCCAAGCAAAATGAAGCATAATTCAATATATAGCACAACATTTAAAAAAATGTGTGTCCTAAGTAATGAATTCCTGACACCAAATGTTTGATCACCACTGACTTAGAGAACACTACAAATTTCAGGGGTATCTTTTGTTTTTGTTTTTTTGAAAAATCATTGTTTCTCCTCAAATTCCCCAATTGTATTTTTCACACGAGATCTCAGACTACAGCTTCTACTTTTGGGAAAAGCATCCCATTGCCCAACTTCCCTTCTCAAAGAAAGGCTGAGATTTGAGGACTCCAGTAGAGCTCCCTGCAAATCTCTTTTACAAGCCTTTGCTGATATTAGAAGTTACATATTCTTAAAGATATATTTCCAGGTTTATTAAAATACTCTCAGTGTCATGAACACTGTTTAAAGCCACCCATAAATAAAGGAGGCATTCAGTGTTCTTTTTAACTTTTTATTGTGAATTCAGTGAAGGTTTACAGACAAGATCATGGGTTTTACATTCAACAAATTGTACACTTTGTTTCATCTCAATGATTACAATCCCCTCCATGCAACACTTCCTGCCTGTGGTTATTTCCATTCCACCCTCCTTCCCAACCCTTCTCAACTTTGTCCGTAGGTAAATGTTGCCCTTTTGATTTTGAATGATTGACCATTCCATGGTGAGCATGTCTTACTAGTGTTGTTGTCTTCCTTTATAGCTATCTATTGCTTAGCTGACAATTGGGCCATGAGGGTTCCATTTTCAGACCCTAATGGTGGTTGAGGACCATAATCTCAGGTTCTTCTAGTCTCTTTCTGACCAGCAAGTCTAGTCTTTTGTTATAATTTTGAGTGTTGTTCCACATTTTCTCCTACTCTATCTGGGATCTTCCAATATGATCCCCTTTCAGAGCAGTTGGTAGTGATAGCTGGGCACCATCTAGTTCTTCAGGTCTCAGAATCATGGTGACTGATGGTCACCTACTCCATTAGTCCACTGGATTAATTGATTCCAAGCATCTTCAGTTCTCATCACTCTTCTTTCTTAAGCACATGGAGAGACCAAAATTGCACTTAGAAGACTGCTCAGAGGTTTTAAGATCTCAAATGCTACTCACCAAAGTAGGATGTAAAACATTGTCTTTGTGGACTGTGTTATGCCAATTGACCATGGTGTCCTCTGAGACTATGGTCCTGAGTTCTTAGACCCAGCAACTTTTTGCCTTAAGATTTCTGATAATATCTATGAAGTTTTCATCATTTTACCCACTGTATGCTCCACCACATCCATAGATGTGTTTGTAGCAAAGGTCAATACACATATTCAAACATCCTTTCAACTGATCTTATGGTTTGCACAGATGCTGTGGTTTTCTATAAATTTTAGAGATTAGTGTCTTGTCTGATGTGTCATTCAAAAGATTTTTTTTACTGTCTATAGGCTCTCTTTTTGCTCTTTTGGCAAAATCTTTTGATGCACGTAAGTGTCTAATTTTAAGGAGGTCCCAGTCATTTATTTTGTCTTCTACTGTGTGTGTGTCTAGTTTTGTTTGATAGGTCTGTACAACCTTTCTGCCTAGTCTGCCATCTTACTGCCTTCTCCAAGCCATTGAATTTTGTAGCTGAATTTCTTGAATTTTTACAGCCACCATCATGGGCCCAGGGTTTGACTTTGAAATACATGTGAATGTGAGCATGGCTAGCCTTATTTACCCCCTCTTTATATTTATGCTGGATAGTTTGCTTCCTGCCCCACCCTCACCCTTTTTCTGTGTGTATGTGGATACTCTCCTCACTTCCATCTCTTCCCCATTGTGGTCCAATGAATTGTTTAGCAATATCTCTTTCTTGTTTTATTCTTGGTAACTCCCACCAAATGAGTGGGTGGGGATATGTAAATGTGAGGTGCTTATGGCCCATCAAGGGAATTGGATAGTTTGCTAATAAAGTAAGTAAGGTGCATGGCACTATTGAGGAAATGGGGCTAGGAAAATAAGGTGTATGAGACCCCAATGAAAGAATTGGTCAGTTTTGCCATCTTGCTAGGCTTAAAATAATCCATCCCAAAGGCAGAAAAGGGGATTTCATGATCACCAAGAAGGAAGAGCCAGGAATAGGGTGCATCTGTTGGAAACAAGATCCCTGCACAGAACCTCCTCAATCCAGGAGACGGAAAGCTGTGATATAAGGGACAGGAAAATGACAAGAAGCAACAGAAGAGAAACAGTGACAACAGAGGCAGCAGAACCAAGAGACCAGTACCAAGACAGAGCAGTGAAATTCCCAGCCCAGGAAGCAAGAAAGCTGAGTGCCTTTAGGAGGCTTGCAGCACAGTGGCGTGCCTTCAGGCATTAGTCTGGGAGTTAGACTTCCTGACCAAGGTAGCTGAGCACCTCTGGACCTCTGAGCATCAATCAACAGTTAAAATAGCTGTGGGCCAGACTAAGAAGCTAAGAGCCAGAGACAGGCATGCCTTGGGACAGTGCTGAAAAGAGGCTGTTCTGATTGAAGAACTCTAACTGAGTCATTTCTGACCTTGAATCATACCCTATTAGCTCCCTTTGTTTTTGTTGCTAAGTGCCATTGAGTTAGTTCTGACTCATAACGACACTGTATAGGGTTTCCAAGGAGTGGTTGGTGGGTTTGAATTGTCAACCTTGACCAGTGGTTATCCTACAGTGCCACACCAGGACTCCATTACTTCCCGATTAACCTTTTGTTAAAATACTGGTGTGACACTGCAGGATAAAACACTGAACCACCAAGTCAATTTGAACCACCAGGTCGGCAGTTCAAACTCACCAGCCACTCCTTGGAAAGCCAACACAGGATCACTATGCATTGGAAACGACTTAACAGCACATAATAACAACAACAATAAACCCCATAATAATGACTCTTGTCTACGAGTTCTGTGTGCCCATTGCAATGATTTATCAAACCCAGTAAAGAAGTAGAGAGTCTTGTAGGAGGGATGGTTTGTGTCAGGGTTATTGAAAAGGTTAGAGGGTTGAGGCTTGTCTGACTGCCACTTTACAGGAATCAGCTTTGAGTGACTTGACTAACGCTGATGATTTTGATTCTCTTCCCTGCTTGTGAAGTTAGAGGAGGCCAGATGCCTCTGCCATATCATGTTACACCCATGTATGTGGTTACTATGGGACCAGACACTTTTTACAACATGATCCTTTCTAGCCGTGGTTGACTGGCCAATCAGAGCATGTCTCAGTGAGTTTTGGATGTTAGGATTCAGATTATCAAATTGGTTTTATTCCAGTTGGCTAAAGCTATAATACATAAAACCTTAGAACCTTTATTATCTCTATTTTCCATCACACAGCCAAGGAGCAAAGGAAGGCAGCTTGTACCAAAAGGTGGAAATCAAAATGATGTTCACAGAGAAGCTTAGTGGAGAGATGGAGAGAGAAATGCTCATCATCCCAGGTCCTGGCTACAAATTTTTCTGAGGTCCAACCATGCCCTACCTTTCTCATGGTTTGGCTGTTAAATTTTTCCTGGGCTTCTGTGAGCTTCCACCCCCTTCCTCTTCACCACTCCCCAGTCCTTGGCTTTGGTTTTCTGTTTGTTTGTTTGAGTTGCTAACCAGCCCTGTAGACTTCTTTGTTACCAATTTCAGCACTGCACACACTCAGGAGATAAATCATTTCCTTGGATAAATGGATGACAAATAACTTTGCATTTGTTGAATGACAGTGAATCAATTGTACTTGGGTTTAAGTAGAATATGCAAGGCTGGGCTGGGTATGTATGTGTGTACATATGTATACATGCTTATGTTACCTGGTTCCACACAATCAAAACCTTGTTAGCTAAGAAATGTAATTGTCCTCCAACTTTCCAAGGAGTCACATTTATGTAAAGACTTACATAAATGCTTCTATCATCTCTTTATGCTTTCAGAGAAAGATTATTTCCAGACTCAGAGTCATTACTGAGTACAGCAAAGCTATTCTACTGCCATACAATTTGTAGTTTAGAATTCTTAGCCTAAAGCCTATAGGTAGATATTAGGGAGCCTATAAACTTCTATGGAAAATTTATTTTCTAATAATTTTCACCACTGTATTTCCATCACTGTCTTGTTGAAATTGAACATTTCTTTCATTTATTAGTATTGCAGTTAAAAATCACAACACAGCCACACTTCACTTATTGACCTGGTTAGATTCCAAAGGCCAGATCTTTATGTGAAAATTGGCATTATGCAAAAGGAGAGAATGGCCACATCAAATCACAAAACGGAGGATGACTTAATCATTAGAATATCCAATCGGATCATTACATCGCTGCCAAATTACATCTATACAGAACTGCCAAACTATTGAGATTGATGGCCCAGTCAAGCTGACACATAACCTTAACCATCCCAGTCAGCATTACTCTGGCCTTGCACCTCGGCATTTATTACTACTGGACATAAGTTGATAATGTGCAAAATGGTCGGATAGTAGGTGTTTTGCTATTCTCATGAATGTGAAATAATGGCTAATGAGACAGTTGCTAACTGAGGAGTAGGTGCAGAATAAGAAGGACCAAACTATAGGACTGATAGATAATCCCATATCATATCATTCAACGATGGAATTATAGCTAATTCCACTAAAGTACTTCACCCTCCAGTAGACTTTGTTACTTCACACATCGATTACTTTCTTGGGAATGTGGCAGCTCTGTAGGATAAGCACCAGAGTTTGAACTACAAAGTCAGTGGTTTGACCCTACCAGCCACTCCAAGGGAGAAAGATGAGGCTTTTTGCTCTCATAAAGATTTACAGAAAGCAATCTTATACAAGGTCGATATGAGTTGGGACCAACTTGATGGCACCTAACAACAACATCAGTTATTTCATTAAAATATTTTAGTATTTAGATACCTATAGTGGTAGTGGTGGTTGTGTAAGTCAGTTCTGACTCGTAGTGACCCTGTTTAGGGCTTCCGAGGTTGTAAATCTTTATGGAAGCAAGCTGTTGATGGAGAAGGAATGGGAAAGATTGTTGCTAAAATCCCAACATCTTCTGGAATCTCAGAAAGTTGGGTTCCTTCTTGTCTTGTTAGCGAAGACAGCGACCTCCACTGATGGGTTATGAAAGAGTTATAGCCATGACAGGGACCAGAGTGCAGACTTTGTCCCTTCAGGCTTTCCAAGAGTGACCTCAGGGTCGCCTTTGATACAGGGTTGACTGAGCAGGGTCCACACCTTGCTGAGAGTGGGTTTTGGTGACCAGTAGCCTATAGGCATGGCAATTGGTCCACCTGTTGCCTTGGTATTGGGTAGTAGGGACTCTCGGGGCATCAATACTTTTAGGTTGCTGAAACTCAATCACAAGCTTATATTTCAAATATAGCACTGGTGTCTACATCTAATTGGCAGATTAGATTACAAGCATATTATAAGAGTATTCACAAGCTCTGTATCTAAGTCCTCAACTACTTTAAGTACAAAGCCATGTAATAAAATAAGTAGCAGATTATAGCCCTTTTAGTAGGTGGTACTGCTTCCGATTTGTGTATTTGGAATTCTAGAGGAAAGCAGGGGAGTGTTGGGAGTCAATTCTTCCCAGAAAGCTCAAAGTTCAGATCTGGAAGTCAGGAATCTCAGTCCCTTCCTTATCAGAAATGAAACTGTGGGCAAGTTGTGAAACTTCTCTTAGTCCCTCTAGACTTTCAAATTGCATATGAATATTGCTGTAAGGATTAAATAAAGCAGAGTATATAAATGCTCAAAACATCATATGACTCATTATGAGAATTTCCCAATTCAGACTTTTTACCATTTTAGACAATGTTTAAAGCAATTATTACCCAACTAAGAAATCCACACATGTTCATATTTTCCTCCAAGTATCACTGTGGGATATGAATTAAGTACTAGTCAGAGTCTCCCTCCTCAAGCAGAGGGTGGAGAAAATTTAAGTTCTGAATTGAAAGGAAATGATGATTAAGTATAATAGGAGTACAGAAAATGATGGGGTGACATTTTACTTGACCTTAAAGTAGAGAATTTCAAGGTGTAAGGAAAAGAGGAGGAGGCATTTCAGGTATCAGAAACATTGCGGGCACAGGTGTGAAGGCAGGAAGGTCGTGGATGGCCAATGAGCAGATTTCTTTGACTCAAGCAGGATGGCTTTGAGAGACAAAGCCAGATGGGAAGTCTAGGGTTGGCTCATGCGGAGGTCTGGAAACCAGGCAGCTACACGAGCCATAGCAAGTTCCTGAGAGAGAAGAACCACATAGCACATTCTCTTGGGGCCTCATCCATGTCTCTCTCCTTGGCCTACACTGAGGGTCATCTGAACTCTATTTCCTTCCATGCAGGTGGTCTCTGCTTGAAGTGTTCTCTACTTACAGAATTGTGCTTGGCCAATCCAGAACAGTCCAGAGGGCCAGAGAGTTAACACCCAGAAGTGAGCTTCAACTAGTGAATCAAAAGAGTTGGTGGGTAAATAGCCCAGCTTCTTCACGCCTTGGAGGACAATTTCAAGGTGTATTTCTCACAGCCTCTCAAAGTCCCCAGAAGAATTGAGCCTTCATTGCCCACAGTGGTGATCTCTTTTCCCCACTCTCTTTATTAACTTCTCTTGCTTCCCAGCTGCTTCACACACTTCCTGGAATCAACCTCCTAAATGTGTTTGTACCTAATGCTTGACCGCGGTCTGCTTTGTTGCTGTTGCTGTTACGTGTCATCAAGTCATCGAGTCAGTTCCAACTCATAGTGACCCTGTATAGGGTTTCCCAGGCTTTAAATCTTTGCAGGAGTAGAAACTCTCACCTTTCTCCCATGGAGTGGTTGGTGGGCTCAAACCACCACCCTTGTAGGTCACAGTCCAAGGGTCTGCTGTGGCGGGACCCAGATTGAAGTAGAACACAATGAATGTGTATTTGGAAGCAGTTTGGCTGATGTTGTTTATGGAAGGTTTTCTTGAACATGCTCTTTTTGTTTCAAGAAAACCTTAAAGAGTAAAATACATTATTTATTTCATGAGTAAGCACTCTCAGAGACAGGAGAGGGTGGGTTCCAGTTCTAAACCAAGAAACACTTGCCAACCTGCCTGCCAACCTCAGAGGATCCTCTAACTAGGACAGTAGCCTTGGGCCACAGCCCGGGGGTAGTTTGGGGCCTGCAGCGTCCATATGACCCCTCCACTTTTTTTAGGAACCATTATCGGAGGCTGCCAAAGAGAACTGCTGGGTCTTAACAGATTGCTTTTGTTTGGAGCCATTCCTCCGGCTGTAACCTGTCCCCTCTGCTGCAGGACCCTCAGAGGAGTAGATTTGTATCCACTTTGGGTGATAAGAAGACTTGCAGTCACTGGCCAAAAACTTTTTGGTTTCTTTGGATGACTTAAAACCACCCAAACTTGTTTTTGTGTGAGGTTGCTCCACAAGTTCTTGCTTATTGTAGGGTCGCCCTCCTGGAGTGCAGTCTTTTCTGAGGGTGGAAATGGCCAATTCGGGACCACCGCAGCTGGGCTTTTCCATGGCCCTGCTGGGCTGGGTAGACTTGGTGGCTTGCACCACCATTCTGCAGTGGCAGATGAGTTGGTACATGGGTGACAACATCATCATGGCCTAAACCTCATACAAGGGGCTGTGGATGGAGTGTTTGGTGCACTGCAGAGCACTGGCTTGATGAGCTGAAAAATTTACAACTTGGTGCTTATCCTGACAGAGGCTTTGCAGGCCACTCGTGCTCTAATGGTAGTATAGCTGGCGCTGAGCTTCTTCGCTGTGTTTGTGGCCACGCTGGACATGAAGTGCATGCGCTGTGGAGGGCACGACAAAGAAAAGAAAGCCCATTATAGTAATGACCAGAGGCATTGTTTTTATTGTGGCAGCTCTGACTGCCTTGGTAGCTTGCTACTGGTATGGCCATCAGGTTGTCTTAGACTTTTATAACCCCTTGTTGTTGTGAGGTGCCATTGAGTCCATATCAACTCATAGCGGCCTTATGCACAGCAGAAAGAAACACTGGCCCGATCCTGGGCCAACCTCACTGCTGTTGCCACACTTGAGTCCATTGATGCTGCCACATGGCCAATCCATCTTGCTGGGGGTCTTCCTCTTTTTCTCTGACCCTCCACCTTACCAAACATGATATCCTACTCCAATGACTGGTCTCTCCTGACAATATGTCCAAAGTATGAGAGACGAAGTTTGGCCATCCTGGCCTCCAAGAGCACTCTGGCTGCACTTGTTCTAACACAGATCTGTTGGTTCTTTTGGCAGCCATGGCACTTTCAATATTCTCCTCCAACACCACAACTCAAAAGCATCAATTGTTCTACAGTCTTCCTCATTCACTGTCCAGCTTTCACATGCATATGAGGTTATTGAAAATACCATGGCTTGGGTCAGGAGCACCTTAGACCTCAAGCTGACATTTTTGCTCTTCAACACTTTAAAAAGGTCTTGTGCAGCAGATTTGCCTAATGCAATACGTCATTTGATTTCTCGACTGCTGCTTCCGTGAATGTTGATAGTTGATCCAAGAAGAATGACTCCTTGGTCCCCATGAATTTTAAATACAAGTTTGGTCCTGCCATTTTTATTGGCTGGTCATGATCAACTCTGGTGCTTCTGTGGGGTGTACTGTTCTCTTGCTCCTGTCCTGGCAGTGAGAGCACAATTGGGTACCAGGTGCACTACACCTATTCTAAACCCAACTCTGCCAAAGAGCATATGTGAACTGGCACCTCTTTGCCATAGACTCACAGTCAGAGAGCTCAACCTGTGGACAGGGAGCCTAGCAAAGGCCTCCTGGTCAGCCCAGTTCTGCTGTGTGCCATGTAGTCCTCTGGGAAGTCAGATGGGGAAAACTGAAATAGGGGTGTGCTTTTTGTATGGTAATAAAAAATACTTTGGAAGATAGGCTTCTTTTTTTCCCCTTCAGGGCCTCTTATTCCAGCTCAGTTCCTAGCAGGGAGCCTGGAGCCTGAGTGTATCTACTTTTAGCTCAATTCAAAACCACTTAATAGGTACTATAGACATAGATAGACTGGGAGAAAAATGTGGAATGAAACTTAAAAAAATAAATACTAGGCTTATTGGTCTGATAGAGACTGGTGAAATCCCAGAGAGTATGGCCTTTAGACACCCTTCAGGCCTAGAACCAAACTCATCCCTATGGTTCAACTTTCAGCCAAAGGATTGACAGGCCTAGAAGGTCAATAATATACCAGGAAGGTAAACACACACTTTAGAACAATCACCCAAAGGAAACCAAAAGGACAGCACTTGCCTACAGATAAAGCTCAGTAGGTACAGACAGGAAAGAAGCAAGGAAACGGTAAACAAGTAGAAAGTGGCCCGGGTGTTCTTACACTACAAGGATTGCTGTCGGTGTGAATGATGTGTTGAATGGAAAATCAATTTGCTCTGTAAACTTCCAACAAAATCACAATAAAAACACAAAAAAGAAATACTTACCAAGAGAGAGAGAGATAAAGAGAGAGAAAGAACTACTTACCAAGTGTTGCTAGGGAATTCCCAGGCTCTCTCCACCTCTCTCTCCTTGGTGGAGAAAATAGTCCATGTGGTGTTTACCGTATCTACATGAGTCCTGCACTGGGGTTCAGATGGGAGTCCCAGCAAGGCCTTGTCTCTAAGCATTCATGGTCTGGTAATCTGGACTGATGATGGCACATTGCTCATGGCAAAAGCAATCAGAACAAAGCTCAGCATAGACTCTCTGATTATTCATAGTCATCATTAATTATATTATAATTAATTATAATGAGCTCAGTGAGAAATGGACTATATCAATCAGCTCTTTGTGTAATAATGTTGCATAGCAAGGAGTCCTGGGGTGCACTGTAGGATCGCTACTACACTGCTAACCTCAGGGTCAGTAGTTCAAACCCACCAGATACTCCTTGGAAATCCTAGATAGTGTAGCTATGAGTTGGAACTGACTGGACATCACTTAACAACAACAAATGCATAATTTATTATACCTTCCCCAAACTCGTCACTTAAAACAAGTATGCATTCCCCACCCCAACTACCATCTCAGTTTTTCAGTCAGCTGGGCTTAACTCCAAGCTCTAGTTGAAACCAGTGTGTTTCACATGTCTCATATTCTTAGATCAGCAACTACCTGGAACACGCTCTTCTCCTCTTGAATGGCAGAAGTTCAAGAGGAAGTCCAGTCACCAAGGCACATTTTAAGCCTCATCTCACATCAGACCCACTCACATTCTGCTGACCAAAGTGGGTCACCTGACCTTGCTCAAAGTGAGTGAGGTAGGGTATCTTGTACCCAAGGGAGGGGAACAAGAGTGAAAGTTGTTAAGTGCCATCGAGTTGGTTCCAACTCATAACATGTATATGGTTTTTGATGAGGGGCTGATGAGCTTGAACTGCCAACCTGTGGTTCAAACTGACCTTGCAGTCCAGTGCTTTATCTCACAGTGCCATACCAGGATTGATGAGTGGAGGAACAATTTGACTTCTCACAAGAATCTCCATCTTTACAGTTTGACACATTGTAGATAACCAGGAACTATCGAGTGAATGAATGGATGAATATAAGCAGATGTTGTATTCTCTTTGCTAAGGGCAGTAGGAATGTGCTGATATGCGGACTCATGGAACCCTCTCAGGAGGTTGATCTAACTTTGATGCTAGATCCTGGGTTTTTTTATTCTGTCATCTCCAATCTGCTGTTGAGCTCTTTTAGTAAATGTTTATTTTCAATTTCTCTCATGATTCCTCCTTTGGTAATGGTGGTGGTGGTTATGTGCAGTGGAGTTGCTTCTGACTCACAGCAACCCCATATTGAGTTTTCAAGGCTGTAAATTTTTATGGGAGCAAAAAGCCTCATCTTTTTTCCACGGAGCAGCTGGTAGTTTCGAACTGCTGACCTTGAGGTTAGCATCCTGACTTATAACCACTATGCTACCTTCCTTTGATATTAGCGCTCCTTCATTTGATAATTGTTGTTATGTGCCATGGAGTCGGTTTCGACTCATAGCGACCCTGCACAGGGTTTCCGAAGCTGTAAATCTTTATGGGAGCAGAAAGCGTCATCTTTCTCCTGTGGTACAGCTGGTAGTTTCAAACTGCTGACCCTGAGGTTACCAGCCTGATTCATAACCACTATGCTCCTTGATTTGACAATAGGCTATTAAAAAATATACTGTTCAACTTTCACATTCTTGGAGATTTTCCTTGAGTATTTCAGTTGTTGATTTCTAATTTAATTCCAAGTGTCAGGAAAAATAATCTGTATTAATCCATCCTTTTATATTTACTATGATTTGTTTTGTGGTCCAGGATATGGCCTATCCTGGAATGTCCTGAGGGTACTTTAAAAGAATATTCTACTGTTGTTGGGCAGAGTATTCTACAAATGCCAATTAAGTCAAGTTGGTTGGTACTATGTTTCAGGACTTGTATTGTTGTTGTTGTTAAGCATCCTACAGTTGGTTCTGCTTCATAGCGAGCCTGTATAGGGTTTCCAAGGAGCAGCTGGTGGGTTTGAACTGCTGACCTTGTGGTTCAAAATCCAGTGCTAATCTTCCAGCTCCACACCAGGAATCAGGACTTTCCATAGCCCTCTGATTTTCTCTCGCTTGAGAAAGGAGTGTTGTTGTCTCCCATCGTATAATTTATATATAAAGAATTGTGTATTTCTCTTTTTAGTGCTTACTTAATTTATCTGAAACTTTGTTGTTGGGTGCAAAGCATTAAGGATTTTTCTGTCTTCTTGATAGTTTAACCCTTTTATAATTATGAAAATTTCTGACTTATCCAAGGCAATAATTGCTAGAACTAAAGCTTATTTTGATATTAGTCACTCCAGCTTTCTTGTTATTAGTATTTGTCTAGTCAAACACTTTTGATTTTTCAACTTTTAAGTAATTTGTGTATGTATTTTAAAGTGTGTTTCTTATAGACTGAGAATTATTTGGTCTTGCTCTTTTAGGTACTCACCACTTGTCTCTGGCTGGATGTGATAGAGACTGAATTTGTGAGAACAGTTCTCTGTTTGCTGTTTGTATAGTGTCGTTCAAGGCAGGTTTATGTGTCTCCAGAAACAGAGGTGGCACTCTGACACCTGACCCAGGCAGAGTCCAGGCTGTCCAGGAGGCAATGTCACTGACCACTGGGTGGGCGAGGGTAGGGATTGGATATGCCCCTGGCTACCAGGAGGGCATGGAACAAGGGGGAACTACATCCCTCCTTGCCTCCAACTTTCAGCTGCTCTTGCGAAGCTCCATGCCATCTGACAGCTTGCCAGCTTATCTTCTCTCTTACTCCTGTTCAGCTTCCTCTTCCAGTCAGCACTCAGTGCACCTCTCTGTCCTATCCTCTGATGCTCAGGGCTCCAGGGTCACCATCTGCCTCTGCTTCACTGGGTCTCCTATGTCTTTGTAGCAGAGGGTCTGCTCAGTGCATCTGCCTACTCTGCCATCTTGCCTTGGAATCCTTCCACTATCCTTTAATTTCATTTTCCCACTAACGTTTTGAAGCCCTCATGTGCATGTATGTTAGCTTGTTTAATATTGTCCAATAGGTCATTGATGTTTTATTGTTTTCTTAACAGTCTTTTCCCCCCATGTACTTCACTTTTGGGGAGTGTTGTGGCTCCCTACAATAAACACTGAACTGCTAACCACAAGGTTTGCAGTTTGAGCCCACCAGCCATTCTGCAGGAGAAAGATGATGCTTTGTGCACCCTTGGAGATTTAAAGCCTCAGAGACCCTATACAGGGTTGCTATGAGTCAGAACCAACTTAGCAGTACTTAACAACAAAACAGCAGCTCTGTGTGAGCTCTCTCAATTGTTCAGCTTACCATACCCTAGTTGTCTTACCTCAGGTTTCTGTATGCTTATGCGATTTAATATTTAACAACAGATTCAGGGATACCTATGCAGTCCTGGTGTGGTGCTGTAGGATAAGCACTGGATTACTAACTGAAAGGTTGGTGGTTCAAACCCACCAGCTGCTCTCCTGAAATCCTATACAGTAGGGTTGGGGAACATTTAGCCCAAGGGCAGTACAAAGCCCAAGAAATAATTTGATCTGGCCCTACCAAGGCAACAGCAGTTCCAGCCATCACTTTGCTATTGTTACATGCTGTCGAGCTGGTCCAAAACCATAGTGACCCTGTAGAGGGTTTTTGAGGAACGATTGGTGAGCTTGAACCATAGACCTTGCAGTTCAAACCGACTTTGCAGTCCAAGACATTAACCCACAACACCACACCAGGACTCCAGCCACCACCTTTATTGTTGTTGTTAAGTGCTGTTGAGTTGATTCCAACCCATAGCGACCCTGTATAGGGTTAGGTGTGAGATAATTAAATATTTGACCAAATATAACAGGCTAGATTTTTAAGTTGATAATTTTTTGTATGGCCCAGAATGATGTTATAAATTTTGGCAAAAAAAAAAAAAAGGTTCCTCACCCCTACTATGTAGGTTTGCTCTGAGTTGGAACCAGCTTGATGGCACTCATTAACAACAACAAAATGCAGTTGTCTAGAGCTGTTTCTGGAGCTTCCTCTACAACATCCTGCCTTACAAATGTCAGCCTTTCGGAACTACATTCTCTGTCTCTATGCTCTTCTTGAGATCCCCTTTCCTGTAGAAAGTGCTTCGGACAGAAAATTAGGTTAATAATAGCGCCATCTTGTTTGTTCTTTTTCTCAAGGATCATTGTTTGCCAATATCTGAAAACTGTGACCTTAGGTATTTTGCTCAGTGTCTAATTTCTAACAGTGAAAAGATTAGCCTGGTCCCAGTTACCTCATTATGGGGTGGTGAATAATTAACATGCTCAGCTGCTAATCTAAACATTGGAGATTCAAGTCCATTTAGAGGATGCCTTGGAAGAAAGGCCTAGTGATCTGCTTCTGATAAAGCAGTCATTGATTTATCACATTTCTACTTTGACACGCATACCTGGGGTTACCATGAGCTGAGGTTGATTCAATAGCAACCAGGTTTAAAAAAAATACCTTTTTAACTTCAATTTCATTTAATTATGGTTACATCTGTAAAAATAATTTTGAAAAAAGTATTAACAAAATATTCATTTCCCCCCCAAAATACTGATTTACTGAATTATTATGCATAAAGAATGCATGAATTTGTATTTTCATGATACTGTTTTGAACTATAAAATTAGAATTTTATAGTTCTTGGAACAATCTATTCCTAAAAATTTTAGCAGATTAAATTTATTGATAGCAAATTATCTTAGAAAAGAAGAACAAGTTGAAAGACTCACATTTTCTGATTTTAAAATGTACCACAAAGCTGCAGTAGTCAAAACAGTGTGGCTCCAGCATAAGGATGAATATATATTTGTTGTTGTTGTTAGGTGCCATGGAGTTGGTACTGACCCATAGCAACCCTATGTATAACAGAACGAAACACTGTCTGGTCCTGGGCCAAGCTCACTACTCTTGCCACACTTGAGCCCTTTGATGCTACCATTTTGCCAATCCATCTCTCTGGGGGTCTTCCTCTTTTTCTCTGACCCACCACCTAAGCAAACATGATATCCTTCTTCAGCGACTGGTCCCTGTCCAAAGTATGAGAGACGCAGTTTGGCCATCCACCAAATAGAATTGAGAGCCCAGAAATAAACCTATTTTACATCTCTGACCAATTAATTTTTTAAAAGGATGTCAAGTCCATCTAATGGAGAAAGAATACTGTTAAACGAAGTAATGGTCCTGGGACAACCAGCTTTCCATGTACAAAAGAGTGAAATTAGACCTCTGCTTCTCACAAAAACTAACTCAAAATGAATCAACAACCTTAATATAAGAGCTAAAACCATTTAATTTTTATTATAAATCTTCAGGATTGACAATAGAAAAAATGTAAATCTTTAAGACCTTTTATTTGGCAATGACTTTTTAGATACGACACTAAAAGTGTAAATAATAAGAGAAAATAAATAAATTGAACTTCATCAAAATAAAAAATTTTGTGCATCAAAGAACTTAATTATCAAAGTGAAGGGCCTTCCTGCAGATTGGGAGAAAATACTTGAGAACCATATATCTAATGAGAGTTTGTTGCTGTTAAGTGCCATTGAGTCAGTTTTGACTCATAGCAACCCTGCAGAGGGTTACAAGGAGTGACTGGAGGGTTTGAACCACCAATCTTGTGGTTAGTTGTTGTTGTTGTTGTTGTCAGGTACCATTGAGTCAAAACCGACTCATAGCGACCCCATACACAGCAGAA
>NW_006408642.1:4795292-4799728 GCF_000296735.1 Chrysochloris asiatica
GTGCCTTCCCACCTTCCAGTCCTGTATCTGACAGTGTTTCTCTGCTATTCATAGAGTTTTCAGTGACTAGCAATTTGGAAGTAGTTCATCACTCTTTCTTCCTAGTCTGTCTTTGTCTGGAAGCTCATCTGAAACCTGTTCACCATGGGTGACTATGCTGGTTATTTAAAATTCCGGTGGCAGAGCCCTCAGAATCACAGCAACTCAAACCACCACAGCACAGTGGTTAGTAGTCCAGTCCTTATCCTACAGCTCCATACCAGGACTCCAGATAAGAGCTTAACATCTATAATACATAAAGATCTCAACAACAAAAAGACAAACAACCCAATAAAAAAAAAAGGACAAAGTAGTTGAATAGATATTTTATCCAAAATACACACGATGACCATTGAGCACATTGTCATTACTGCCATACCTTGTTTTATTGTGCTTCACTTTATTGCATGTCTCAGATATTGCCTTCTTTCTTTTTTTTTTCAAATTGAAGATTTGTCGCAACCCTACATAAAACAAGCCTTTTGATGCTGTTTTCCCAATAGTATATGCTCACTTCCTGTCTCTGTGTCACATGATGGTCATTCTCACAGTACTTTTCATAGTGAGTACTGGTGTGGTGCTGTGGGTTAATGCGTCAGACTGCAAAGTCATTTGAACTGCAAGGTTGGAGCTTCATGCTTACCAGCTCCTCCTTGGAAACCCTATACATGGTTGCTATGGGTCTGAATTGACTCGACAACACTTAACAACAACAACAATTGCACACATACTCAATACATTACAGCATAGTGTAACCATAATTTTTATATTCACTGGGAAACCAAAATATCCATTACTTTATTGAGATACTTGCCTTTTGTGGTAGTCTGGAATGGAACCCGCAATATCTCCGAGGTATGCCTGCAGTTTCATTCGGGTTGTTTCATTTTTAGTAATCTGTCCCTTTACACTTTCATCCTTGCTTTAGAGTAATTGTTGTGAAAACCTTTTCTATGGAAGGTAATCTGATGTGAGTGTTCCCTTATTTGGAACCCCAAATAGCTCCTAATGTCATCTGGCCCTAACATCTCATCTGTCCCCACTCTTCCTTTCACTTCTTTGCACAGTCTTGAAAGCTCTTGCTCTTCCTTTCCTGTCTTCTCCCACCCACCCTACATACACACAATTCTTGCTAACTCCGTGTAACATTTTGTGCTTTCACTGAAATGCCTCAAAGAGAGTGTCATGTATTGAATTGTGTCCTCCCAAACAATATGTCAGCTTGTCTGAATCATGCTTTGCAGTGGTTTGGCAGTTGTATGATGAGCCCCCATGATCTGATCAGATGTGATAAACAGATAAGAGGATTAAAGATGGGATCAGACTCCTGGTGTGGCACTGTAGGATAAGCACCAGACTGCTAACCATAAGGTCAGCAGTTCAACCCCACCAGTTGTTCCTTGGAAACTCTATACAGGGTCATTGTGAATCAGAATCAACTTGACAGAACTTAACAACAACACACCACCCTTAATCCTACCATGACCCTAACCTGATACACTGGAGATTCCCATGAGGGTGGCATATAACACCTTTTATCTTACAAGAGATAAAGGAGAGAAAAAGAGGGATGTGCTACTATCAAGACCACCACTTGTCTGACAGTTTGTCGTACTGTGGTGGCTTGCATGTTGCTGTGATTCTAGAAGCTATGCCATGGGTATTTTATACTAGCAGGGTCACCCACAGTAGATACGTTTCCCATCAGCTTCCACACGAAGACTGACTAGGAAGAAGGAGAAACGAACTGCTTCTGAATATTTAGTCACTGAAAGCCTTATGAATTGCAGTGGAACACTGTCAGCACCAGAATACTGAATAGTGAAACATGATGAAGAGCACCAGAGTATTGTCAGAAATAGTGCCAGAAGATGAGCCCTGCAGGTTGAAAGGCACTCAGAATACAACTGGAGAAGAGCTGCCTCTTCAAAATAGAGTTGATTGTGATGATGTAAATTGAATAAAGCCTTTGGGACCTTCATTTGCTGTGGGGCACAACTCAAAACTATAATTATCCACTAATAATCAGTACATGGAATGTAAGAAGTATGAATCTAGGAAAATTGTAAATTGTCAAAAACTAAGTGGAACACATAAACATTGATCTTCTAGGTATTAGCGAGCTGAAATGGACTGGTATTGACCATTGTGAATCAGACAATCCCATGGTTTACTATACCAGAATGACAAACTGAAGAGGAATAGAGTCACATTCATCATCAAAAAGAACATATCAAGATTTGTCCTGCAGTACAATGCTGTCTGTGATAGACTGATATCCATACACGAATAAGGAAGACCAATTAATACCACTATCATTCAAATTTATGAACCAATCACTAAAGCCAGTGATGATGAAATTGAATTCTACCATCTTCTTCAGTCTGGAATTGATCAAACATGCAGTCAGGTTGTATTGGCAATTACTGGTGGTTGGAATGCAAAGGTTGGAAATGAAGAGGAAGGATCCAAAATTGGAAAATTGGCTTTGGTGATAGAAACAATTCTGGAGATTGCATGATACAATATTGCAAGACCAATGACTTCTTTATTGCAAATACCTTTTTTAAACAACATAAAATATGAGTATACACATGGAGTAAAGCGCGTGGGAAAAAAGCCCATGGGACCTTCATTTGCTGATGGGGCACAACTCAAAATGAAGAGAAACAGCTATAAACATCCATTAATAATCAGAACATGGAATATATGAAGTATGAATCTAGGAAAATTGGAAATTGTTAAAAATGAAATGGAATGCATAAACATTGATATCTTAGGCATTAGTGAGCTGAAATGGATTGCTATTGGCCATTATGAATCTGACAACCTCATGGTTTTCTATGCCGAGAATGACAAATTGAAGAGGAATGGTGTTACATTCATTGTCAAAAAGAACATATCCAGATCAGTCATGAGGTACAACGCTGTCTGTGATAGGATAATATCCATGTGCCTACAAGGAAGACCAGTTAATATCACTATTATTCAAATTTATGAGCCAACCATTAAAGCCAGTGAGGATGAAATAGAAGAATTCTACCAACTTCTTCAATCTGAAATTAATCAAACATGAAATTAAGATGTATTGATCATTACTGGTGATTGGAATGTAAAGGTTGGTAGCAAACAGGAAGGATCAGAAGTTGGAAACTATGGCCTTGATGGTAGAAATGATGCTGGAGAACGCATGATAGAATTGTGCAAAATCAATGATTTGTTCATTTCAAATACCTTCTTTGTTGTTGTTGTTGTTTGTTGTTAAGTGCCGTCGAGTCGGATCCGACCCATAGTGACCCTGTACAGGGTTTAGACAGCATAATTATACACATGGACCTCACCAGATGGAATACATAAAAATTAAGTTGACTACATCTGTGGAAAGAGACTATGGAAGAACTCCATATCATCAGTCAAAACAAGGCCAGGGGTCAATTGTGGAACAGACCATCAATTGCTCATATGCAAATTCAAACTGAAGCAGAAGAAAATGAAAACAAGCTCACAAGAGCCAAAATATGACCTTGAATATATCCCACCTGAATTTAGAGATCATCTGAAGAACGGATTTGATACATTAAACACTAAAGACCCAAGACCAGAAGAGTTGTGGGATGACATCAAGAACATCATACATGAAGAAAGCAAAAAGTCATTAAGAAGACAAGAAAGAAGGAAAAGATCAAAATGGATGTCAGAAGAGACTCTGAAACTTGCTCTCCAGCATAGAGATGCTAAAGCAAATGGAAGAAATGAGGAGGTCCAAGAGCTGAACAGAAAATTTCAAAGATCAGCTCAAGAAGATAAAGCCAAATATTACAACAAAATGTGCAAAGATCTGAAGTCAGATAACCTAAAAGGAAGAACACGTTCAGCATTTCTCAAGCTGGGGGAACTGAAGAAAAAATTCAAGCCTTAACTTTCATTATTGAAAAGTTCTCTGGGCAAATTATTGAATGGTGCAGAAAGCATCAAGAGAAGATGGAAGGAATACACAGAGTCACTGTACCAAAAGGAAATGGTTGATGTTTACCTGTTTCAAGAGGTAGCATATGATCAAGAACCAATGATACTAAAGGAAGAATTTCAAGATGCATTGAAGCAATTAGCAGTGAACAAAGCATCAGGAATTGATGGAATAAAAATTGAAATCTTTCAAGAAAGTGAGGAGGCACAGGAGGCACTCACTCATCTATACCAAGAAATTTGGAAGACAACTATCTGGCAGACTGACACATTGGAATGCAGAAATCATCAGACAATCTCTTTGATATCCCATGCGAGTAAAGTTTTACTAAAGGTAATACAGAAATGGCTGCAAGCATACATTGACAAAGAACTTCCAGAGATTCAAGCCAGAGTCAGAAGAGGCCGTGGAATGAGATATATCATTGCTG
>NW_006408642.1:4800293-4812705 GCF_000296735.1 Chrysochloris asiatica
GGATCAACTATCAACACTCAAGGAAGCAGCAGATAAGAAATCAAACAACGTATTGCATTAGGCAAATCTGCTGCACAAGACCTTTTTAAAGTGTTGAACAGCAAAGATGTCAGCTTGAGGACTAAGATGCACCTGACCCAAGCCATAGTATTTTCAATAACCTCATATGGATGCGAAAGCTGGACAGTGAATAAGGAAGACCATAAAAGAATTGATGCTTTTGAGTTACAGTGTTGGAGGAGAATATTGAAAGTTCCATGAGCTGCCAAAAGAACCAAAAGATCTATGTTGGAAGAAGTGCAGCCTGAGTGCTCTTTGGAGGACAGGATGGCCAAGCTTCGTCTCTTATACTTTGGACATATTGTCAGGAGGGACCATTCACTGGAGAAGGTTATTATGTTTGGTAAGATGGAGGGTCAGAAAAAAAGAGGAAGACCCCCAGTGAGATAGATTGGCAGGTGGTAGCATCAGTGGGCTCAAGCGTGGCAACAATAGTGAGTTTGGCCCATGATTGGGGAGTTTTTCATTGTGCTGTGCATAAGGTTGTTATGAGTCGATACTGATTCGATGGCACACAACAACAACAACAACAATACATATGGACCTCACCCAGTTGAATACACAGAAATCCTATTGACTACATCTGTGGATAGAGTCCATGGAAAAGTTCCATATCATCAGCCAAAATAAGGCCAGGTTTAGACTATGGAACAGACTATCATTTGCTCATATGCAAGTTCAGGTTGAAGCTCAAGAAAATTAAAACAAGTCTACAAGAGCCAAAATGTGACTTTGAACATATCCTACCGGAGTTTAGAGTTTATCTAAAGAAAATATTTGATGGATAGACATTAAAGATCGAAGACCCAAAAAGTTGTGGGAAGGCATCAGGAGCATCATAAGGGAAGAAAGAAAAAAGTTATTAAGAAGACAAGAAAGAAAGAAAAGACCAAAATGGATGTCAGAAGAGACTTTAAAATTTGCTCTCTAGTATAGAAATGCTAAAGCAAATGGAAGAAATGAGGTGGTAAAAAAGCTGAATAGAAAATTCCAAAGGGAAGCTCAAGTAGACAAAGTCAAAGACCTGGAATTAGAAAACCAAAGGGAAGGACATGCTCAGCTTTTCTCAAGCTGAGGGAACTGAAGAAAAAAATTCAAGTCTCAGCTTGCATACTCAATATTAAAGGGTTCTATGAGCAAAATGTTGAATGAAGAAGAGGGAAGGAATACAGAGTCACTGTACCAAAAAAAAAGAAAAAAGAAACAAAAAGTCACTATTCAGCCACTTCAAGAGGCAGCATATGACCAAGAGCCAATGATACTGAAAGGAGGAATTCCAAGGTGTATTGAAGGCATTGGTAAAGAACAAAGCACTGGAAACTGATGAAATACATACTGAAATTGTTGAATAAAATGATGCGGCACTGGAGGCACTCATTCATCTATGCCAAGAAATTTGGAAGACAACTACCTAGCCAACTGATTGGAAGAGATCCATATTTGTGCCCATTCCAAAGAGGTGACGTGAAATGCAGAAATCATTGCACAATATCATTAATATCGCATGCAAGTAAAAATTTCATAAAGATGATCCAACAATGGCTGCAACCATACATCAACAAATAACTTCCAGAGGTTCAAGCTGAATTCAGGAGAGGGCATGGAATAAGGAATGTCATATCTGATTTCAGATGGATCTTGGTTGAAAGCAGAGACTACCATAAAGATGTTTACCTGTGCTTTATTGACTGTGCAAAGGCTTTTGATTGTGTGGATCATGACAAACTATGGGCAACATTGGGGAGAATGAGTATTCTAGAACATTTAATTGTGGTCATGAGAAATCTGTACACAGACCAAGAGGAACTTGTTTGAACAGAACAAGGGAAAACTGGATGGTTTAAAATTAGGAAAGTTGTGTGTCAGGGTTGTATTTCACCACACTTATTCGTTCTGTATGTTAAACAAATATCTTGAGAAGCTGGATTATATGAAGAAAAACATGGCATCAGGACTGGAGGAAGACTTACAACCTGCGATATGCAGATTATACAACCTTGCTTGCTGAAAGCAAAAAAGACTTAAAATATTTATTGATGAAGATCAAAGACCACAACCTTGGGTATGGGTTGCTTCTCAATGTAAAGAACAAAACTCCTCAGCAGTGGACCAATAAGCAACATTCATATCAATGGCTAAAAGATCAAAGTTGTCGAAGACTTCATTTTGCTTGGATCAACCATCAACACTCATGGAAGCATCATTCAAGAAATCAAATGATGTATTGCATTAGGCAAATCTGTTGCACAAGACCTCTGTAAAGTGTTCAAGAGCAAAGACATCAGTTTGAGGATTAAAGTGCACCTGATCCAAGCCAAGTATGTTCAAGAACCTCATATGCATGTGAAAGTTGGATAGTGAATAAGGAAGACTGTAGAATAATTGATACATACATTTGAGTTATGGCAGTGGAGGAGAATATATGAAGTACCATGGACCACCAAAATAGCAAACCAATCTGTGTTAGAACAACCAGTCAGAATGCTTCTTGAAAACCAGGATGGCCAGACTTTATCTCTCATACCTCAGACCTATTACCAGGTGGGACCAGTCGCTAGAGAAGGATATCATGTTTGGTATAGTGGAGTGTTGAAGAAAAAGAGGAAGACCTCCAACAAGATGGATTGGCACAGTGGCAGCAATGGGCTCAGATGTAACAGGATTGTGAGGTTGGCACAGGACTGAGTCATGTTTCGTTCTGTTGTGCATAGGGTCGCTGAGTCGGTACCCACTCAATGGTGCCTAATAACAACAACACTATCAAGAAAGAAGAGCCAGGAGTGGAGTGCTTCTTTGGCCCTGGGGTTCCTACAGTGTGAAGCTCCTAGATCTAGGAAATGATTGATGTTAAGATACATGGAGATCTCCAAGGAATGGTGGGACTACAGGTACTGAAACGGACAAGACCCTTTCCCCAGAGTCAGTATTCTGAATTCAGGCTTCTAGCCTCCTAAACTGTGGGAGAATTCATTTCTGTTTGTTAAACCATCCACCTGTGATATTTCTGTTATAGCGGTACTAGGTAACTAACATAGAGGTCCTCCCTGAGCATCCAATTTAATAACACCCTCTCTTTCATTCTCCCCCATAAGACTGCCTTTCCTTCAGCATGCTAGTTCTTCCCACCTGGTTGTTCTCAGATTCACCTCCTATCCTCTCTTTCCCCCTCCCTATTCTGTACTTCTTGTGTGTTCAGGTTCCCCTGCTTTCTGCTTTCTACCTAGACTAAGCCTTTAGGATGGGAGTCAGAAAGTCAGGAGAAGAGGAGAAGCTGTTTTTCAACCTCCTTTCCTTCAATTTTACACAAAGACTGAGCTTCTCTTGTCTAGACCGCCTCTTGTTCATAGTCTCTTTTCTCCATGGGCAGCCCTTACCTTGAATCAAGCTTCCGCCAGAAGGCCCTGGGTTCTAGGTTCAGATAACATTGCCCCCTTTCTTTGTCACTTCAGGGATTGAGTGACTTTATGCTGCTGCTAATTTCTGGGTTTACTGTCTGACGCAGACCTCTCAACATTCCCATCACACATGTAATCAAACCCTGCAGTCAATGCCTCTGTTCTGTGGACTCAGAGTAGCTTCTGTCTGCCTGGTGGTGCTCTGGCTGAGGCAGCATGTTTCTCAAATGATAGGTATACATTTTTCAATGGGAATGTCTTTCAATGTATCATCTGCACATCTCTTCCACCTCACACACATACACACTCCATGAGAACAATATCTAATTTCTTCACCACAGAATCTCTACCACCCAGCACAGTGTGTGGCATGTGGTAGCCCACCGATTAGTATTTGTAGAATTCTTGAAAGGGATGGTGATGGTGATAAGATCATACTTACCAGTGCCAGGTGCATTTTCTTGCCTCAGTTCAAGTCCTGTAGACAGTGAGAGCAAACCTCTGGGAACAGTCCTTCAAGGATGATACAAAGAGAACCTTTACTGTGGAGCACCCAGAGTGCTCAGCTTGCTGCTATTAGTATTTTCTTCCCCAAATTCCACTTTAGTGGAGAGAAAACTTTCTCATTTCCTATTTCAGCTCACTGAATTATTCATCAAAAATATTCTGTTGGTATTTCCTCCCTGTCAGAGTCCTGCTATTCCAGAAACACTCTGCCCTGGAGTTGCAATCAGAGCAATTAGCAGCCCATTAAGAAGTCCAGACTGTCCATTGCCTCAGGTTCCAAAACCAGGGCTGTGTTGATGGAGAGCCAGTCCTATTCCAGTCGGAGTTTTCAGCAAGGTGGGACCAGCCTGAACTCTCACCCCACTCAGCCCCCAGACTCCCCATCTTCCTTCACTAGGACCGGATCAAGCCTGTGAGTTCTGTTATCACCACAACCCCCGTGTTGGACTAACTGATTTCTTTATACCTCATTTTCCTTAGCTCTAGCGTGGGATCTCTGGTAGTGTAGTGGTTACGAATCGGGCTGCGAACCTTAAGGTCAGCGGTTCGAAACTACCAGCTGCTCCGCGGGAGAAAGATGAGGCTTTCTACTCCCGTAAAGATTTACACCCTCGGAAACCCTATACAGGGTCGCTATGGGTCGGAACCAACTCGATGGCACATAACAACAACAACAACAACAGCGTGGGATCAGCTGTGTCAGTTTGCCATACTGTGGTAGCTTGCACATTGTTGGAGTGCCAGAAGTTATGCTGATGGTATTTCAAATCCCAGCACAGTGACCATAATGAACAGGTTTCAGTAGAATTTACAGACTAAGGTAGACTAAGAAGTAAGGTCTATGAGCTACTTCTGAAAATTAGCCAATGAAAACCCTACAGGTCTTCATTATGTAAGAACATTATCTTATACAGTGATGAGCTCCTAGTTTGGATGACACTCAACGTACACAGGGTCATGTGGATTTGAACATCGCAACATTTGTGTAGATGGTGCTGGCCAGACACCACTTCATTCTGTGGTACGTGGCGTCACTATGAGTCAGAGCAGACTTGAAAGCAACAGTTAATATATTAGTGGAGTCCTGGTGTGGTGCTGCGGGTTAATGCACTGGACTGCAAAGCCGGTTTGAACTGCAAGGCTGATGGTTCAAGCTCACCAACTGCTCCCTGGAAATCCTATATAGGGTTGCTATGGGTTGAAACCGGCTCAATGGCACTTAACAACAACAACAACAGTATTAACAATGGAGTGGGAAGATCAGTCCTTGCCTGACTGCCTGCCTCAGAGTCGTTGTGATTGTATCAGGCCCACCTTGGTCCTGAGCTCTGTTTATCACTGGGATTCCAGTTGTTGTGGTTAAGTGCCATGGAGTCGGTTCCTACTCATAGCGACCCTGCACAGGATTTCTGAGGCTGTAAATCTTTACGGAAGCAGAAAGCCTCATCTTTCTCCTGTGGAACAACTGGTAGTTTCGAACTGCTTACCTTGAGGTTAGCAACCTGATTCGTAACCACTATGCTACCAGAGTTCCTTGGGATTCCAGTGGATCTGTCAAATTGGTAGAAGTTTCCTCCAGAAATCAATTTGACTCAAAGGCTGATTTCTCTAGAAGGTGTTTCAGCTTCATTACAAGCTTGTCCCAATTACATCGCCTTCATCCCTGGAAGGGAGTATTGATTGTTATGTTCCTTGTGGTGGCTTTTCCACATCTGTCATCAAGTCCATCCTCCTGGGCTCATGTCTGTGTCTCAGAGCAGAGAAAGATGAAGGAGCCACAGAACTGTTCTTAGGACAAAACATGAGAGAAGCAGAGGTAATAAACAAGGTATACACAGACTTGCTTTTGCTTACTTAGTCGTCCTTAGTGAACAATTTCACATTTCAAGGCTATAGTGAAAACCCGTGAAATTGTTCATTACAGATTAGTAAATAAGCACAAGTAAACCCGTACTTACTTTGATTTTTGATTAATCTCACACTGAAGATACACATGCTTCCTGTCCCCCGGCTACGGACCCCTCTGGGATTTCTCCCCATGGGGGCTCCTGGGTAGTGTGTCAGTGCTGCTCTGTGATGCTGGGCCCTGGACAGTGCAAATTCCATTGCTCTTTTGCCAATGGAACCAATAGGGGGCGCTGGAGAGACTAGAAGGCTGGAAGAGGAAAGGAGGAAGCAGGAGTGTGCGCCGCCACCTTGTCTGCTCTGCTTTCCACTTCTGTGAGCAGCATTCTACAAAGCTGCTTGTGCTGTTTTTCCCCCAAAATGGCAGCTCCTTCCCAAAGCAGACACTGAATCCATTTTGCAGCCTTTCTTAGCAGAACTATCTTCATTTCTTATTCCCTGGTTGGAGACGCTGAACATACCTTCTGATACCCCTTCCTCATAAATCTAAGTCTCACCCCCTGTGAGCCATCTCTGAATTCAGGCTTCAGCACCTGCCTACCACCTCCCTCGGCTCATCCCTACATTTCTAGGTCCAAGCTCTGCCAGGTTCTTTCTCCAATCTTCTGATTATCTAGTAATTCCAACCTCTTCCCTGAGTGCCTCAACCCTGGAGCCTCTTTTTACCCTTTCAGTTTCATAGTTAACAATTCTTTATAGCGATTTTCTCATTTCAAGTAACTGGAGGCTTTTGTCTCTTTGGGGACTCCAAAAACGGGAGTCAGGGCAGAGGCAAGGATAATGTCGGGCAGGAGATGGTGGGCCCAGAGACACAGAGGATACTGGTCAGATGGGAGGAAAGGAGAGGAGTTGTAGCCTCAAGCCTGGGCTGCCAGTCAGACCTGGACCACAAGCAACTTGTCACTAAGCAGGTGACATCGTCAGAAGGGGTGACACCAAAATGCCTGTCTATATAAATGCAATGCAGAATTTAAATTTTTGTGTAAAAACATCTCTGTGTTTAGTTAGAACAACAAAAGAGTTTTTGTAAGCCCAGCTTATTTTTAAGAACTGTCTAGTGGATTCCCACTCATAGGGACCTTGTACTGGGTTTCTAAGGAGTGGCTGCTGGGTTTGAACCACCTATGGCTAGTTGTTGTTGTTAAGTACCACTGAGTCGGTTCCAACCCATAACGACCCTGTATAGGGTTTCCGAAGAGCAGCTGGTGAGTTTGAACCGCCGACCTCATGGTCAAGTGTTTATCCTACAGCACCACCAGGACTCCACAAGGCTAATACTCTATGTCAGTTTGCTTTTTGAACTTTCTAAGGTGCTCCAGTCAGAGCTGCCAATATTACTAAGTTACAAGGATGCTTCAAATCACAGGTTTCAGCTGCATACACTAAAAGCATGCACTATTTTTGTTGCTGTTAGTGGTTTTATTTGTGTTTTTCTCCCTCCATGTACCATCAGTATTTACCTCTATTCCTTTCCACTCTTGCATCACTTCCTGTGTCTTCCCCTACCTTATTTTTCTTCTGCCAATCTCCCTTCTGTTGTACATCACCTCCCCATCACACAAGTTAACACATTGCTTTCTACACACTAGCCTTCAGTATGGATTGTATCTCAGTGTAAAGAAAACAAAACTCCTCACCACTGGACCAACAAATAACATCATGATAATGGGATTCCTAGTGTGGCACTGTAGGCTAATGCATCAGACTACAAAGTCTTTTGAACTGCAAGGTCAGTGGTTCAACTGGACTAGCTGCTCCTTGGAAACCCCATACAGGGTTGCTATGGGTTGGGATCCACTCAATGGCACTTAACAACAACAACAACAACAACAACAATTGGAGAAAAGACTGAAGTTGTCAAAAACTTCATTTTGCATGGATCAACAATCAACACTCATGGAAGCAGCAGTTATGAAATCAAACAACATATTGCAAAAAACGTATGCAAATCGACTGCACAAGACCTATTTAAAGTGTTCCAAGAGCAATGGTGTCAGTTTGAGGACTAAGCTATGCCCGACCCAAACCATGGTACTTTCAATAGCCTTAATATGCATGTGAAAGTTGGACAGTGAAGAAGAAGACCGTAGGACAATCGATGCATTTGAATTGTGGTGTTGGAGAAGAACTGTGAAGGTATCATGAACTCCCAGAAGAACAAACAAATCTGTGTTGGAAGAATTACATCCAGAATGCTCCTTAGAAGCCAGGATGGCAAGACTTTGTCTCTAATGCTTTGGACGTGTCATCAGAAGCGACCAGTCTCTGGAAAAGGACATCATACTTGGTAAAGCAGAGGGTCAGTGAAAAAGAAAAAGACCCCCAATGGGATGGATTGGCACAGTGGTAGCAACAGTAGGTTCAAACCAAAAAATGTGAGCATGGTGCAGGACCAGGCAATGTGTAAGGTCACTATGAGTCAGAACCGACTCAACAGCACCTAACAACAGTTTAGCTGTTAGTAATTCTCCCTTCCCTTCCATCCCTGGTGACCATCAGAGAATGTTTCTTTTAGCATGAAAATCTTTTCTGAACTTTTCACAATAATTGTTGTTATTAAGTGCCTTTGAGTCAGTTTGACTCATAATGACCCTGTATTGGGTTTCTGAGGCTTTAAAAATCTTTGCAGGAGTAGAACGCCTCATCTTTCTCCTGCGGAGCAACTGGCAGGCTCAAACCAGAACCTTGGGGTTCTCATCGTATGAAGCCACTGTGCTCCATTTTTTTTTATAATAGTGGTCTTGTACAATATTTGTCTTTTTGTGATTGACTAATTATGCTCAGCATAATATCCTCCAGAAGTCCTGGTGTGGCACTGAGGGTTAATGTACTGGACTGCAAAGTTGGTTTGAACCGAGAAGTCTGTGGTTCAAGCTTACCAGCCACTTGAAAATCCTATACAGGGTCACTATGAGTCAGAAATGATTCAATGGCACTTAACAACAACAACAATCTCCTCCAGGTTCATCCATGTTGTGATGTACAAAAACATGGAAACTTGTGAGGTGTTTTGCAGATTCAAGTTATTCTTCAATATTGTGTATATACCATAGTTGTTCAACCATTCTTCTGTTGCTAGGCATTTAGATTGTCTCCATCTTTTTGCTATTGTGAATAGTGCTGCAATGAACATTGTTGAGAACCGGCCTCCACATGGGGGTTCGGTTCATGAAGGAGGGAGATCTGGCGGCGACAGAGATAGAGAAAAAGTACACACAAAGACGCAAAGAGAAAGACAAGAAGACACCCCAAGAGTGGATGCGACACTGGCGGGCAGATCCTGGACTACGGGCATCGTGGCCCCTGCAGGCAGTAAAGCACCACCCTGAAAACCTTAACGCATGCCTTGCCAGCTGTAACGCCTCGCATGCCAGCTGTAACGCATGCGGGCTTCCGTCTGCGCCCCCGTTTTATTTATGGGAGGAGCTTTACACAAAGGAAGGCGGGGTTTATTTAGACGGGGTACAAAAGTGAAATGTGATTAACTGTTCAAAACAGGACACCATGATTTACAGGAATCAAATTCTAAAACATACATCACAAATTGTCTTGATAATCTAACATCCTTAATTTTCCATAACTTCAAGCAAATAGTTATATGATACTTTTCCGGTTCGAATCCCAGGGCAGCAACTCGGTTTCTCCAGGCTAATTAACATACCTATAGCACCTAATCTTGAATGGGAAAAGGTGAAAAGGATTAGGAGGAGTCCCGCTGTGTCAGCTGCCTGGCCGAGACTTGCAGGAGGAAACAAGAGGCCTAGCTTAGTGGTTTGCACCTGGGGGCTATCCGGGAAAGCTGACACTATTGTCTTAGGACAAAACCCCCGGAGTACGCCAATCCACTTTGGGTGAATTCCTTGGGGGAAATTTGTTTTTGGAACTTTTTACAGCTTCGGCTTTAGGAGAGGTGTTAATCTTGGTCCATGGATATCAAGGGCTCATGTATTAAGTTAATATCAAACATAACTGAATAACTTGATAAAGAACAGTTTGGACAAGCTTGCCCAGTGGCCAGAGTTTGTTCCTCAGAGAGATTTGTTCCCAGAACCTTAAGCACTGCCAACACAGTGGAGACATTGAGAAGGGCACATAAGAAGCCATTTTCTCAGAGGCTACAGTTACAGGAGTTCGAAGCATAGCATGAATTAATAGGACTAAAGAGAATTTTACATAGCTAGCCCAACAGTGAGTTCGTAAAAGCCAATGAATCCGGGACATCTGGAGGTTACTTCCTTGAGCACTCAGGGTCTCTGGCCAGCAAGTCTGAGCGCAGCCACGTGCTGGATTTTCATCCATGACACTGGTCCTCAACATCCCAGTACCTGCAGTCTGCAACAGAACATGAGTGTGCATATATCTATTCATGGCACGGCTTTTATTTCTTGAGGATATATACCAAGTACAGGGACTGCTGGGTCATAACAGTATTTCTCTTTCCAAGTTTTTGAGGAAGTGCCATGCCATTTTCCACAGTGGTTGTACCATTTTACAGTCCAACTGTAGGACTGTAAAAAGTGTAGCGTGTCCCAGTCTCTCCACGCCCTGACCAGCATTTGTCATTTTCTCTTTTAATGAACTTTTCTATTAATGCTGGGGTGAGATGAAATCTCATTGCTGTTTTGATTTGTATCTCTCTAATTAGCTAATGATTGGGAGCATTTTTTCATGTTTGTTGGCTGCCTTAATGTCTGGTGAAGTGTTTATGTCCTCTGTCCGTTGAATTAGTTGTTTTTTTGTTGTTGTTGAGGTGTTGAAATATCATTGCCAAATTTTTTTCTGCAGTCTGTGGGTTCTTTCTTCACTCTTTTGGTGAAATCTTTTGATGCACTTAAGTGTCTCGTTTTTAGTCAGTCCCAGTCATCTATTTTATCTTCTGCTGATTGTATGTTTTCAGTTATGTCTGATAGTATATATAAATACATATAAATACACAGCATAAGCCATGTGCTATCGTTGTTGTTATGTGCCATCAAGTTAGTTCTAGCTCATAGTGACCCTGTATAGGGCTTCTGAGAAGTAGCTGGTGGATTTGAACTGCCAACTCTGTGGTTAGCAGTACAGTGCTCCACACCAGGACTTAAAAGCCATGTATTAGAGCCCTGAAATTGGTCCCTATTTTTTCATTGCTGATCTTTATAGCTCTAGATTTAGCATTTAGGTCTTTAATCCACTTTCAGTTCATTTTTGTATATGGTGTAAGATAAGGGTTTTGTTTCATTCTTCTGCAAATAGATTTCCAGTGTTGCCAGAATTATTTGTTGAAGAGACCATCTCTTCCCTATTTAATGTGTTTTGTCTCTTTGTCAAAGATCAACTGAGACTAGGTGGATGGATTTACTTGTGTTGTGTCATTTCTGTTCCAATGATCTGTCTTTCATTGTACCAGTACCAGGCTGTTGTGACTACTGGGGCTTTATAGTAGGATTTGAGATCAGGAAATGAAGGACCTCCTACTTTGTTCTTTTTTTAGTAATACTTTGCTTATCCAAGGTCTCTTTTCTTTCCATATAAGATTAATGATTATTTTCCATTTCTTTAAAGAATGATATTGGCCTGATCCCCATCCAGAACCTTCTGAGGTGGGTAATCCCACTAGAAAGGACAAGTAGACCAGCCTGTAACATCTAGAGCAATAGAAGATACATAGCTAAAGAAAGATCATAAGGAAAAACCCAAAACAAAACAAGGAAGTTGTTTACCAGGAAACTATCAGGGAAGAAATCAGGTCCCTTCAGGACAAACCCCCCTTCCAAGACTGAAACTCAAAGGGAACACATGAGCAGATATGTAAGCTCGCTGGCAACCACATTGGTCTACTGGTGAGTGGAAGAGGGGGAGAGGCTGCTATGAAGAAATGGGCTGAGTTCAACCACATTTAATAGACTCCCATTAACCTGGAGATAAGAGAGAGAAGAGGAAGGGCCAGTTTGTCCTAAGTGTGGTGAGACCTGGGGACTCCTGAGCTCATGGACAAGGACATAGCCATGGAGGGCTAGAGCTGAGAGTGAAGCATCTAGCTGATATGAAGTGAGGGGAGATGCACAAAAACATCCAAACTTGCAGAAAGTACACATGTGACCTAGCTTTGATAGGTTGATAATCAGAACTCGACCTGCTGTTGTTAGGTGCCATCAAGTTGGTACCAACTCACAGCGATCTTATGCGCAGCAGAACGAAACACTGCCTGATCCTGGGCCAACCTCACTACTGTTGCCAGGCTTGAGTCCATCGATGCTGCCACTTGGCCAATCCATCTCGTTCAGGGTCTTCCTCCTTTTTCTGACCCTCCACCTTACCAAACATGATCTTCTTCTCCAGCGACTAGTCCCTCCTGACAATATGTCCGAAGTATGAGAGATGAAGTTTGGCCATCTTGGCCTCTAAGGAGCACTCTGGTGGCACGTCTTCCAAAATGGATCTATTGGTTCTTTTGGCAGCCCGTGGAACTTACAATAGTCTCCTCCAACACCATAACACCATAACTCAAAAGCATCAATTCTTCTACAGTCTTCCTTATTCACTGTCTAGCTTTCGCATGCATA
>NW_006408642.1:4815985-4817817 GCF_000296735.1 Chrysochloris asiatica
GGAGTTTAGTTTAAGAGTGTATGGGGGAAGATAGAGTCCCAAATGGTTATCATGACTAATTGTGATTGTCACACTCTAAAAGCAGAAGTTTTATAACATAATTGAGGGAGTAGTTACTCTTACAGTAAGGAAAAGAGGACCCTAGGACCATCAAGAGAGAAGAGCATGAGCAGAATGTAGGACCCTATCCAGAGAAGCAGTGACACCAGATATGGAGGCAGAGATGAGGATATGGAGAGAGGGAGCAGCTTAGGACTCTAGACTGATGGAAAGAGAGGAACTGAGTGCTGGTGGCCAGAAGGCAGGCTTGCAGAATGTGCCCTTTGGTTGTTTAAATTATTATATATTCCTGAGTGTTTTTTGTATATCCTACCTACTCACATAAAAACAACAACAACAACAAAAACAAATAAAGGGAATGGAAGAAAAAAAAAAAAAGAATGATGTTGGAATCTGGGTTGGGATTGATTTCTAACTATAGATAGCTTTGGGTACTGTTGACATTTTCATAATTTAAGTCTTCCTATCTTCCTATCTATGTTGTTGGTAAGTGTCGTCGAGCCGATTCCGACCCATAGCAACCCTGTATAGGGTTTACAAGGAGCAGCTGGTGAGCTTGAACCACCGACCTTGCAGTTCAAACGACTTTGCAGTCTGACGCATTAGCCCACAGCGCCACACCAGGACTCCGATCTGTGAGCATGGTATATTCCATTTTTGTAGGTCTTTTTTGGTTTCTTGTAGTAGTGTTTTGTAGTTTTCTTTGTATTGTTGTTGTTGTTAGGTGTCGAGTCGGTGCCAACTCATAGCAACCTTATGCACAGCAGACCAAAACACTGTCTGGTCCTGGGCCAACCTCACTGTTGTTGCCACACTTGAGCTCATTGATGCTGCCGCTTTGCCACTCCATCTCACTGGGGGTCTTCCTCTTTCTCTCTGACCCTCCATCCTACCAAACATGATATCCTTCTCCTTTGTTTCTCTGGTTAGGTTTATTCCTAAGTAGTTCATGATTTGGGTGGCTGTTGCAAATGGTATTGTTTTCCTGATTTCCTTTTCAGAGATCTCTTTACTAGCTAAAGGAATCGAGCTGATTTTTGTATGTTGATCTTGTACCCTGCCATTTTGCTGAATCTTACAGTGAGTTCCAATAATTTTCTGGCTGAGTTCTAAGCATTTTCTAAGTATAGGATCATATCATCTGCAAGTAGAGAAAGTTTTAATTCTTTGTTAATTTGGATGTCTTTCATTTCCTTTTTCTTACCTTATAGCTCTGGCTAAAACTTTTAGAACAACATTGAATAGGAGTGGTTATAAAGAGCATCCTGTCTGATTCCTGTTCTCCAGGGGAAGGCTTTGTTTCTCTCTGTTGGGAGTGATGTTGGGTGTTGGTTTTTACATAGGTTCTTAATCATGTTGAGAAATTTCCCTTCTATTCCTATTTTGTTGAGTGTTTGTATCAGGAAATGGTGTTAGATTTTGTCAAATTTTTTTTTGTATCAATTGATAAGATATGATTCTTCTGTGTCTTTTTAATGTGATAGATTATGTTATTGTTTTTCTAATATTGCACCATTCTTGCATACCTGGTATGAATCCCACTTGGTCATGATGCATTATTTTTAAAATATATTATTGGATTCTATTGGCTAGATTTTTTTTTTCTTTCATATAACTTGTTTCATTACATTGATTATAATCCCCTCCATATACCATCAGTTAAAAGTATTTCTCTCTATCCACTTTAGCTTTTTAAAAAGCACACAAACAAAAAAACCCACTCAGGCATATATAATAATTTACATCTCCAAAGGGCACATTCTGCAAGTCTG
>NW_006408642.1:4819435-4851459 GCF_000296735.1 Chrysochloris asiatica
TGCTTATCTTTTCACTTTTCATGATGTTAGGAAAATTTTCTTCCAGAAGCTCTTCAACTATCTCCTCTGTGAGCTTGTGTGATTGTTCCTGTTCTGGGATGCCAATAATTCTTATGTTATTTGTCTTCATGTTATCCAACATGAATCTTAGACCTTCTTCTGATTTTTTTATCCTTTTTTGTATTTGTTCTTCTATCTTAGTAGTGTTGAGAGTTATCTTCTAGCTCACTAGTTCTAACTTCTATCTCTTCAATTCTATTCCTTTGCCCTTTCAATGTATTGTCCATTTCTGATATTCTAATATTAATTGTCTGAACCTCTTTCTGTAGGTTTTGAATTGTTTCCAATGCTCTATCTATTTTATTTGATTATTCCTGTAGCACTTTCCTGACTTCTTCCTCATTTTTCTCAACTGCATTGTTTAGTATTTTGATACCTTTTATAATCATTTTTCTGAATTCCTTCTCCAACATTTCCATAGCCTGCCCATCTTCCAGTATGGAATGTAGGTCTACTTCAGTTCATTTGCCTCAGTCACTTTATCTCGTTTCTGGACATGTGCAGGTATGGTCATCTGCTTCTGTTTTTGGGCATCTTCAGGGATTGTCTGTGGACTTAATACTTAGATGAGTATGTATTTTGGTATTTTTTTTGCTTTCTGAATGCCTCCAGGTAGATGTGATCAGGAAATGGGCTTCCCTTTTCACTCTTCTTCCTGAGAAGTTTCAAGATACCACTGTTGGTTGTTTTGACGTAACTTAGGATTTAATTTTCAGCCTATTTCCTCTTTTGTCTGCTTGTCCTGCTCCACAATCCCCATTCAGGCCTTTTTTCTAGTTGGAAACAGTTCAGGCCAGCTGTGGCCATTTGGTTTTAGTTGGAAACTGTCTCTTTAAATTTCTAGGAGATCTGTGCTCATGCGTATTAGAACCCTCCAAGGGTGGGGCTGGGGTACCCACTAGCTCAGGCACCCCTATAGTCACCAGAATGGAGGTGCGCAGACAGCAAGGGACCAATGAACAGATAACAAAAGAAAAGAATGTCCACATCTTTATCTCAGCGGTTCTGCCAGGGGTCTGTGGCCGCTCCGATCATTCCCTCGCTTGGTCTCACCCAAGATGGCGGATCCTCGAGCAACCGAGCATCCTGGAGTAGAAAGCAGTAGATTTCTTGCTTCTGCCACAAATTCCCCCTGCTGTGAGCCTTCCAACCTTCTAAATTTTCCTTTATATGTGGTTCAGAGTTCTGGGACCATCCCCTGAGCCTGCCTGGTTGGGTATTCTGTGTTGTTGCTGGCGGAGCTCCTTTACTGCACTTCCACCCAAACCACCATCTTGTTTGTTCTCTATTGACTAGGATTTTACATCTATGTTCATGAGGGACATTGGTCTATAATTTTCTTTTTCGTGATGTCTTTGCCTGGTTTTAGTATCAGGGCTATGCTTGCTTCATAAAATTAATTTGAGAGTTTTCTTTCTATCCTTTTCTATATTCTGGACTAGTTTTGAGTAGAATTGGTGTCAATTCTTCTCTGAATGTTTGGTAGAATTCACTGGTAAAGCCATCTGGGCGTGGACATTTTTGTTGTTGTTGGGAGTTTTTAATGACCTAATCATTTTCTTCTTTTGTTATAGATCTGTTATACTTCAATCTGTGCTAGTTTAGGGAGGTTGTGTGCTTTAGATATTTATCCATTTCTTCTAGATTTTCAAATTTGTTGGAGTACAATTCATTATAGCGTTCTGTAATTATACTTTTTATTTCTGTTGTTTCTATTGTGATGTAACCCATATAATTTTTTATTAGTTTTATTTTTATCTTCGCCTTCTTTTCTTTTGCCATTCATTGATTTTATAATTCCTTTTGAAGAACCAAATTCTTGTCATGTTAATCCTTTCTATTGTTTTTATATTTTCTGTTTCATTTCTTTTTGTTCTAACGTTTATTATTATTTTTCTTCTGGTGGCTATAGGTTTACTTTGCTGCTCTTTTTCTAATTGTTGGAGATGTTGGGTTAAGGCATTGATTTTGTTTCTTTCTTCTTCTAGGATGGGTACATTTATTGCTACAAATTCCCCCTCTGAGCACTGCTTTTGCTGTGTCCCAAAGTTTTTGGTATTTTGTGTTTTCATTCTTGTTTGATTCAAGGTATTTTTTTAATTTCATTTTTTATTTCTTCTATTACCCAGTATGAAACCTTGATGGTGTAGTGGGTTTTATGAATTGGATTGTTAATCTAAGGGTTGGCAGTTCAAATCCACCAGCCATTCCATAGGAGAAAGATGAAGCTTTTTGCCCCTGTAGCAATTTACAGCCTCAGAAACCCTATATAGGGTCGTGATGAGTCAGAACCGACTCTATGGCATACAACAACAACATTACCCAGTAATTTTTTTTTTTTAAAGAGTGTTATTCATTTTCCATTCATTTGATCTTTTTCCTTGATCTTTCTATTGTTTATTTCTAGTCTTATAGCATTATGATCTGAGAAGACACTTTGTAGTATTTTGATGCTCCTGGTGTTTTTATACCAGCTGATTTTGTCAAATCTTCTGGTGTTTTAGCTACAATATTGTGGGAAGTCGTTGTGAACTTTTATCAATAATTTATCATTGAGAATGAAGTAGTAATTAAATGAAAAGAAGGAGAAAAGTCAAAAAGCCTTCTGTTCAGTTTATATTTTAATTCAATGCAGAAAGATTTTACAAAACAAAATTTGTTGTTAGTATTCATATAATCTAATAAATACTAGACTTAAGCAATTTACCACTATATTCATCATATATTGTTCTATGGTTACAACTGACATTAAGTTGCTAAGGATTCTATACGGTCTAGTCTGGAAGGAAGCCCATGGGGGTGACACCATGAGTCACTATACTGGGTGACAGCAACACTCGTGATACCACAGTCTGTGTGGGCAGATCCTGTGGGAGTTGGGTTTTGAAAGCTGAGCACAAACCTGGGAGTTGTGTTCAGAGCATCAGATTAATTGGTAAAGGGGCTTTGTGGCCAGATTATATTCCTGACCACCAGGGCAAGGGAGCCCAGCTGTTTGTCATTGTAGTTCCTCTGATACGCATGTAGAAGGTTAAAGGGACACTTTCTCTAAGGGAGTCCTAGCCAGACCCATCTCTGCCAACAGCCATTGACACATCCAGGCCTTCAGTAAGTCAGATAATCTGGGCAGTCCACTGTGGACATCTATTTCAAGTAATGGCATCTGGAAAGTATTTGTCAAGTCATTATTGAATGAGTATGTGAGTGAATAAATGAATGTTTCCCCTAAGACTCTGAGACAGGCAATCTGGGGCAGGGCCATCTAACTCTGATTCAGCTCCATGCTAGCTTCCTAGCATAGTCTGATGTGTGGTGATTCCTGAACGCTGAGTGACTTTATGACCGGAATACGAGAGTGAGGGAAAGTCTAGGGAAAGAAAAGGTGGGATTTAAGAATGATCAGAATCTGAACCCAATGTGCTCTTGCCACCTCTCTAGCACTTGCACCTGAGTTCTAAAATTCAGTCCTCAGAGGAAATGTCCTTTAGTTCAGCACTTGTTTGCTCTGCCAGCCCTCCTCTGACCACAGTACCACCAGCAGGAATAAATTAGTGTAGAGCTTTGGACCAGGAAAATCCTGGGGCTGTGGAAGGCCAGAAAACAGTTGTGCCCTGCAGGAGGAAGTGAGGTTAAGGAAGAACTGCAGATGACTCATTCCAGATCCATATGCCTGACCAGGGCCCTGTTAGGTGGGATCAAAACCCAAACCAAACCCACTTCCATTGAGCCAGTTCCAAATCATGCTGTTATATGCGGTTGAGTTGGTTAGCGGCCATGTACAGAGTTTCCGAGGAGTACCAGGCATGGTTTGAACCACTAACCTTTTAGTTAGCAGTCCAGTGCTTATCCTACAGTGCCACACCAGGACTCCATTCCAACTCATTGTTGTTGTTGCTAAGTGCCTTGAGTTGGTTCAGACTCATAGGGACCCTACATAGGGTTTCTAAGGGTCAGTTTGAACCGCCAAACTTGTAGTTCAAACTGACTTTGCAGTCCAGTGCTTTGTCCCATAGCACCACACCAGGACTCCTTTCCAATACATAGAGACCCTATATAGGGTTTCCGAGAGTGTAAATCTTTATGGGAGCAGACAACCTCATCTTTCTCCAAGGGAACAGCTGGTGGGTTTGAACTGCCGACATTGTGGTTAGCAGTCCAACACTGTCCCACAGCCACCATAATCAAGTGGGCAGATCTACTTAGCCTCCCAACTTCATACTGTATACAACTCAACCCAAACCCAGTGCCAACTAGTCAATTCCTACCGGTAACAACTGTATGTTGTTATTGTTGTTAAGTGCCTTTGAATCCAATCTGACTATGGCAACCTGAATAAGGTTTGTGAGGAGCACCTGGTTGGTTTGAAATGCTGACATTGTGTTAAGCAGTCTAGTGCTTATCCTCCAGCGAGTGCCACCCCAGGATCCCATAGCAACTCTAGGCTGTTGTTGGTACGTGCTGTCAAGTAGGTTCCAACTCGCAGCAACTCTGAATAGGGTTTTGGAGGAGCACCTGGTGGGTGTGAACTGCTGACCTGTGGCTCACACTCCAGTGCTGAGCCTACGACTCTACACGGAGTCAAATTGCCCCCGACAGTTTCCAAGGTTGTAATCTTTCTGGAACCAGATGCTACTTCTTTCTCCTACAGAGCAGACCTGGTGGGTTCTAACTGACTACTTTTTGGTTAACAGCCAAGCACTTTAACCACTGTGCTACCAGGGCTCCTCATTACATATAAACCATCCTATATTAAAACAAACAAACAAATGGGCCTTCTAGAGATTGTCAGGAGGTCTACTAGGTCCCATTACAGGTAGGGCTCCTGAGGAACTAGACATCAAAGGCTATTGTTGATAAGTGTCGAATCGGTTACCACTCATAGAGATCCTGTATGTTGTTGTTAAGTGCCATGGAGTCGATTCTGACCCATAGAAATCCTGTATAGGGTTTCCGAGGAGCAGCTGGTGAGCTTGAACCGCTGACCTTGCAGTTCAAACAGCTTTGCAGTCTGGCACATTAACCCACAGTGCTACACCAGGACTATACAAATTGTTGTTGTTGTTGTTAAGTGCCGTCGAGTTGGTTCAGACCTATAGCGACCCATAGCGACCCTGAACAGGGTTTCCGAGGCTGTAAATCTTTACAGGAGCAGGAAGCCTCATCTGTCTCCCGCGGAAAAGCTGGTAGTTTCTAACTGCTGACCTTGCGGTTTGCAGCCCGATTCGTAATCACTACGCAACCAGAGATCCTTGGACTCCACAAATAGTAGTAGTTAATTCGTACGGTTACTATGTCTTTTTGGCAGGGATTACTAACTGTGGCCTTGGGTGAGGCTAGCAGTTGAGGGAACGAGTCTTCATCTCTGAAGAAACTGTCGGGCCACCTCACAGACCTCGAAGGAATAAATGTTCATACCATTTCCTGAGGAGTCCTGCTGTGGCACTGTAGGATCAGCACTGGACTGATAAACACAAGATCTGCAGTTCAAACCCACCAACTGCTCCTTGGAAATCCTATGCAGGGGAGCTGAGTCAGAACTGATTCAATGATACTTAACAACACCAAGCTCTGTTCCTGAAAAATGGAGACCTGTGATCCATGTTACAAGCTCCTTTGCCCGCACCTGACTTGGGGTGGGCATGAAGCCTTCCTTTCCTCTCCCAGCCTTGGCTGTCCCCCCTAAATTCCCCACCCCAAGCCCGCATTGCTTTAGGAGTTGGCTGCTGCTGTCAGAGTCTCCGGGAAGATAATCTATCCGGAAAAGTGTGTGTGAATTACTAAATCAATAAACACTGCTAACCTCTGATTGACTGCCTCTCTGCAGAGATCCCTTCAGCCCTGCAGCCTCTTGCTTTAACATGAAGAAAGTGAAATGTGCTTAGGGGGCACAACCTAGAGGCCAGGAAAGAAGGGGGCAGCTACTCTCACTGGAATCCCTACGTTTAAGGACACCCCATCCTTCACCTTTGCTTTCCAAGTTTCAGCACTTAGAAAGGGGAATGGTGAAAAATCTGGGTCCTGCCAGGTGCTCAGACTTACCCTGCAAACATCACCCTAAAAGCCCCACCTGATTCTGTCTCCATCCAGGAAACGTCTCCCTCACCGTTTCAGGGAAATGGTACCACTTCTTATCTGTTTAAAGTGGGACGTTTTGTTTATTTACCCAAGCAAGTTTTAAAGAAAACTATTTACCACATTCAAATTCAAAATAAACAGACATTTTTTGTTGTTGTTGTTGTTGTTAATATCAGAGTTCTGGTGTGGTACTGCAGGATAATGCACTGGACCACAGAGTTAGCTTGAACTGCAAGGTCGGTAGTTCAAACTCACCAGTCACTCCTAGGAATCCTATACAGGTTAGCTATGGGTCGGGACTGACTCTACTGCATTTAACAAAAACAAGGATTAATAATGTTATTGCTATCTGCTGTCAAGTTGATCCCTGACTCATGGTGACCTCCATGCACAACAGGACGAAACTCAGTCCAGTCCTGAGCCATCCCTGTGATTGTAATCCACAGGATTTTCAGTGATCTTTGGAAGTAGATCACCAGGCCTTTCTTCCTAGTCCATCTTAGTCTGGAAGCCACTGAAATCTGTTCAGCAGCATAGCAACATGCAAGGCTCCACTGACAGAGAGGAGGAGACAGCATGAGGTGCTTTGGTTGTAGTCCAACCTGAGTCTCTTCTATGTTGTTGTTGTTAAGTGCTGTCACGTCAGTTTCAACTCATAGCAACCCTGTATAGGGTTTCTGAGGGTGGGCTGGCGGGTTTAAATCACCGGCCTTGCAATTCAAACAACTATAGGCTAATGTGCAGTCCAGCACATTAGTCTATTATTGTTAAGTGCCATCGAGTTGGTTCTGACCCATAGCGACCCTGTATAGGGTTTCCGAGGAGCAGCTGGTGAACTTGAACCGCCAACTTTGCGATTCAGATCAACTTTGCAGTCCAGCACATTAACCCACAGCACCACACCAGGACTCCACATTAGTCTGTGGAAGGTGATAATTCTATTACAGAGCCACAAGTGCCTGCTATTATTAATAACAGCAACAGCTAAAAAAATACATACTACTGATCATTTCTTATATGCCATACCTTCTTTTACTCTTTCTACGTATGTTAACTCATTCAGTCCTCACAACCACCATATGTATTATGTATTATTACGATTACCCCCATTTTACAGATTATAAAATAAAGGCACAGAGAGGTGAAACCACCAGCCAAAGGTCACACAATTAGAATATGGAAGAGACAGGATTTGAAGCCAGAGTCAGTTGTTAGTTCAATTCAACCAACACTGGTGGCAGGATAACAGAATGATATTCATTTCTTCCTCTTTCCAAGTCAAGAAGGTAACAGAGCACCTTGTATCTCCTCACCTGGGGGCCTTTCTCAGAGCAGAAAGAAGCTGCTGATAACCCGTCCTTCTGCTATTTTGTGCAAGCTTCTGTAACAATTAAACCCTTGCATTCTTATTGCTTACCTTTGTGAATACGGAAACAAAAGGTGGAGGAATGAGCATCCTTTACTGTGGAGATTCCCAGCTAACACCTGGGCCTCTTCACCAAAGTGCTGCCCTCAATCTCCCAAAGCCCAGCTTTCCCAGTGCACACTAGGGGCCTGGGAGTAGCCCTGAGCAAAGGATTGATGAGTGGAGGGTCTCTGATGGAATCACCCTGAGGTATGCCCTACAGGCACAGCCTTGGTACTTCACACCCTTGCTTGATTTCCTACCCTTCCTGGTGCCACTGCCCAACCACTACTGGTTTTTTCCATTTTGTGAGAAAAAGAGGAATACCCCAGCAAGATGGATTGGCAAAGTGGCAGCATCAATGGGCTCAAGCGTGGCAACAATTGTGAGCAGTGTTTCATTCTGTTGTACATAGATAGGGTCACTATGAGTCGGTACTGACTCAATCGAACCCAGCAACAATAACAAATTCCATTCACAGTCATAGCCTCATTCACCAGTCCTCTGTTTCTGGGAAACCCTGCCTAACACACCACTTCTAGGATGATTGGGCCAGAAAGGAAGGAGTGTCCTTAGAGTCCAGTGAGGGGCTGGGGTTGTGGAGGAGGATGGCCTGGGCACAAGGAGGGCAAGGAGGGAAGGAAATGTTCCAGCCTCTCTTCTCCACCCCCAGTGCTGGCACTTCCATGGCAGAACCCAGGTCAGCACTGGCTGTAGTCCACTTCCATTGTGTTCTATTAGCCAAAGCCAGTCACAGCTCACTCCAGATTCAGAGGGTGAAGGGTGAAACTTCAGGAAGTGGTGGAGAATTGGAGCCATTTTTATAATCTACCACACGACTGAAGCCAGTGGAGCCCTTGGAAAGTCCTGTTCTCCAGTTTCAGACCTGCTGGGTTAAACGAGTTTACCAAGAGCTTTGTCTTGCCTAGGGCTGCCGTAACAAAGTACCACAGACTTGATGGCTTAAACACTGTGAGACGTTTTATTCGCTCACAGTTCTGACACTGAAAGTCTCAAATCAAGGTGTTGGCAGGGCCATGCTCCCTCTGGAAGTTTTAGAGAGGAATTCTTCCTTGCTTCTAGTGGCTCCTTTGGTGTTCACTGATTTCTATGTACATCATTCCAATCTCAGCCTTTGCCTTCACATGGCTTCTTCCCTGTGTGTATCCGTGTATCTTCTCATTAGGATACCAGTCATTAGGGTCCACACTAATACAGTATGACCTCACCTTACCTAATTATGCCTGCAAAGACTCTAATTCCATATATTCCAGGAAATGTGGGTTTTGGAGGACACTATACATAAGGATTGAAGAGCAAAGATGTCAGTTTGAGGACTAAGGTGCTCCTGAATCAAGCCATGGTATTTTCAATAACCTCATATGGATGTGAAAGCTGGACAGTGAATAAGGAATATCATAGAAAAAGTGATGCCTTTGAGTTGTGGTGTTGGAGGAGAATACTAAAAGTGCCAAGGACTGCCAAAAGAACCAATAGATCTGTTTTTGGAAGAAATGCAGCAGAGTGCTCCTTGGAGGCCAGGATGGCTAAACTTTGTCTCTTATACTTTGGACATATTGTCTGGAGGGAACAGTCGCTGGAGAAGGATGTCATGCTGGGTAAGATGGAGGGTCAGAGAAAAAGAGGAAGACCCCCAATGAGATGGATCGGCCAGGTGGCATCATTGATGGCATCGAGTGTGGCAGCGGTAATGAGGTTGGCCCAGGATCAGACATTGTTTCGTTCTGCTGTGTATGGGGTCGCTATGAGTCGGTTCCAACTCGATGGCACCTGACAACAACATACATAAGGATACCCAGCTCTTATGTAGAGTCTTCAGAAGTAGATCCTGACAGACTAGCGTCATTGTAGAGCCAGGGTTCTGAACCTTCATTCACAGCTGTTTCTCTGCATGAACACAGGATTTAGGGCATGCAGCATACAATAAATGTGCAGTGGTTTTAATTTTGACCCCACAGTTATGCAAGAAACCTCTTGTTTATTCTTTAAGTCCTAAACAAAATGAGAGTCTGCAATCCCATAGCTTTGAAGAGAAAATTGATTAGCTGTTAAGCTGCTAACCCGGCAGTTTAAACTCATAGCTGCTCCTGGTAGAAAGATGAGGCTGTCTGCTCCTGTAAAGATTTACAGTCTCTGAAGCCCTATATAGGGTTGTCCTGGTGTGCCACTGTAGGATAATGCACTGACCCACAAGGTCGGTGGTTCAAACTCACCAGCTGCTCCTCTAAACCATATACAGGACCGCTATGAGTCAGAACCAACTCAATGACAATTAACAACAACAACACATCAGAATCAACACTATGGTGGTGAGTTTAGTTTTCCCTGAAGGCACAAGTGAGATCCCATCTTTTGTTCACAGTGAATCCTGCTGAGAGTCCAGTGAATGGGCCTACTGAGGCTGCTGGAGTCTGGATTGGCGTGGGGTCTTCGAACCATGGTGTGGCCCAAAGTCCTTTCCCTCTGAGATTCTGGCTATCCTCAGGGCCAGGCCTGGGAACTGGGAGCTCCCCAATGCTCACAGGTCCCCAACCACCAATCTTCTTTCTAGACTTTGTATTTGCTCTCTCTTTGCAAAAATGTTCAAGATTTGAACTAAAAGCACTGGAATTTGCATGCCTGGTTTTGTGTACTCTCAAAGGTCATGATGTATCCAGTTATAATATTATGCTTCCCAGACTAAGAGCCATTTGTTCAGAGATATTGAAAAAGGGAAGATATTAAAAGAGGGGAGGGACAGCAGCATGTTACCCTCCCTGCTATGCTAGTGACTCTTCCTGTCATTTTACACTGACCTGGAGAAAGGGGTGGGTAGAAGAAACATGTAGTCCCCTAAGGAAGACCATGGCTCTTGTTCTTGTTCCTGCCTTTCCTGTGGATAAATGGATATATAAAGTGTCCTTTATATATCAGGGGGCTCTGCTTCACAAGCCAGCTCATTCCTACACCAAACATGAGAATAGTCATTCTTCCAGAGTCTTCTATTTCTAAAGCGTAGCCAAATCCCACAAAGGCAGGAAATATCCCGATAAGTCCCCTTGTGTTAAATGCTAGGCCAGTTAGACTGGGCTGTTCAGAAATGCTGCAAAGGATTTGGTTCGCTATGCTGCAGACTGTCCATTGGACTGGAGAAAGGAAAGGTCACCAGTAACCTCAGTCAGACCTCAATGATACACTTCCCCATCGTTGGGAAACCAACAGGCCTTGGAAAGAGGTCTGCAACTTGACCCAATGGTTAGCTAAGCTCCAATCCCATACACCTGGCAGGGACCTGGTTAGGTGTTGGTTCAGCTCTATCTTCACTACCTGCTGGGCCCATGACAAGGAGATGGAGGTGGTCCTACTAGGGCACCCTTCAGTGGACTCTGGGAACATGGTGGAGAAGGAATAAATGGAATGGCTAAGATGACCAGGCACCTGCCTTGCACACCCATTTCTTCATGATCCCAGACACCACTCACTCACTGCTGATTCATCATTAGGAGGCATCATCCCTCTGTGTCACTCACTCTCTCCACTTGCCACCCACACTCCCTTCAGATCCATTCTTTGCCCTTCTTCTTCACCCTGGTCTTTGTCATGGGAGGCCAACCCCAGGCTCCCTGGCCCTCTAAATTCCAGTTCAATGTGACCAGAAGGAGACACAGGGATGGGAGGAAAGAGGCTGGCTGGGATATTCCTTCTCTTTCCTCTCACTGGGCTGTGATAACCCTCTCTCCTCCCTTAGCCCTTTCAAGCCTGGGGGTGGTAACAGCACCCCACTGTTGCCAGTCTCTGGGTGCCTCCGCTTCCTTTGTTGGCTCCTTTAACTTCCCACCTGTCAGGAAGTAGCCTCTTCATTGAAGTTTCTTTACTGGAAGCAGCTGGGGTGAACCCTGCCTCCTGTGCAGCCCTTGGTGGATACAATCTGAGGCCCTAGCCCCTCTTCTGAAGGGAAAGCAGACAGTGTCTACCAGTGAGGGTCTCGTTTGCAGAGGCATGAGGACCACTACTCCTTGTCAGATTCATACCAACATTGGGCTGCTCCTGGACTCGCACACAACCACATCACTTCTTCCTCTCCACAGTGATCAAATCAGCATGAAAGATGTCTGGGGCCGAGAGGCCTGCTTCTCCTTCCGGTTGGCTGAATGACCCAGGACAGTCAAGTCACTTCTGTGAGCCTCCACCGAGTTTTACCCAAGGATGCAGCAGGTAGGAGAGGTGAGTGGACTGAAGTTCAGGACAGGTCTGGGTAGACTTCACAAGAGAAAGCTGGACAGGTTCACGGGGTGACAGACTGACTCGAGGGGCAGAGCCAGAGGCAGCCAGCTTTTTCACAGCTGTCCATCAACGCAGACTTGAACTCCTGATGTACTGGGCATATTGGCAGGAGAGAAGGGTCTTCAGGCCACATCATGGGATGAGTGTTTTAGCAGGTGCACATGCAGAGAACTCAGGTAGATCAAAGAAGTGATACACAGCAGGTGATGGCTAAGTTGGGCTTTTTCACTTGGCTGAGGAGCTGAGGACTGCATACAGGCAGTGGGAACTGTGTTTACAAAGGAGGATTACAAGAAGGTGGGTCTTTAAAAGTGTCTGGAATGTTGAGCAGGAGAAGCAATGTGGAGGTTGCATAATCTCTTAGGTCAGGTTCCCAGAAGCAGAGTCTGAGGTGGGGGTTCAGGTGCCCAGGATTGATTGGAGGAGTGCTCTCTGTAGAAGGCAGCAAGGGCAGCTGGAGGAGAAAGGGGAGGAGCTGAGCCAGGATGTGATGTCAGCTGGAGTTGGCTTCAGCCTGACGCGTCTGGGAGTTCAGGAGAGTGAGTTTGTCTGGACTAAGATACAGGGCTCTGAACTGTAGTGACTGGGGTAGACATGGTCAAGAGAATGCCTGCTCAGTCCAAGGCAACTCTCCAGACACCCTCACAGCAGTTAGGATCACACAGGGTCCTTCTGCTCCACCTCTGGTCCATCCTGACAGTCATAAAGACAGAGAGCTGCTTTCCCCAGACTGGGCCTGTTGGAAGAGGGGAGGTGGTTCCACAGGGAGAGAAATCAAAGGGGGTGTGTTTCACATGCTCACCTGCTAGCAGCATAGCCTTCCCAAGGACAAGTAAGGTCCAAGTAGACCAGTCTGATACAGATGCATGGATCAGAGTCCTTCTGGGTGATTTTAGGTCCCCTGCCTGTCCTAGTGGAGTCAAGGGTCCACAATGTACTCTATTACATAAAGGTTGAACAGGCACATGGTGGGTCTCAGAAGGTGCTTGAAGTGTGTCCCTGTTGTGTGGCCTCTAGCTTGAGATGACCTTGCAATTGCAAATGCTTAGGCCTGAAGCCAGAATACTTCACTTGCAAAAAAAATTCAAAGGACGCCATTTCCTGCCTCCTACTCCCTGGCACTTTTTTCCATTCAGTCCCAGGCATCAGCAACTCCCACTGGGTTCCCATAGGTCAGGGAGGGGATTTGGCCTAGAGGAAAGAGCTCGGATGTGGGAATTTGAAATGCTGGGATTCAAATCCTGACTGCCCTTGGGCAGGCTGCTTTTCCATTTGCAGACTAAGTGTGGTGGTCACAGTGAGCCTTGTTGAGCATTAGTAATGGTCCAAGCACTGTACCCATGTTCTCTGTATTCCATACGCATGGCCAACCCAAACCCAAACCAAACCTACTGTCATCTAGTTGATTCCAACTCGTAATGACCCTGTAGGACAGTGTAGAACTGCTCCTTAGGGTTTCCAAAACTGGACCTCTTCACTGGAGCAGCCCGTCTCATCTTGTTAAACACCCGGGTTGGCTGGAAGGTGAAACTAAATGTCAGATTTGGAAATTCCATATCACAGAGCCGGGACCTAGTTTATTCCCTCTTCCCTTCAGATGCACTCCATGCATAGCCTTCACAGCAGTATTCCCAGGTCATCCTTCAAACGCTTCAACTATATCTCGGTGTGTAAATCCAACAGTGCAGGTCCTGGTTTCTATCAAACTGACTAGTTTGATTGTCTTCCCTCCCTACTCTCTAGACCTAAATATCTGGATCTACTGGAAAGACTGAGGAAAGGAGAGAAGTCTCAGGTGTCAGGGGTTTTGTGTAAGTGGAATTGGAATGCTCCTGATCCCTGCTTAGCTGATTAACTCCTCTCAGCTTTGAATATTCATTCAGCTCCAGTTCCACTAAACCTTGTACCCAGCCCACATCAACCTTCTGCTCAGGGCTGCCTCTGCATCCTGGACTTAACGCCACCCACAGCACCCTGGGAAGTCATGGTCCACTTGTCCATCCCCCCGCTAGACTCCAAGGTCCATGAAGTCAGGGCTGCTCTGTATCTCACCCTAGGTGCCATCCTAGAACCTGTACAGGGTCTGCTACTAAGGAAGTTGTCAGTATAAACGTGACTCACAAACACCTGAAAAAATGAGTGAATGATCAAGACTAAAAGCCCTTGTGTGAAGATGGCACGGGACTGGGCGGTGTTTTGGTCTGTTGTGCATAATGTTGCTATGAGTCAGAACTGATCTGATGGCACCTAACAGCAACAACACGATTCTTTACATTCATCTTAGGTTTCAGTGCTGGGCCTTCCAAGTAGACAGGCCTCTGCATGGCAGGGGAAACTTCTAGCCTCCAGGTGGCCAAGGAGGTAATAACTAAGTTGAATACAGTCCCTGGAGCTTCAGGGGAAGGGGAGAGAATCCTCCATCCTAGGATGTCCAGTTCTGTGGGCATCTTCACTTGAGCCAGTGCGCTTCACTGTTCTCTTAAGTATCTTAGGCCAAATTTTGAAAATGCCAGCTCCCTTAAGAATGCCATCCTGATTTGTCATTGGTGATGTCTGAGCTCTGCTGAAGTACTTTGTAGAGAGGTTTATTTTTTATTACGATCTTTTTGTCCCTGTCAGTGCATTTAGAAAGCTTTTGGCAAGATTCTGCGAGAATAAATTTGTTTGGGAGAGGAAAAAAGAAAGAGAAAAACAAGCAAAGGGAGAAAGAAATAAGAAAGAAAGACGGGGGAGAGGGATGAAAGGAGAAAGATTAACAAAGCACTGTATCATCAGTGCTGTTATCAATAGATAGCTGTCGAGTTGTCTCTGACTCACTGCTATCTTATGTACAAGAGAACGAAAGGTTGCCCAGTTTGGCATCATCCCCATGGTCACTGGCATGGTCAGCTCTGTCTCTGTGGTCATAGTGTCAATTTGTATCACCGTGGTCTCCCTCAACCTTACCAGTCCTCTCCACCAACATGATGCCCTCCTCCTATGGTAGATCCCTTCTGAGGATGTGTTCAAAGCAAATGAGTTAAACAGTGTTCCGTTGTGATCCGTAAAGTTTCCATTGACTGATTTTCAGAAGTAGATTACCAGACCTTTCTTCCTAGTCTGTCTTAGCCTGGAAGCTCTATTGAAACCTGTACACCATGGTTTAACTTCTACCAGTGACGTAGCTTTCAACAATATGAAAGTCCCCGCTTACAAGCTCTTAGAAATTATCTAATCCAGTTTTCTTATTTGGAAGTGAAGAAACTGAGGCCCCTAAACAAGAAAAATCTGGTCAGGTGTTTCTCAGTTAGCTAATGACAGAACCCTCTTGATGCATAAGACACCTTACGTGTTGGCCAGATGGACCAAGTGGACTGATGCTAGAAGGATGGGCCCATGAGTTCCCCTCCCTTGAGTGTTTGCTGCAGGTGAGAGCAGGAAGCAAATCCACCCCAGAACAGGTCAGGGTCAACATGTGGAGAAAAGTTTACCCTTCCCGTTCTTTCAGCCTCCCTTACATTCCATGTGTCCCCGTGATCGAATGGGGCCGGAAGCATACCTGCTCTCTGAGGAAATAAGCAAATAATGTTAGGAACAAAGAGCTCTCAAGTTTCAGCCAAGGTGTGGGCTGTAATGGGGGTAAGCTCTGGCCAGGAGGTAATGGCTTTAAATCAGACCGTGCTAGATGGAAATTCTGCTGTGTTTTGAAGTCCATTTGGTCTTATTGCTTGTTCAGCTTCTTAATGCATTAATGATAAAACATCAGTGCAAATATGTATTCCAAAAAAAAATTGCAATTAATCAATACTGCACTTATTCCATTTGGCTGCAACTAAGTGGTAAACAGAGAAGCAGGCAGGCTCCGTAAGCAGAAGGCTCCTGTCTCAAGGCCTTTCCCGGCAGTGGGAGCATCCAAGGGGGCATCAACTCCAAGGAAGGAAACAGCCAGCCCAGAAGGACCAGTAGTCCAGCAGCCAGGTACACTATTCAGGTCCTCTAGGGAAAACCGGCATCCCTGCCTGAGCCCATACCCTCTAAATGGGCCTTAGATTCATTTCTCATCTGTGAAGTAGGGTCATGGCATCAGCCTCACACAGCCAGTGGACTGTGCTCAGAGTACTGGAAGAGGTTGACGTTGGGTTCCACTGTAAGAACTTAGCTATGAGTCCTTACAAGGCGCTGGCCACAGTGAATGCTCCATTTTCATGTGCTCCTTTTCCCTCTCGGGACACCAGTGTATTGTCTTTGGCAAATGCTGCTCACCTGGTTTCAAAGAAAGGCCTTCAAGTCCAAGTCTTAGCTGGCCATTTTACTGATAAGGAAATTGAAGTCCAGAGTGAGTAAGTGATTTGCCCAACATCACACAGTTAACTAGAGGCCAAGTTCCATCCCATCCCTGGACTCTAAATTCCAGCCATGCTTTGCCCAGACACACAGGATGACTAAGAATGGGATCCCTATGAACACTGTATTTTGTAGATATTGGCTCAGCAATGACTTATGGGATGAGTTGAATTCTGGTGGGAATGACTAATGAAAGCTGGTGAGAATGAGGGTCATTAGTAGTAACTAGCTTGTATCCCCCACTCAATTCCAACCTCCATCTAAGAAGATGCACCCACCTTGGAAGGGAGCCCTGGGGGCACAGTGAGTAGGTTTAAAGGACCCAGCGGCTCTGCTGGAAGAATACCTAGTCCTCTGTGTCTGTAAAGATTGCAGCCTAGGAAACCGACAGAACAGTTCTTCTCTGTCACTTGAGGGCTCCCAACACTACCAACACGCATCTTTTCAGTCAGTGGAGAAAATCCATCTCATATGTGCGTGTCCTTCCAAGCTCTGAGCTTCTCATGCTGGATGGGGAAAGGGAGAATAGCTGGACAAACTAACAATGCAATATGACACACTGTGAGTGTAACAAGTACCCCGGGACAATCTCAGAGATGAGGACCCCCCACTCCAATCTCAAGATAGACATTGAGAGCAAGGATGCATCGGGAGAAACGCCGTCCCTTTCTTGTCTGGGTGCCTCAGTCAGGCCCTTTTCATATTTGTGGTTCCTCTGTATCCTTCTGCGCCTTGTCTGGTATTTCCTTGCACTTGTACCCCAGGTTGAATGCTCCCCTCTGCAGCTTTCACTGTGCAAAATTTTCAATAGCAAAGTTATCAGTTTGAGAACTAATATCTTGGGCTGCAATGCATACCTTCCTCTTTGGATTACTTTCCCTTTGGACTTTTCCCTGAGAGAGGAACTGTCCAGAATAAACGATCATTTGCAACTGCTCTTCTGGGCATATGACACCCTTGTTTCTCAGGCATGTCATCCATAAATTCCTACTGAGTGACCACCTGTGCTGGCCTCTGACCCCTATAGCTTGACCCTGAGGAGTGCAGCAGCACCTCAAGAGCGTGTCCAAAGATCCTTCCCACCCAAACACATGCCACTTGGAGTCTTTGCTGCTTGAAAATCTTGATAAATACAGTTTTCTCTATCCCATTACATCTCAAGCACCTCTTATAGCCTGGCTTCTGGGGTCCTGCTGGCACGATCTGCTTCTTTACCCAGCTTGACCTCTGGACGCTTCTCACATTACCTAAAGAAAGGCATATTACGTAATGGCACTTCCAATTGGCCAGGCTATTCTCAGGACAGTGTAAGGAGTGCTGGGAAATCCAGTGCACTCAGCAGCTTGGGGTGTGCCCTGTACATGGGCAGATGCTTGATAGATGTTCATTATAGCTTTCTTGCTAAATGTCCTTCAAATGGTTAAAGATTGGAGTCATGTCTTTATGAACCAGACCCTCCTCATTGCCTTCTCCCTTCAACATGTGATGGGCTTCATTATCTTGAATCTCTTTGAAGAGTAGTCTCCAATTGGTCCATTTCCAACCAAGAAGCCTAGTCTCCATCCCCATGGCTGTCTACAGAATGGGAAGGAGGTGTGTCACAGAATTACATTCCCCTATGCCACCAGTAGAGAGACAGAGGTGGGGTAGACAACTAGGCAGACTGACTGGTAACCAACCCATACCAAGCCTTGCTTTGCCCAGTGTGTTGACCAAGGCATAGCCCCTGGTCTGATGAGATGGACCACAAACAAGACCAGAATTGGACTCCACTCTTGAGCCAAGATGTGTTTAAACTGCTCATTTGCCTTATGAGGAAACTCAGTATTTAGTGTCTGGGTGCTGCCCTCAGGCCTCAGCACAGCAAAGTGTCTTGCCCCTAAAAGGGTGAGTTGTACAACTCAGCAGCCTGCTGCAAAGGCCCAGCTCCCAACCACTGAATCCATTTGTAAAGGCGGGGCTGTCAGAGCTGATATTTGTCATCTCTGCGGATGGGAGGATGTGTAGCATCCTGCATTAAAGTCTCGGCACCCTTCCAACAGAGTTGTGCTTTTAACTTTATTATGGTGGTTGGACAACTTGGAGAATCTGAATTCCATTGACACATTTATGATCCTTGCTTTTCAGTCAGTGGAGAAAATCCATCTCATATGTGTGGGGTCCTTCCAAGCTCTGAGCCTCTTGTGCTGGATGGGGAAAGGGAGAATAGCTGGGCAAAACAGCAATGCAATATGAGACACATTTTGATACAGTCATGGTATCAAAATGACTGTCTAAAATTTTTTTGTGTGGTGTTCCAGCAGAAATTTTTAGTTTTTATAAAAATATTTCTATAGTTAATTATAACAAAAGCATTTTTCTTAAACCTAATTTACATGTGTCCATTTACCTACAAGAGTAAACCCTGTACAGATTTCCTTTTGGAACCTATTAATGTGCTCCTGTCAGAGCTGCTATTTGTATCCAAGCACAATAATTCATGGCTTTGTTGGCATGTGCTATTGTTTTTGTTGCTACCTGGGTTTTTTTAGTGACCGATTTTGTCAAATTGTCTTGTATTTTAGCTGTAGTTTTATGATAAGTAATATTTGTGAACCTGTGCCAAGAAATAGCAACTAAAGGAAAAGGAGGAGGAAAATTTTAAAAGTTGTTCATAATGTTGTTCATAATGCTGTCATTAAAAATGTTGTAAAATGTTCAATAGCAAAGATATCAGTTTGAGAACTAAGGTGTGCCTGACCCAAGCCATGGTATTTTCAGTAACCTCAAATGCATGTGAAAGTTGGGCAATGAAAAAGGAAGACCATATTAGATTTGATGCATTTGAATTATGGTGTTAGAGAAGAATATTGAAAGAACCACAGACTGCCGGAAGAACAAATAAATCTTTGTTGGAAGAAGTACTGCCAGGATGCTCGTTAGAAGACAAAATAGCAAGACTTTGTGTTCCTACTTTGACGTGTTATCAGAGGGACCAGTTCCTAGAGAAGGACATCTTGCTTGGAAAGATGGTGGTGGTTGTGTGCTACTGAGTTAGTTTCCGCTCATAGTGGCCCTGTCTAGGGTTTCTGAGACTGTAAATCTCGATAGGATCAGAAAACCTCATTTTTCTCCTGTGGCGCCACTGGTAGATTTGAACTACTGATCTTGTAGTTAGCAGCCCAGCTTGTAATCTACTCTGCTACCAAAGTTTCTTTGGTAAAATGGAAGGTCAGTGAAAAAGAGGAAGATTCCCCAACAAGATGGATTGGCACGATGGCAGCAGTCATGGGCTCAAGTGTAGCAGCAATGGTGAGAATGACACAGAACCAGGCAATATTTCATTCTGTTGAGCATAGGGTCACTATACCAACTCAACAGCACCTAACAGCAAATGAAACAACTTCCCTCACACAGTACATCAATTGCATGCAGTTGTGTTGCCAGGTGTATAAAGGGACAGAACATATAGTCCATGACGCATCCATCTTGATAGTCATAATAAATGCCGGTGTCATTGTCCTATGTGTGGACTGTGCTGCCCTTATGTCAATGTGGACTTTCCATACTTACAAAAAAAAGTTTACTGTGTAGCAGTGTATGCTTCGATTGGGAGGCAGCAGCAACCAATCTCTTCATTACATGTCTATTGAAGAGCTGTAGCATTATCTCACTGTTTAATTGTCTTTAGAAAATATTACTGTGCAATATCATTTGCAAGGCTCCAAACCCCAGCAAAACCAGGGCTAGTGATAGAGGCAGAGAAAGAGTATCAATCTGGAAGTGAAACAAAATTGTATTAAATGACATGAAGATAGAAAACCAGTGAATGTTCCACACAGTGTCCAAATCACATAGCGTCCTATTTCACAGAGTATGTTGTGGTTGTTAAGCAACACATGACTGCATTCAAATATTTGACATTGAGATTAGTATATTAACACTTGACATTTGTATATATATACGTATATATATATGTATGTATAGGAGTCCTGGTGTGACACTGTGGATTCATGCGCCAGACTGCAAAGCCATTTGAACTGCAAGATCGGTGGCTCAAGCTCACCAGCTGCTCCTTGGAAACCCTGTACAGGGCTGCTATGAGTTGGAACAGACTGAATTGCACTTGGAAACAACAACAATAATGTAATAATAGCAGCTTCAAAATTTAACATTTCATTGGCTAGTCAGCTGCAATTCACTTAAATTATGTTTTCACAGGCAAATTTGATTTGTGCAAGGTGTGGACATGTTGTATATGATATATATAATGTAGAATGAGAGCCTAAAAGTAAGGAGGCTGTATTAGTGCCACTGAGCAAGACAGAACCCCAGCCAAGTTGAATGAGGAGACTTCTTATGGAAAGGAGCTGGTTACTAAGGGCAGACAGGAGAGCCCAGAGTGACGCTATAGCAGGAAGCCACCACTACCCCACCCACTGGAGGGACTGAGGGATGAGGGGGTGGTTACAGAGCTGGGAGCAGCTGACAGGAGCTGGGACCATAGAAGGAGGGCCTGCAACAGTGAGGACTGGGAACCACAAAGATAACACTTGAAGTAGAGGAGTTGGGAAGAAATACCTTGGCCTCTCCCTTCCTCTCTGCCTCCAGTCCCTCACCAGTGACTCCCATTAGCCACCCTTAGCTGGGAATCAGTGAGCAAGAGACCCCGAGACACTAGTCGGTAGAGTTTATCTCCCTATGATACAGAGAACAATAGGGAAAGAGCAGGGAAGGTATTGGAAAGCAAACAGGCAAATGGTCATGACCAGTGTTTCAGAGGGTCACTGACAAGTAGAAGTGTGCTCATAGTAATGAAGGTGGTGGGGAGCCAGGAATATAAGTTGAATATAGACCTTATATAGGAGCTCTGGTAGCATAGTGGTTACGAATTGGGCTGAGAACCTTAAGGTCAGCAGTTCGAAACTACCAGCTGTTCTGCGGGAGAAAGATGAGGCTTTCTGCTCCCATAGAGATTTACAGCCTCGGAAACCCTGTACAGGGTCGCTATGAGTCGGAACTGACTCCATGGCACATAGCAACAACAAAATAGACCTTTAGGACTCAATCTAGGAAAAACTTTTCCCTTCGGAGTGTCCAGAGAGGAAGTGAGTTGCCTTAGACGGCAGTGCCCTGGACTTGTGGAGACCATGAAGGAGAGTCCAGCTTAGGGGTTCTTGTATGCCCATTCTGTCCCTGACTTTGTGACCCACTATGATGCTGAGAGTTGCCATGCAGTGTTGGCTAGACCAGGATGCAGTTGCATGAGAAGGCAAGAGGTTTCTGCTGCGATAATGATTCATAACAAACAACTCTACCAGCTCAGCAGCCATTGATTTTGTGTTGGATGGATGTGGTTTGGCTGATCTTGGCTGAGTTCCACTGGGTTCAGCTGAGTCAGACTGAACCCTGGGCTTCAGGTTGGACTTAGATCTGCTCTGTGAGTCTTTGTCTCAAACCTGAGAAACAGTGGTTTCGTGAATATGCTTCTTTTTTTTTCCATGGCAAAGAGTGGAAGCTTCAAGAGGACTGGTGGAAATGTGTCATGTCACTTCTGTCCCTGTTCAGACTGGTGTGCTTTCTCTTCCATTCTCATTCCACTGGCCCAAACAAGTGTCATTCCAAACATGAACTTGGAAAGAAAAAGTCTACTCTGCCTATAGAAAAGCTATATCAAAGTGAGGGAGGCAAAGAACACTTTTTAGACTACTAATACAACCTTGGGCTCTGGTAGCGTAGTGGTTACCAATTGGGCTGCAAACTGCAAGGTCAGCAGTTCGAAACTACCAGCTGTTCCATGGGAGAAAGATGAGGCTTTCTGCTCCCGTAAAGATTTACAGCTTTGGAAACCCTCTACAGGGTCGCTATGAGTCGGAAGTGACTCCACTGCACATAACAACAACAACACAACCTTGGAGTCCTGGTATGGCGCTGTAGGATAAGTACTAGACTTCAAGGTCGGTTTGAACCTCAAGGTCGTCAGTTTAAACTCACCAGCTGCTCCTTGGAAACTCTAATCAGGGTCACTATGAGTCAGAACTGACTTGATGGCAATTAACAACAATACATCCTTGGAGTTCTGGTGCGGCACTGTAGGATAAGCGCTGGACTGCTAACCACAAGGTCTGTGGTTCAAACCCACCTGGAAAGCTTGTTGTTGTTTTTAAGTGCCATCAAGTCTTCTCATTGTGAACCTTTTACTGTGTTATGACCATACAGCAGAGTGATGAGACACACATATGCCAGTTCTACTAGTTTTTGGCTAAGTGATCTTAAGCAACCTCTGGAGGCTCAGTTTCCTCATCGTGAAAATGGAAGCACTGGTCTACAGACCTCCCAGCATGGCTGTGACAGCTGGATAAGATGACAGATATAAAATGCTTAGCTGGGTCCCCAGCATCTAGTCAAAACCTAATAGATGCCAGCTGGTATGTTGTTAGGAGGAATCTATTGAAAATTGTGCCTTCTGGAGACAAGACATGCAGGAAGGTGAAGGGAGAAACATTTCAGGGGGATGATTTAAAAATCTCTGTATGGTAGGCTCATGAAAAGAGGAAACCCCTTGATAATGGAGTCATCCACTGAGTGATGGGAACAGAAAGCTGCCGGCTGGCATTGCTCCCTACTGCAGAGCTGACAGCTCCTTGGAGGAGGGATGGCACAAAGCAGGGGTGAGGGGGAGGAGGACACAGCTTTCTTCTTTAGATATTTGCTCACTCACAGCCCTATGTACACACACACACAAGTTCTGGAAACAGCCTTCTTGATTTGTGGAAACTCTGGGTCCCAGCTATGTGACCAATTAAATATATGGAGATGCTTAGTCTTTTCATTTACAGAAATACACAAATCCCTCTGGAATACATTTTCCAGAATCTCTCTCTCTCTCTCTCTCTCTCTTTTTTTTTTTAAATTCTTGTGTCTACAAAATCACGCCTAAGCTGTTGAGTGGGGGAGAGGAAATAATAGAGAATGAGACCAGCAAAAACTAGAATAACTAGATGAGAAATTTCACAGCAAATTAGAGGTCCTCAATTGGAAGTCCCAGATACCAGGTAGGGTTAGTTGGGTTTCTATGTGGCATCATGGTTTGGGATTGTCTTTTGGGCTACTGAGCTCAAATCCTATCCCTGCTGGTTTACAGATGCATGTTGTTGTTTGCTGTCAATGATTTTGCCCCTAATCCTTGGCAACCCCTGACTCCTAGTGATCCGAAGCACAATGGGATCAGATCACGGTGATCCATAGGGCTAATTTTAAGACGCCAATCTCCAGTCCTTTCATAAGACAGTAGTGATTGCACTTGAGATGCATTGGCTGGAGATCGAACCCAGGTCTCCCATATGAAAGGTGATAACTCTTTGACTGATCCACCCTGTCAGATATGTAACTCTGGGTAAATTCAGAATCCTCATCAGTTAAGGGAGAATGATGGTAACTTCTTCCACCCAGGTTTTTGCCAGGGTCACCTGAGATTCCAAAAACCTTTTCCTGAGCACACATGTTGTTTTTAACACACTTAGTAAGTAACCCATCAGTCAAGTTCAAGAATTTTGAGTGTTTATTCTGAGGAAAGACCAAACAAAATACAACTACAAGCCAGATTCGCCTTTAGGGCGTCACTTTGCTGCCCTGGCATTCAGAAATTTGATTTGATAATACATCAGTCATGGGTTGGATTCTCCACAAAAGCAGACCCTGAGATGAGGAGTTGTTACAAAAATAATTTATTGTTACTGTTGTTAGGTGCCACAGAATCAACTTGGCCTCATGTATGTATAACAGATTTCATGTGTAACCAAATGAAAGTTACCTCCTTCTGCACTGTCCTCACAGAAAGGATTTATCAGCAAGTATTCCTGGGAAGATGTGGTAGGGAGAGAGGAAGTGCAGTAAGAAGAAGGAATGGGGCATTATGTGTGGAGGCTAAGCTCATTCCCTCTGGGGAGCTTGGGGGACATTGTAGGTCACAGCTCTGAGTACTTCCATCAGACCCGAGGGAGCTGGAGTCATTGGTCTAGGGAGCCTCTGGGAGGACACAAAGCACAGGTACTCCTGTTCTCCATGCCCACAGGCAACATGGATCTCAGCAGCCTAGAGCTGCCCTCAAGGGTTGGCTGTTGGAGAGAAAGCACAGCGGGCACAGCACAGACACTAAAGTCAAGGGGATCTGAGGAATCTGAGAAAAGCACTAACAACAACTGATTCCGCATCTAAAGGTGACAGGGTGCTTGTGATTGGCTCATGTTGTGCAAACCCCCAACAGATGGCCGACAAACACCATGACATCCTTTCTCTCCTTTCCTGGAAGAAACAGAACCAGCAGGTGCTTCCAGCTTTCATGCACGCACAAGGATCAAGCCGTATTCCCCAGGGAGGAAGCCTCTGTTGTAGACAGGGCTTGCAAGACTTTGTTGGACTCTAATTTGGCTCAAGTCCTGGAGCTTCATGGGGGTAAGACAAGGATAGAAGTTTTCATAGGTAGAGACCCCACTTTGTCCTGACAATGCCAGTAGCAGCATGCTGTAGTCAGAAATACTGTGTTCTTAGAAGTTAGAAGGAGGCAGTTTGAAAGCCTTGGCTTCTCTGAGCCTCACGACCTTACGCTAGCTGAAATGACTGTCACCTTTCACCTCACAGGATGGACTCAAAGCCAGTGTTCCAGACATCTCCCTCACAGAGCCATAAGACCACTGCTCTGTATGAGGCCACTGTCGCCAAAAAGCGTGAATGACAATTATCATTGCCTGTATCTTCCCCTGGCCTTAAAACACACACACAAACATAAAAGTCAGTCCCACTACCGCTGAGTTAACTCCAACACACAGGGACCCTATAGGACTATTGGACAGTGTAGAACTGCCAGTGTTTCCAAGGCTGTCAATCTTTACAGAAGCTGACGGTCACATCTTTCTCCTACAGAGAAGTTGGTAGGTTTAAACTTCTGCCCTTTGAGTTAGCAGCCAAGCCACTGGGTCTTGTTACATGCTCTCGAGTCAGTTCCAACTCATAGCGGCCCTGGGTAGGGTTTCCAAGAAGCAGCTGGTAGATTGGATCCCCTGACTTTGTGATTAGCAGTCCATTGCTTATCCTACAGTGTCACACCAAGACTCCTCCTCGTAGCTGGCCTCCCCATATTTTGAGATTTACCTCCCCTCTCTTGTCAGAAAAGGAGATTTGCCTTAAATTGCTCCTAGGAGCCTGTTCCCTGTGCTCACAGCCTGTTTGGTTTAAAGAAGACTTTAGGGCGGGAGTGGAGAACTTTTTCTTTTGCCAAGTGTCCTTTGGATATTTATGGCATCATTTGTATGCCATACAAAATTATCAACTTAAAAATTAACATTATTTGGATGGCTGAAACTGTGGTTGCCTTGGCAGGGCCAGGCTTCATAATTTCTAGGGCCTGCTAAGGAGCTCTGGTAGTGTAGTGGTTACAAATCTGGCTGCAAACCCCAAGGTTAGCAGTTTGAAACTACCAGCTGTTCCGTGGGGAAAGATGAGGCTTTCTGCTCCCATAAGTAAAGATTTACAGCCTCAGAAACCCTGTATAGGGTCCCTATGAGTGAGAATAGACTCCACGGCACATAACAACAACAACATGAGGTTTGCTAGTGAGATGTTCTCCGTCCCTGCCTTAAGGTTAAAAGATTATGGCAGGGCAAGAGTTTAGTCACATGTTCCATATTCTCTTTCTGTTCCTGATTCTGTCTTTGTTGCTCCAGGTGAACAGAGATCAATTGCTATGCCTTGGATGGCTGCTTGCAAGCTTTTAAGAACCCGAGAACTGTTTTTGTTTTTTAACAAAATCTTACAGAGGCTAAGAAGCTAAGAGGGATGTCATATTTTTCCAAAGCATTAGTTCAAATGGCAGTTTAATCTTAGCATGAGCTTCCCTTTCTATTCCCTTCTTGTTTCTACCCATCCCCTTTGCCTTTGTATTCCCTCTTCTCTTGTTTCCTCTGCTCTCACACCACACACACACACACACACACACACACACACACACAGAGGAGTTTTTCTCCAGCCTTGAAATCCTCCAATCAAATCAAGTTTGGGCTGGAGCCCTTCGGCCCCTTTAAGGTGACTTAGCATTTCTCTGCATGGATCCATGTTTGCTTGCTTTATAGTTTAACTGGCAGGGGATTTCTTATTTCTGAACTCTTCCAGACACGTCTCTGTGGCCTCTCGCCCACACCACTTCACCCATGGGTGCCTGCGGATCTCATCCACAATAACGGGTGCGCCCACGTCCACTGCCCTCTTTGCATGGCACTTGCATGGTTTCTGGGACACTTTCAGATGTATTTTTAAATAGTTTTATTATATTAAGAATGCATACCCATTGCAGAACGAAAATTGACAATAAGGATACACAAATATAAAATGAGTTTTAAGCCACCATGCAGAAATAGCTTTTGCTAACATTTGGTCAATATTCTTCCAGGTTTTATTTTTCAGCAAATTTTATCTATCTATCTATCTATCTATCTATCTATCTATCTATCTATCTATCTATCTATCATCTACCTACCTGTCTGTCTGTCTGTCTGTCTGTCTGTCTGTCTTTCTGTCTATCTGTATTGCTGGTGTGTGCTTCTGGGTTGATTCCAGCTCATAACATCTTTATAGGTCAGAGTAACAGTGTCCCACAGGGTTTCTTAGTCTGAAATCTTTACAGAAGCTGACCACCAAGTATTTTCTGCCATGGAATAGCAGATGGGTTTGAACCAGCAACCATTCGGTTAGCAACCATTAGCCATTGTGCTTAACTATTGTGCTACCAGAGCTCCTAAACACATACATCTATAATATATACCCACTGTCATCGAGTGGATTTCGATTCATAGGTACCCTGTACTGGGTTTCCATAGCTGTAAACCTTTAAGGGAGTAGAAAGCCTCATCTTTCTCCTGAGGAGCAGTTGGTGAGTTTGAACTATAGATCTTGCGATTAGCTGTCCAGCACTTAGAATACAGTGCCACCAGAGCTCTTTAGTATACATTGTTGTCGTTGTTGTTCAGTGCTGTCGAGTTGGTTCTGACTCATAGTGATCTTGTATAAGGTTTCTGAGGAGTGATTGGTGGGTTTGAACTGCCAACTGTGTGGTTAGCAGTCCAGTGTTTGTCCTACAGCGCCACACCAGAATAACACATATTAATCAGGACTCTGGGTTGCAGATGACAGAAACTCAACTTATACCCCTCAGTTAGCTTAGGCCCAGGAGGAATTTACTCAAAGCGTAACTAAAAAAATCAAAGAAACAACAACTAACTCTAATTAATGGCAGCTCCACATGTGTAGAAGTAGAACTGTGTTCCATAGATTGTCCAGAAGTACATCACCATGTCTTTCTTCTGAGGCACTGAAAGACTTGAACCTGTAACCTTTCATTTAGCAGTTGATTGAGATAATCAGGGATAACCCAGCAGGGCGGTAACCAAACTGTAAACAGAGAGCCCTGGTCAGCTGGCCCCTGCTGGCCTCTCTGGGCTCCAACACAACTGAGCCTTAGCCCTCCTTGGGCTTTCCGGAAGGAGAAGAGCTTGGCAGGCAGTCTTCAGGAAAGGTGTTTAGACTGTTTTCTCCTTCTCCTTTAGCCCAACAATGAGGAACTCTGAATTTGGTGTTGCCCTGGGCCCTTCAGCCTGCCTTACCAGGAGTGACATGCTTTGTCGTCTAGGCTGGCTGGAGCAAGGAGCACAGCTATATGCAATGACCTCACATCTCGGGGATTCACTGCCTCAGTATGGAGGCCCTAGCACTTTCTAGCATCTACTTTGTACAAAGTATGCACAGATGAATGTTTGTTGCTTTCTTTATAGGTAGCTATGGAGTCTTGGTGTGGCACTATGTTAATGCGCCAGACTGCAAAGCCATTTGAACTGCAAGGTCGGTGATTCAAGCTCACCAGCTGCTCCTTGGAAACTCTATACAGGGTTGCTATGGGTCGGAATCGCCTCAACGGCACTTAACAACAACAACAATGGATTCTTGGTGTGGAATTGTGGGATAATGCACTGGACTGCAAGGTCGGTTTGAACTGCCAGGTTGGCAGTTCAAATACACCAGCCACCCCTTGGAAACCCTATACAGGATTGCTAAGAGTCGGAACCAACTCAAAGGCACTTAACAACAGCATTTACTTTGCAGACTTTTCTGTCCTCCTTACTTATTGTATGTGTGTTAAAAATTTGCAAGGCATTTTTAGGAAACTTTGGGTATTTTTCAAACTTTAGGTGCAGTTGTAGCACTATAGGATAAGCACTGGACTGCTAACCTCAAGTTTGGTGGTTCAAACCCACCAGCCACTCCTTTGGAAATCCTATACAGGGTCACTATAGTCAGGACCAAGTTAACAACACATAGCAACAAAAGCAAAAAATCAGAAAAATAGACTTTTCGAGAACATTTTCTCTAATTCTTCTAACTCTGCCTTAGAATCGACCTTCAGCAACTAGCCTTTGAGAGAAGTCTGCCTATGAGGAATTAAAAGCCCACACAGTCTTTCTCTGTAGAATGTAGAAGCTATTCCTTTTACAATTCTTTCCCTCTAAACCTTAATCCTAATAATAATGAAAATTATTTATCAGATTAAGACACAGATTAATCCTGTCTGAACAACTTGATGCTATCGTTTTAATTTCAAATTTGAATTGTTTTGGTATTTAATGATAAAACAGTTAATCAGTTTATTGTAATTATGTGTCTTTAAAGTAGAAAAATCCCTGATGATGGGGTACTCCAGACTCAGGCAGTCTCCAGTTTATCTCCAGCATGCATCAGCCCTGCTTCCTAATTGTTCTGCTACTTCTCTTTGATGCCCTTTCCAATTTCTATCTTCCTGTTTGTTCTGGGTCCTTTCTTACTCTCTAGAGCCAATATCCAAAGTTACACTGCCACCTATATTCATTTCTACAAGGAACTCCAAAATCTTTTTGTTAGAAAATATCACCTTTAACAGTGTCACTTCCACCTTCTCAGATCTAAGAGTGCCTGCCTGCTACTTTTAAGCCAGTGGCTGTAAACTTTGAATGTCTCCCTGATGGTGTTAGAATGAGGTAGCACCAGATGGTGGTCCTAACTCTGTCAAAAGCTAGTGGGGCACCAGCTTTGCCAGGCTTTACCCCTTTGGATTGAGAGGTCCTATGGGAGGTGCCCCTGGATGGAAATTTATTTCCTTCTCATGCACCAAAACACTCAGTATTGTTAAGATGTCAATTAAATAGATCTAGGCACTATAGGATAAGCACTGTATGCTAACTGCAATGTTGGCAGTTCAAACTCACCAGCAGCTCTTGGAAACCCTACACAAGGTTGCTAGAGTCAGAACTGAGTTGACGGCATACAACAACAACAATAGTTTCAACACACTTCCAATCAAAATCCTGGAAGGATTATTTTTAGAAATAAAAAAGCTGATGTTAAATTTATATGAAAGACAAAGGAACTAGAATAATACTCTAAAAAGTTTTGAAAAAGAAGAACAAGGTTGAAAGAGTCATACTATCTGTTTTTCAGACTAACTAGATAGCAGTTCAAACCCATCAGCAGCTCCTCAAAAAACCTCTACAGGGTCGCTATGAGTTGTAACCTACTTGACAGCACTTAACAATAACAATATAGATACAGTAGTCAATGGAATACTGGTGTGGCACTGAGGGTTAATGAGCTGGACTGCAAAGTCAGTTTGAATCACAAGGTCAGTGGTTCAAGCTCATCAACTGCTCCTTGGAAATCCTATACAGAGTCACTATGAGTCAGAACCAACTCCATGGCACTTAACAACAAACAACAACAATAGATATTAGAGAAAAAATAGACATATAGATCAAGGAAACACAATGCAGTCTAGAAATATACCCATACATACATGATCAATTGATTTTCAACAAAATTGGAAAGACAATTCAATGGAGAAAGGACAGTCTTTTCAACAAATAATACAGAAACAATGGGATATTTACATTTTTTAAAAGGCTTTACCTATAACTTTTACTGTATAAAAGTTAACTCAAAATGAATCCTAGACCTTTTTGGAAGTCTTAGCCAGAGCTATAAGGCAATATAGGGAAATTAAAGGCATCCAAATTGGCAAAATAAAACTCATTCTATTTGCAGATGATATGATCCTATACCTAGAAAACCCCAAAGACTTAGAAAAAAACTACTGGAACGTATTGGAAAATTCAGCAAAGTGGCAGGATATAAAATCAACATACGAAAATCAATTTAATTCCTCTATATTAATAATGACAGTGCTGAAAAGGAAATTATAAAAGCAATACCATTTACAATAGTCAAGCAAAAGATGAAAAATGTAGGAATAAATGTAACCAGAGAAACAAACCATTTATACAAAGAAAAACTACAAAATACTTCTGTAAGAAACCAACAGAGACTTACAAAAATGGAAGAACATACCATGCACCTGGATTGGAAGATTTAACATTGTGAAAATATCAATACTACCTGAAGCAATCTACACAAATAATGCAATCCCAATCCAGATTCCAATGACATTCTTTAGAGAGATGGAAAAAACAATGACAAACTTTATATGGAAAGGAAAGAGACCCAGAATAAGCAAAGCACTGCTTAAGAAGAAGAGCAAAGTAGGAGGCCTCTCACTCCCTGATTTCAAATTTTACTACATAGCTACAGTGGTCAAAACAACCTGGAACTGGTACAATGCAAGATACATAGATCAATGGAACAGAATTGAAAATCCAGAAATTAAACCATCCACATAAAGCCAACTAATCTTTGACAAAGGACCAAAGTATATTAAGTGGGGGAGACATAGCCTTTCAACAGATGGTATCGGCAGAACTGGAAACCGATATGCAAAAGACTGAAACAAGACCTTTAACTCATGCCATATATAAAAACCACCTCAGAATGGAGTAAAGACCTAAATGTGAATCCCAGAATTATAAAGATCATCAAAGAAAAAATAGGGACAAATGTACGGGCTCTAATCCAGGGCACACACAGACTAAAAAGAATTGTGAAATTACACAAACAAAAGAAGACAAAATAGATGATTGGGACATTCTAAAAATTAGAAACTTACGTGCATCAAAGGATTTTACCAAAAGAGTAAGAAGGGAGCCCTCAGAATGGGAAAAAAAATCTTTTGCAATGACATATCAGACAAAAGACTAATTTCTAAAATCTATAGGAAACTACATCACCTCTACCAGAAAATGACAAGTAACCCAATTAAAAACTGGGTACAGACTTCCGGCGTTTCCCTGACCGGGTAGCACAGGTGCGCGGGCTCCAGGGAAGGGTGGGTGGTATCGCACAGGGGAGGACCCTGCCTGGTAGACAGCCTTTGGGCAAACGTAAGACTTTAGCCTCCAACACTGTGGATTTGTTTTTTTGAAGGGTCGAGCTGCTGGGGAGCTGTGGGCATTTTGGGGCTGCCTGCACTCGCCTGCGCTCGGCTCCCGCTCCAGGACTGCGAGGGGCTTGAGCGGACCCGTTCGGAGGGCAGATGCGCCCAGAGAGCCAGCGGGGCCACAGGAACTGGCACGGTCTTTCGTGGCGGGGGGGGGGCTGTGCTCATTGCCATGGGAGGCATTGTCAGCACGGATGTAGGACAGGCCGGGTGCCCATGGCGCAAAGTGACAGAGAGAAGCATTTTTTGATGTTGTCAGACAGGGACGCCATCTGCCTGCAGCCACTAATCCCACTGCCTAGGCTAGCCCTCTGCCCAACCTCCAAGGCTCAGGCCCGCCCATCAAGGCACAAGCCAGCACAAGCTGAAACACTATTTTTTCACCACCAGCAACAAGGCAGTCCTGTTATGGCTCTGCAGGATAAGGGACCAGACTGCAGAGCCTTTTGAACTGCAAGGTTGGTGGTTCGAGCCCACCAGCTGCTCCTTAGAAAC
>NW_006408642.1:4859078-4869845 GCF_000296735.1 Chrysochloris asiatica
TTGAAGAATAACAAGGAAGTGGCAAACCACTGAATAACATGATGAACCTTGAGGACATTATGCTAAGTGAAATTAGTCAGTCACAAAAGGGCAAATATTGCCATTATTGTAAAAGCTTAAGAATAGATATCCACACTAAAGGGGGGGGAGGGGGAATGAATCCCAGACCTATATGCAGGACCTCAAACTAAACAACTTCTAGGAGACAATATTTGTGATCTTTGGTTAGGCAAGTATTTCTTAGATATCAAACCAAAACTCTAATCCATAAAAGTCAAATATTGACAAATTGGTATTATTCCAAGTTAAGAACTTTACCTACTCCAAAGACACTGTCAAAAGAAGGAAAAGACAAGTCACAGAGTTGGTGAAAATATTTGCAAATTACTTTTCTCATAAAAGGAGTGTATTCAGAATCAATAAAGAATTTTCAAAATGGAATAATAAAACAAAAACTCAATTTTAAGAAATGGGCAAAAGGCTGGAACAGACACTTCACCAAGGATGTACAAGTACATGTAAAAACAAAACGAAACATGAGAAAAGTTCAATATCATTAATCATTAGGGAAATGATGTTGTTTAGTGCCATCAAGTCAGTTTTGACTCATAGTGATCCTGCATAAGGTTTCCAAGGAGCAACTTGTAGGTTTGAACTGCCAACCTTAGAGTTAGCAGTCCAGTGCTATTCCTACAGCTCCCCATGACAGGATATAATACTCCCCATTAAAACCACAGTCAGATAGCATTACATTATACTAAGTGCTGATAAAGATGCAGAGCAATGGAAACTAACATACATTACCAGTTGAAAAGCTACAATCATTTTGGAAAAAGGAATTTGAGAATTTTTTTAACAAGTCAAATGTCCACTTAACCATGTTGTTGCTGTTGCTGTAGAGTAATCTCAAACTGGTTCCAAATCATAATGATGCTGTATAGGGATTCCAAGGCTGTAAATCTTTATGGACACAGGAAACCTCATCTTTCTTTCATGGAGTGGCTGGTGGGTTTGAACTGCCAGCCTTGTGGTCAGTAGTCCAGTGTTTATCCTATAGTCCCACAACTCAGAAAAACCACTGCTAAGTATTTACCAAGTGCAACATAAGGCCATGTTTGTACAAAAGTCTGTGATGGTGGTGGTTTTGGTGGTTTGCACCATTAAGCTAGTTCCAACTCATATCCACCCAACATAGGGTTTCCAAAGCTGTAAAATTTTTACAAGAGCAGAAAGCCTCACCTTTCTCTCTATCTGCAACTGTTAGGTTCAAACTGTTGACCTTGGTTAGAAGCCCAACTCATAATCCACCATGCTAGTAGACAAAAGCCTGTAGGAGGCTGATTATAGAGTTTTTATTCTTAATCGCCAAAGTCTGGAAATAATCCAAGTGTCCTGCCATTGATAAATGGATAAATGAACTATGATACAACAGAATACGAGGCGGCAATGTGAAATAATGAATTACTGATACACTCAACAGCATTGTTGTTGTTAAGTGCCACCAAAGTCGTTCCAACCCATAGCGACCCTGTTTCCAAGGAGCAGCTGGTGAGCTTGAACCACCAACCTTGCAGATCAAACTGACTTTGCAGTCCAGCATATTAACCCACAGTGCCACACCAGGACTCCGCTCAACAACATAGATGAATCTAAAATGTTTTATGTTAATTACTACACATTTGTAGAATTCCGTTTCTATGGGATTGTTTGCAAAGGCAAATCTATTATTATTGTTAGATGCTGTCAAGTTACACAACAAAATGGAACACTGCCCAGTGCTGTGCCTTCTTCACAATTGTTGTTTCATTTGAACCTATTGCTGCTGTCACAGTGTCAACCTATAGTAAACCATGTGATTGTCTGCTTCAAAATGGCCAATATTAATCCATTTCAGCTCACTAATGCCTAGGATATCGACCTTTATACATTCCGTTTCATTTCTGACATCCAATTTTCTTAAATTCATACTTCATACAATCTGATTATTAATGGATGTTTGCAGCTATTTCTTCTCATTTTGAGTTTTGCCCCATCATCAAATGAAGGTCCCCAAAGCTCTACTCCATTCATGTCATTAAAGTCAACTCTACTTTGAGGAGACAGCTCTTCCCCAGCAGTACTGTGAGTGGCTTCCAACCTGACAGGCTCATCCTCCAGCACTATATCAGACAATGTTCCATAGCTATTCAAAAGGTTTTCAGTAGCTAAACAGATGAAGTCAGCCTCTCTTTCTTCCTTTGTTGTTTTTGTTATTGTTAGGTGCCATTCAGTTGGTACCTACTCAGAGCAACCCTATGCACAACAGAATGAGACATTGCCCAACCTCATAATTGTTGCTCTGCTTGAACCCATTCCTGCTTCCATCTTGTTAGGGGGTCTTCCTCTTTTTCTCTGACCCTCTACTTTACCATTTGTTGTTACAGTCCTCCAGGGACTGGTCCCTCCTGACAATGTGTCCAAAGTATGAGAGACAAAGTCTGGCCATCCTGGCTTCCAAGGAACATTCTGGCTATATACTTCTTCCAGCACAGATTTGTTTTGTTCTTTTGGCAGTCCATGATACTTTTAATATCCCTCCTCCTGCCCCCAACACCATAACTCAAATGCATAAATGTTTCTACTGTCTTCCTTATTCACTGTCCAACTTTCACATGCATATGTTGTTGTTGTTATGTGCCATGGAGTCAGTTCCAACTCAATAGCGACCTGTACAGGGTTTCTGAGGCTGTAAAACTTTACGGAGCAGAAAGCCTCATCTTTCTCCCGCAGAACAGCTGGTAGTTTCGAACTGCCAACCTTGAGATTAGCAACCCGATTTTTAACCCCTACACTACCTATGAGGCGATTGAAAATACCATGGCTTGGGTCAGGTGCACCTTAGTGCTCAAACTGACATCTTTGCTCTTGAACACTTTAAAGAGGTCTTGTACAGCAGGTTTCCCTAATGCAATACGTCCTTTGATTTCTTAACTTCTGCTTCCATGAGTGTTGATGGTTGATCAGATAAGTGTTTGCCAGATCTGAGGTGTGGATGGAGGTTAACAATAAAGGGGAACAGGAAAATTCTAGAGAATGATTGTTGTTAAGTGCCATTGAGTCAGTTCCAGCTCAAAGAGACCCAGCATAAGGTTTCTGAGGAGTGTCTGGTGGGTTTGAACTGCTGATCTTGTGGGTTAGTGGTCCAGTGCTTATCCCACAGAGTCACACCAACATTCCTGGGGAATGACAGAACCATTCTTTATCTTGACTGTGGTAGTGGTTCTGTGTTTCTGTAGTTTCCTCAAGGCTTGTAGAACTGGACAATAAAAAGGGAGAATGTTAGTCTATGTATATTATATCTTTATAAAATACATTGACCAAAAATGAGTGCCATGAAATGATCAGATCAACCATCAGTCTAGATCATTTGGCCATGTTTTATTCTAAGTTGACTGAATTGTCTTAAGGAAAGTAATAATCACTAGCAAAGGATAGGCATATGAATTGGTCAGGCTCTTTTTAACTGTCAATGACAGAAACTAACTCAGTCTAAATTAGGTTCAAAGACTAATTTGCAGAGCAAACTATGTCTCTTATGGATAGAAGGGCAGACTGTGCCCTGGAGATAATGGGAACCAGGCACTCAATTTTGTCCCCCACCCCAGCACATTCTTTTTCACTTAATGCTTTTTCATTCCCACGTGGAGGTGAACATGGCTGAGGCCTCCAGTAAATCACCAAGATGCTGTGTAATGTTCTTTTGCAGAATCTGCCTAAGAATGAGCCACACCTGTATGCATCTGACCATAGAGGTAATGGGAATTAATTATGAACACAGTCCCAATATTAGTTTGCTGTTGTTGTATAAGCAAACACACAGAGTGTAGGAAACATTGGATTCTCTTATTTACTCCTCACAAGAGCTTTACATTGAATTCTCTTATTTACTCTTCACAAGATCTTTGCAAGTTAGGTATAAATGTCAATCCCAGCTGTATATCAGGATCTCAAGACGTGGGGTGGTGAAGTAACTTTCTTAACCTTTACATTCAGAAAGAAGCAGATTTCTTAGCAGATAGTCCCCATGTCTAACCTTGACTACACAATGCAGCTTCAATTCTTACTAAGGAGGGTCCTGGCAGGGAGACTGAGAAAGTCCTGAGTTAATTCCCTGTGAGGAACACCTTGACCAGGGGGGGTCAGGAGGTGAGAGTGAGGCAGCCAATGAATGCCCTCTCTGCTCCTGTTCAGAGGCTAGCTGCTTCTGTAAACTCTGTTCAGAGACAATCGTCATGGCAAAACGACAGCGACTCTTCTTGACCTCCCTGTGTTCTCCTTCATCCTGCACACGCAAGGCCAGTAAGAACACTGATCCACCTGAAGCTGAAGCCTCCACTCAGGTGCTCTATTCCAGTGAGCCTGGGCTCTGTGGAACCAAAATCCCCTTCAGTTTTCATCTTTAGCAATTTCAAAGCACAGTGGACTGCTCCCCACACCTCAGGAGACGGCTGGGGGGAGCAGAAGGACCCACCAGCTGAAGCTCTTAGGTAGATTGACTGTTTGGAGACTGGGCTGGGGCACCCAACTTAGCTGCCTAAGGCCATCAAATGCGCAGCTAGATGGCAGCCAGGACCTAACAGATACAAAATGAGAATAGCAGCTGTGGCTAGCCAGAGAGTGCCCATGAGCTCCAAGTAGCCTCACCACTGCTGGGTGGGTTTCCAAGAAGCCCCTGGAATAGAGATAGTTCCCAGGTAACAGAGGAAATCCTTTCTTAAATTTGCCTCTTGCATAATTTGTAGGTAAGTCAAAAGCAATGCATCCAATTCTTGTTTAGCCTTACTTTAGTGCATGAAAAGACTTGAAGTCTTTTTAATGGTTTAAAAGCTACACATGTAGCAAAGTGAAGGCGATTGTGATGAAGAATTTCTTGTGAATAGGGGCTGTTTCAGAATCCTCGTGTGGCGCTGTAGGATAAGCGCTACACTGCAAGGCTGGTTTGAACTGTAAGGTCAGTGGTTCAAACTCACTAGCTGCTCCTCAGACACCCTATCCAGGGTCACTAAGAGTCAGAATGACTCCAGGGCAGTTAAGGAAAACAAGAGGGATTGGTTCAACTGTTTCAAAGTGAGGGCAAATTTACATAGTATTAAGGCTATTGTTAAGTGCCATTGAGTAGATTCCAACTCTTAGCAACCCTGTGTAGAGTTTCTAAGGAGCGGTTAGTGGGTTTGAACCAACAACCTTGGAGTTAGCAGTCCAATAGTTATCCTACATCACCACACCACTAAAGGGCAAACACAAATTATCTTTAAGTTCGATGTTACTGCCTGTATTCTCCTCAGCTGGGAGGCGGAGCCTCTCCTTGTGGTTCGAGAACTTTGAAGTGGGCGCTGATTGGATTCCTGGATAAGACTAATGTTTTTATTGGGTTAGACTGGACTGGAGTGGACTGAATTTAATGTTCCTGCTGCCAAGTGGGAATGAGGGCTCATTAAAGTAAGTACATGCAATTATTATTCTTATTTAAGTGCAGTTGGACTCTCCCAGACCCCACTTACATTTGGCCGGGAGCCCTGCCCTTGAGTGTAAACTGTGAGAGAGCCAACCAGACACTGGCATTTAGACAGATGGGGTTTATGTTTCTGTGGCTGGAAGAACGAGGTCTCGGGTAAACCACCAAGATGCTGTGTAATGTTCTACTTGCAGAACCTGCCTAAGCACGAGGCCCACCTGTGTGCATCTGGCCCTAGAGGTAATGGGAATTTATTATGAACACAGTCCCGATATTAGTTTGCTGTTGTTGTATAAGTGGTGTGTGTTTCTGGGTGCATTCATGCACGCATGCGTACATACAGAGTAATGGTTCAGAATTTAGACTCTGTGATAAGACAGACACAAATTGGAGAACTTTACCAGCAATGTGAGTTTGGACAAACCTCTTTTTTTTCTTTCTTTTTTTTACTGTGGTAACTATGCATGTAACAAAACATTTGCCATTTCAACATTTTTCATGTGTACAATTTAGTGACATTGTGTTCATTGTGTTGTGCCATCATCGCCATTAATCCTGTCCCATCACCTCAAACCAAGGCTCAGCGTCTCCTAAGCATTGAGTCTCTCTTTCCCATTGCCCCTCCCCTCCAACTGCCCCTGGGAACCCTAACAACTTTAGGTCTGTGTACACTTGTTGGGCATGTTTTTATCCTTTTAAGGCTTGGCTTTCTCATCTGGCAAGTGAGGATAATACCATCAACCTCACTGGGTTATCATGCGAATCCCAACTCCAGCCATCACGACCACCTTATACTTCCTGCTACACCCACTTCACTCCTTTTTGCTGGTTCCTCTTTACTCCTGTCTTGCACAATCTAGATCCAGATGTAGCCTGTTTTTCCCGCCTCCTAGCCCACAGGCATCCATCCGGGTTTGTTAGAAGGAATGCTCTGGTAGGAAATTAGACTGTGGGTGGAGAAATCCTGGGGTATTTCTCCCTGCTCCTCCTCACTCTGGTGCCCTGATTTGTTCAGTGTATGTGCCTCCAGGTTACCTTGTCCCCTCTTTTGACTCTTCAGGCCTAGGGGAGTTAATAGCTGCTCCTTAGGGCTAGGCTTTCAGGGTTTTAGCATCCTTTGGAGCTCCTTATGCCCTGTCCTAAAACAAAACAAACAGAAATATAGTTTCCATCGAGTAGATTCCAACCAAGACAATCCCGTGTGTTGTAGAATAGAACTGCTTCACAAGATTTTCAAGTCTGTGACCTTTAAGAAAGAAATCACCAGGACTTTCTTCTGAGGTACTTCTGGGTGGATTGAAACCACCGACCTTTCAGTTAGTAGTCATATGCTTAACTATTTGTGCCCCTTCATCAGTTCTCATGCCATTGGCTCCTGTCATGGAGAAATCTCTTTCCTGTTTGACTCCTGGATTTAACTGGCATTTTCCTTAAACACACTCCCATTTTCAAAATCTAAATGACTTGTTTTACAAGGAATGGTGTGTTGCCATGATGTGGTTTCCATAAAAACTTACTATGCTGGTTTAAACTTCTTCCAAATGCATTAAAATAAACTCAGAACTGTTGAAATAAAATATATTCACCCATGTCCTGCACCTTCAGGAAAGACCAGTCCCTGTGGGGGAAGCTCTCCACTCTGACCACACACAGCTTTCTGTCTGAGCACTGATCTTAAAGTCAGGACACATGGTGACAACTCCAGACATGGCAACCACACTCCACAGAGGAACGTGCCGCTCCTTAATCCATGGACACTTTTCACACGCAATATGGCATTTCCTCCTGTGGGTAGTAAAGTACCCAGGGCTCCCATTGTGACAGCTCTCTTCACAGAAACATCTTCTCTCCCTAGCAGAAAGGGCAAGGAGTTCATTTGGAGAAGGAAATGAGCTGCAATCACCCCCAGTGCAAACATAAAATCTTTCTGAAGTCTATCTCCAAATTACAAGTATTTTAAAAATAAACTCAATGGAATCTTGCTGGGATCCTCCAAGAGGCTGAATTGTTAAGACACTGCATATTACTCTTTGTTAAAAAATAGAATGTGCCCGGAAAGCTAGAATCAGGTTCTTAGCTGCCCTTTTTCCTTCCTTCCTTCCATATACCTGGCTCCCCAACCAACCACACTTTCTGGCCACACACACACATGCACACATGTTCCTTCACAGCCCCGCAGTCCCTACAGGCCCATTGCTGTGCCCCTGAGCCACAGGGAGCCTACAGCTTTCTGCACAAATTGCCTCCAGAGCAAAGCAAGCAGGCCTGTGAGCAGATTTTGCCACATCTGTGTAGCAGAGCTGCTTAGGATCAAGAAAGATTGTGGACAAAACTTATTTTTTTTTAATGCTGTTTTCTATTTGATGAAGCTCTGGTAGTGTAGTGGTTACGAATCGGGCTGCGAACCGCAAGGTCAGCAGTTCGAAACTACCAGCTGTTCCACAGGAGAAAGATGAGGCTTTCTGCTCCCGTAAAGATTTACAGCCTTGGAAACCCTACACAGGGTCGCTATGAGTCGGAACCGACTCCACGGCACTTAACAACAACAACAATTTGCTATTTGAGTCAAATCAAGGTACAGGGAGGGGTACCCTGTCCCGTGGCATGGGAAATAAGTTTAGCTTGGTTTTAGGAAGGGGAACTGGAGAAATGACTTTAAGAAACACACCTTGGTTATTTGGAATCATTTATGTATTTATTTATTTTTGTTTAAAACAAGCCTTCTTGTGTCCACATACTGGTGGTGGTAGTGATGTGCCAACAATTTGGTTCCACTGAATGAATCTTTGTGGAAGCAGAAAGCCTTATCTTTCTTTCGCAGGTCGGCTGGTAAATTTGAACTACTGACATTGCAGCTAGCAGCCCAACTCGTAATGCACTATGCTGGCCAGGATTCCAGATACTGGGAGCCTCCTATTTTCTGCAGAGAGAAGACTGCTGAGTGGAAGCTCTAAAACAACACAGGTGCCCTGCCTTAGTGAGGGGTCAAGTCCACATTCTTCACAGATGTCTGCAGACTCGCAGCACTTAACTCTCCACCCCAAGCTCCCTCTCTCTCCAGGATCCAGGGGGCTCCCTCTCCTCCCTCAGAAGCCCAAATTCAAAATATTAGGCCTTTCACTGATTGCACAAACATTCTACCCTTGCCAGGTACATAACATTCTCAATTTACCTGCACTCTAAATAGGGGAACTTTTAATCCATTCCAGTACTTCAGCAGACATGCTTACTTTTCACATATTCTAACAAGAGAAATCCTTAGTTATATTAGTATAAGTATAGATTTCTTATGTTAAAAGACAGTCATTTATTTAATTACCTGAAGCAGCATCAAAACCATTCGGAATCTGGATTGCTATGAATTGGAATTGACTCAACGGTACGTCACAACAACACATACATTGTTAGGTGCCATGGAACAAAATACTATCTGGTCCTGTGCCAGCCTCACAATGTTGGTATGTCTGAGCCCATTGTAGGAGGCACTGTTAATCTATCGCATGGAGAGTCTTCCACTTTATTGCTGATCCTTTCCTCTACCAAGCATGCTATCTTTTTCCAGGGACTGGTCCATCCTGATAACATGTCCAAAGTACGTGAGATGAAGTAAGCATTCTGGCTGTTCTTCCAACACAAGTTTGTACTTCTGGCAGTTCATGGTGCTTTCAACATTCTTCTTCAGTGCCGTAATTCAAATGCATCGAGTCTTTGGTAACACATATACTACATGTTTTTAAAAGTCAAATACTACTATAAGACTAGTAAGAAAAAAGAGCTTTCCTCTTCCACATGTCTCTCCACCCCACGTTCCAACTCTTCAGCAAACAAATTTTATATTTACTGCCATTTTTCTGAGTACTGTAATTTTTATTTTTCCACTTTAGACACATTCTCCTGCCTTCCTGCTGTGGGTGTATGGATGTTGAGGGTTCTGACTCATATACATTCACCTCATCCATTTCCCCTCTTGCATCCTCTCCATATAATCATACAATTTTGTTGTTTAATCAGTACTCAGTGAATACATTATTCCTACTAAACAACCATTATGGAGTCCTGGTGTCACGCTGTAACATAAGCACTGGACTGCAAATTTCAAAGTTGGCAGTTCAAGCCCACCAATTGTTCCTTGGAAACCCTATACACTCTCGCTATGGATCGGTACTGACTCCGCAGCGCTCAACAACAACAACAATAACAAGCAAACACTTGTCAGGCTAGTCTAAGGAAGGATTACGTTTCCTTTAGTATGTAGCTTTTTGTTTTTCCAAGAGTTAATCATTGCTTCCCCCACACTTGCATCATTTTAGGTACCAGTCATCCTCTAGAAGATATGTAAAGCTCTCCTTAATATACATGCCATCTGCATTTTGTAGCTTCCTGGAGTTGCCTGTCCTGCTCACATCTGCCTTGGTGGCTCCTAGGCTTGTTCTCAGCAGTCATCCTGGGTTTCTCTCACCAAATCTTGAATTCTTTTTGCCTTTCTTCCACGTTCCAGGTACTATGGCTTCCCCTTTCTTTGTTTAGTCCTTATTTTGGAGGATTTCTGCTACATTCTGAGATCATCCTTATTGCTCGGCTGGGTATAGAGTTCTAAGTTGGTAATAGTTTCCTCTCAGATTTTCAAGGATTTGTTACTTGATCTTCTAACTTCCAATGTTGTTGAGATGACACACGCCGCTCTAACCTCTGACCCTTGTGTCTGACCTTTGTCCTGTTAGTCCTACCTTCACCCTCCCAAGAGGGCTTTAGGATCTGTTCTTTATCCCTGAGATATTTCAATTTCAGGATAATGTGTTTTACATGAATCTTTTCTTTGATTGCAGTCCTTGACTGGTACTCCCTCCTGGATTCTAACCAAAAGGTTTGTGATTTGAGTTTCAGAAACATCTCAAAAGAAGGCAATCTACTTACCAAAAGAATCCGTCATTGAAAACCGTAGGGAACACAGTTTCACTGTACACCTGTGGGATTTCCATGAGTCAAGATTCTGTAGACAGCGATTTGTTAACTGGTTTCTTTTATTCACTATATTGGGCACTTTGTGGGCCCTTTCAGTCTAGAAAATCACATTTCTTAGTTTTCTGGGATATTTTAAAGTATTGTTTCCTTCAATAATTCCTTCTCCCCGGTCTCTTTGTTCTCTCTGTGCATCTATTTTATATTGGACCTCTTCCTTTGATCTTCAAATGTTCTTATCTTTTTGCTTCTCTTTTCCTTCCTGTTACTTTGAAAATCATACTTTCTAAAAGATGCCTTTGTTGTTGTTGTTA
>NW_006408642.1:4869945-4881406 GCF_000296735.1 Chrysochloris asiatica
AGTTTCGAACCACTGACCTTAAGGTTCGCAGCCCAATTCGTAACCACTACGCTACCAGAGCTCCTTTAGTTCCACCCATTTTACTGAATTTTATTTCTATTTTTGTGTTTTTAATTGTTAATGCCATTTTACTGCCCTCTGAAGGTTCTTGGCTGAAGGGTACAATGGCTTCTCTCTTCTCCAAGGCAGCGCAGGCCGATCTCGTCCCCTCACCCTGCGCTGCCTCTGTTTGCTCGGAATGCCTTTGCTTCTTTTGGTTCTCTAACTCATTCCATGTTGAAGGGTTTTCTCATGATCTTTGTATATTCATTTATACTAGGAAGGTGGCATCCAAGGCTGCCAGGAAGTTCATTATGTGAGGATGGGCTTGCCAGCAAGGGCTTTGCTGAAGATGGTCAAGCAGGGGCCCAGCTATGCTTTTAGGAAATTCCCCCAAAGTTAGTGTTTTGGGTGTTTCCTCATATTTTTGGTCTGGAGCATGAACCTGTGGCAACTAGCATTCTGGGAGTCCTGGTGTGGCACTGTAGGATAAGCACTGGACTACTAAACACATGGTGTGGCGCTGTGGGTTAATGCATCAGACTGCAAAGTCATTTGAACTGCAAGGTTGGTGGTTCAAGTTCACCAGCTGCTTTTTTGAAACCCTGTACAGAGTCGCCATGAGTTGGAATCGACCCGACGGCACTTAACAACAACTAAACACAAGGTTGGTGATTCAAACACACTTGCTGCTCCTCAGAAACCCAATACAGTACAGGGTCACTATGAGTAGGAACCAGTATGAGCACTTAACAACAGTAACAACTAGGGAAAGAGGACTGAAATGAGGCGAGGCCTCATAGTTTTGCTTACTCTCCAGTCTTTGCCCAGGTCCTCACCTTCATCTCCTATGTACCTGGTGTCCCTCTCCAAAAAGGAAAACTCTAGGCTGTTGGGTTAGAACAGAGGTGGGTGTGGTCTCAGGTTACATAAGGCTGGGATTTAAACTGCTCTTCTGACAGATTTGGATTCCCTGGTAATGCATATGGTTAATGTATTTGGCTACTAACCAAAAGGTTGGCAGTTTGAATCCACCTAGATGTACCTCAGAAGAAAGGCCTGGTGATCTACTTGTGAAAAACCAGTCACTGGAAATCCTGTGGGGACCACAGTTCTCCTGTGACACACATGGGGTTGCCATGAGTTGGACTTGATTTCGCACAATTCGTTTGGTTTCTGTCCAGCTTCCAGGGATCACACTGTGTGTGCAGAAGCTGTAGATGATCTTGGGTAGATGCAAATGTAGGATATTGTTTCCTGGGAGGCACCAGCCAAAGTTGGCATTATGATGTGAATTTCAAGTTAATAGCTAACTTCTTTTCCCATAATTATTATAGAAAATAATTATTTTTTGCAAAAGGGGGTCTAAATTCTACAGCAGAGTTCTTAAAAATGTAAGCAGAATATTCAGTAGCAAGAGCTTCTTTTTGAAAAGTGTAGCTGTCATTGAAGATCACAGAAGGGACATTGAAGAGGGGCACTTACATCTCAGCATTAGGTTTGTAGCATAAGCTGTCAACCAGCTAAGCATCCTAGGGACCATTCAACTCTTCCAAGTCTCCTGCTGACTCCTTAATCCTCTTACCCACTCCTCTCTACCATCCCCTACCTGCCACCTTCAAGAACGACACAACAAAATCCCCCCCTTATGAATAAAAAGAGAGCAATCTGCCCTCCATGTAAAATTTCTCAACTTGAAGTCTCAAACACAGTTTTAAGACTGCTCCAGAGACAATTAAAAATATTCCTGGGGGGACTACAAAGGCAAGAAGTGACTGGCTTACAAGCTTTCAAGAGGGAACCTGGTGCTAGGGAGCATGGCGGAAGGCAGAATCTCCAGTAGGTACTATTCAATCTGTCTGGGCGGAGCTGATGAAAGGAGATACAGATGGGTAACTCTTGATACTGGAGTGAATAATGCTTATCAGGACGGACTATGAGGGTTGCAAATGCAAAGGTAGAAGTTTTGTAACAAGGAAGGGAGTGATTAATTCTCCAGGATAGGAGCGGAGGCCTCTGGGACCATCAATAGAGAAGAGCCGAGAGCGGGACCCTACCCAGAAAAACAGAGATGCCCAAGATAGAGACAGAGATGATGACGTGGAGTGATGAAGCGACTGGGGACCTTGGACCCAGAGAGGGAAAGGGACTGTGGGCCGAAAACTAGGGGGAGGAGGGGGAAGTGTAGCGGGCGGGTTTCTGGGATATACCCTTTGGGTGGTGGATGATGCATGGAGGGGATTGGAACCATGGCAATGAGATGATATAAGATGGAAGGATGTAAAACTAAAGTTCTCCCATGTAAACTACCATATAATTCACAATAAAACATTAAAAAATATATATTCCTATGCTGTCATGACATGAGAAGAAATACAGGTTTTTAAAAAATAAATGGGTTTTGTGCACTCATAGGCAATTAAGGAATTCCAAATGCATTCCAAGGAATCTCAGCATTCAGAGAATTTCCAGGAGTATAAAATGTTCTTTATTTATTTTTACCTTCTTCCCATCTGCACCTGGTTTCTCATATTGCCCCTGTTTGTCTCCACCCATAGACACAGGTATCACAGATCAGAGAAAAAGAATAATTCAAGAGGAAATTGTCCTTATTTTATAAACTGGGTTGAATATGTCATCTAACAGAGTGTTTTTAACAGCAAGGCTTGCATATAAAAAAGGAACATGTCTTCCCTAAACAAGCATCTTTTATCTTGCTGCAGTGCTGAGTGGGGAGAAAAAATGGCCCATGGGTCTAAGTGCAGCTCTCAAATTCTTTAACATCATGGTCCCCAGCCAGTTAGGCAAAAGGGATTTTGGAGCAAGCTTTGCCAAGAACGGAATGTAAACCACACCCTAAAAGTCTCCTCTTTGTCACTGCAGAAATCCACCTAGAGGTCATTGCGACAAACATGCATATTCCAAAAATGTCTGCAGAGTGTCAGTCTACTCATTTCCTGGTCATAAAATACCACCTGCTCAGGCCCCCACCATTGTCTCATAGACCAAACTAATGTCATCTTGTGAGTCAGCATGGCAGGTTTGGGGGTCTGCAGAGCTACACACACACACACACACACACACAACACTCACACACAGATGTTTAGAACATCAAGAAAATCATTCACACAGCTGAGCTGCTCATGCGTGACAAGCTCACTTAAATATTTGTCACTCCAACTTGCTGATATCGGGGAAGGGGATGCTGGTAGACTGAAAGGGCAACAAATTAACAGAAACCTCTAATTGTCCACGTTTACTGCCTTGAATTTTTCTGCAGCCAGGGGCTCTGTCCACATTTTAAGACCTAACAATGAGTGAGTTATCAGGGAGCAAAGGCCTAGCAAAAGAAGCAATTAATACCTCCTTTTTCATTTTATAGACAGTATCTGTCTCCCTGCCTTAGAAAAAATGGTTTGAGAATTAACTTTCTTGGTTTCTTTTCCAATAACGTCCCCATATTACCATGTCTTTACAGTCTCATTCAGTCCAAGGAATGCTGACTAAACTGTGAATTTTAGACGTTTCAAATATCTGCAATCTTATAAAATCTTTATCTTAAAACCCAAATCTCTCAGTACTTTTTTTCTTTAAGAATGTAATATGTTGACTAGTAAAGTCTTTTGAGTAATGGCATCCAGAATTGGTAAAGAAAATAGGCACTACCTGCAGGTGTGTGAACCAATCCCATCTTTTCACAGAACAGTTTGACCCCTTTAAAAGTGTGATGTTCTATGGCCTGATAATTCCATTGTTAGCCCTTTGTTCTAAGGAAATAATCATGGTGCATCCAAGATTGCTGCATTCTGATGTTCATAATATTATAATAGTGATAATTGGGGACAGCCAAAATGCCCCAAATAAAGCTACAAATTAGATAAATAGATTATTGTTGCTGTTGTTGTTGCTAGGTGCCACCCAGGCAGTTCTGACTCATAGTGACCCTGGGCACAACAGAAGAAAACACTGCCTGGTTCTATGCCATCCTCACAATTGTTATGTGTCACTCCATTGTTGCTGCTACTGTGTCAATCTAGGTCATTGGGGAATCTTCTTTTTTTGGTGACCCTCCTTACCAAGCATGCTGTCCTTCTCCAGGGATTAATCTCTCCCTGACAACATGTCCAAGTATGAGAGACAGTCTTGCCATCCTTGCCTCCAAAAAGCATTCTGACTGTACTTCTTCCAAGACAAGATTTGTTTGTCCATGGCACTTTCAAAATTCTTCTCCAACACCATAATTCAAATGCATTCATTCTTCCTTATTCATTGTCCAACTTTCACATGCATGTGAGGTGATTGAAAATAGCCTGGCTTGCGTCAGGCCTACCTTAGTCTTCAAAGTGACCTCTTTGTTCTTTAACACTGTAAAGAGGTTTGGTTTGTTGAAGCAGATTTGCCTAATGCAATATACCTTTGATTTCTTGACTGCTGCTTCCATGAGAGTTGATTGCAGATCCAAGCAAAATGAAGTCTTCAACAACTTCTATCTTTTCTCTAGTAATTATGATGTTATTTATTGGTCTAGTTTTAAGGATTTTTGTTTTCTTGAAATTGAGATGCAATCCATACTGAAGACTGTAATCTTTGATCTTTATCAGTAAGTATTTCAAGTTCTTTTCAATTCCAGCAGGCAAGGTTGTATCATGTGCTTATCACAGGTTGTTAATGAGTCTTCCTCCAATCTTGATGCCATGTTTTTCTTCATATAATCCAGCTTCTTAGATTATTTGTCCATCATACAGATTGAATAAGCATGGAGAAAGGGCACATTCCTGGCACACTCCTTTCCTGATTTTAAAACATTCAGTATTTCCTTTTTCTATTCAAATCACCACCTTTTATTCTATGTACAGGTTCCTCATGAGCACAATTAAGTGTTCTGGAATACTCATCCTTCACAACTTGCGTAGTTTGTTATGATCCACATAGTTGAATGCCTTTGCATAGTCAATTAACCACAAGTAAATATCTTTGTGTTATCTTCTCTGCTTTCAGTCAAGATCCATCTGATATCAACAATGATATCCCTCATTTCTTGTTCTCTTCTGAGTCTGGCTTGAATTTTGTGATAAGTCTATGACCATGAACTGCTGCAAACATTTTTTAATTATCTCCAGCAAAAATGTATTTGCATGTGATCTTAATTACATTGTTTAATGGTATCTGCATTCTGTTGGGTCACCTGTCTCTGGAATGGGCACAAATATGGATCTCTTTCAATCAATTGGCCAGATAGCTGTCTTCCAAATTTCTTTGCATAGATGAGTAAGTGTCTTCAGCGCTGCATCAGTTTATTGAAATATTTTACATTCCATCAATTCCTGAAGCCTTGTTTTTCGCCAGTGCCCTCAGTGTACCTTGGACTTTTTCCTTCAGTACTATTGGTTCTTGCTCATATGCTATCTCTTGAATGGGTTGAACATCAACCATTTCTTTTGGTAGACTCTCTGTATTCCTTCCATCTTCTTTTGATGCTTTCTGCATTATTCAATATTTTCTCCCTGTTGTTGTTAAGTGCCATTGAGTAAGAACCCTGCACAGAGTTTCTAAGGAGCAGCTGGTGGGATTAAACAGCCAACCTTGTAGTTTGAAGTCTAGTGCTGATCCTACAGCGCCACACTAGGAGTCCATTTTGCCCGTAGAATCTTTCTATATTGTAAGTCAAGGCTTGAATTTTTCCTTCTTTTCTTTCAGCTTGAGAAATGCTGAGTGTGTTCTTTCCTTTTGGTTTTCTAACTTCCGGTTTTGCACATTTCATTATAATATTGTACTTTGTCTTCTCGAGTTGCACTCTGCCAGCTCTTCCCCAGTGGTATTTTGAGTGCCTTCCAACCTGAGGGGCTTGTCATCTGGCACTGTATCTGACAATGTTCTGTTGCTCTTCATAAGGTTTTCCGTGACTAACCCTTCAGAAGTGGTCCATATTTCCTTCTTCTTAACCTGCCTTAGTCTGGAAGCTCATCTGAAACCTGTCCACCATGGGTGACCCTTCTGGTATTTAAAATACTAGTAGGATAGCTTCCAGCATCACAGCAACACACAAGCCACTATAATATGACAAACTGACAGATGAGTGGTGGAAATAAATTATGGTAGTCATATAATGAAATACTATGCAGTTATTAAACAGTCTTAGAGAAGTATCTAGGCTGTAGCGAAATGTTCATGATGTATTGTTAAATTGAAAAAAAATTGCAAAACAATATACACATTAAGATACTATCTTTTATTTATTCCAACAATATGAATTTATTATTGCATATATATGAGTCCTGGTGTGGTGCTGTGGGTTCATGCGCCAGACTGCAAAGTCGTTTGAACTGCAAGGTCAGTGGTTCAAGCTCACCAGCTGCTCCTCAGAAACTCTCCCTATACAGGGTCACTAAGGGTCGGAATTGACTCAACAGCACTTAACAACAACATATATGTATAGACTTCTGGTATGGTGCTGTAGGATCAGCTGGACTGGACTGCAAACCACAGGTCTGCAGTTCAAACCCACCAGCTGCTCATTGGAAACCCTGTACAGGGTCGCTATGGGTCAGAATTGACTCGATGGCACTAAACAATAACATATGTATAGAGAAAATGTCTGGTAGGACTTGAGGGAGTTGAGATGATGGGAGGGTTTTTGTTTTCTCTTTATGCTGTCTGGTAGTTTCCTAACATCACTTAGAGTCAGGAAAATAATGAATAATTCAGAAACAAAGAATCAAATGTGTTATTAAAGTATATGTATTATTACATTTTTTTTTAATGCTACAAACCAGCTGAAAACGCAGGTGCCTTTTATTTGATAAAGTGTCATTTGAGAGATTTCACTTTGCCCTACTAAAGTCAATGGGTTTGATGCTCTGTGTGCCTTTAAGTCACACAGTGAGTTGCCTCTGGGATTTAGAGGAACTAACATGATGGTGTTTATGATGGAGAGAAGTGAAAGGCCCCTTAAACCATTGCTTTTCAGACTGGAGGAGGGACTGGCCCTCTAACATTTAAGAAATAATGAGTAGTGGGTTAAGATGCAGATTCTGGAGCCAGACTGTCTGAGTTCAAAGCTTCTTAATAGCTGGGCAACTTAACCTCTCTGTGCCTCAGTTCCTCATCAGGAAATTGAAGTTAATAATAGCGCCTACTTCACTGGGTTGTGAGAATTATAGGAGTGAATCCAGGTAAAGAGTTTAGGACAGGGCCTCCACACAGAGAAAGCGCTCAACAAATGCTAGGTCTCATTCTCAACTGAAAATATTCCCTGTCACTTGGCAGAGGCACCTGAAATCTTCCACATCATGCTTTGCTTTGGGGCTAGGCACTCAAGTGCCCCAACAAATACACACATATTCTGCTCTAAGTGCCTGATGGGGAGGTTGTTTGAGACAGTTTGCATGTGTACACAAAAGCACACGTGCACGAGCTGCACATGGAGAGACCCGCACACTACATACATACCTTACTCTTACATCACGCACACTACATGCATGCTCCATGTGCATGCACACACGAGACACACAAATGCACACACTATACATAGACCCATGCATGCACACACATGCTTCATGTGAGCACACATGCACCCACACTATACATAGACACACATGGTGTCAGCATACATATGGGCATGCATGCTGCCCGTGGATGCACACGCACACATGTGTGCACACCTAGCTCTGTAAACCAGCCAGCCAGTCAGCTAGTGTTCTGGCAAACTGCTTGCACACAACAGGGGGATCTTAAATGTGTCTTGCTGTAACATCAAACACTGGAAAACTGGCAAAATGAAAGGAAAAATAAATTAACTGTAACTGAATCAAAGGAGCTTTGATGCCATGATGGTTAAGCCCTTGGCTACTAACAGGAAAGATTTGTGGTTCAAACCGAACAGCTGCTCCTTGGGAGAAAAATGTGGCAGTCTGCTTTCCTAAAGCATTACAACCTTGGAAAGCCTATGGGGCAGTTCTACTCTGTCCAGTAGGGTCACTGTGAGTCAGAAGAGATTCCCTGGCAGTGGGTGGGGAATGAATCGAAAAAACCTTTCTACATTCTGCGGCCTCAACCAGCCATTTGGCTTCAAGCGCTTTTTCATTCATTCATTGACGGCCTGAAAAAGCCAGAAAAGCCGGGCAGAAAGGGGCAAGAAGGGCAATGGTCATTGTTGTTAAGTGCCATCGAGTAAGTTCTGACTCATAGCCACCCTGTATAGGTTTTCTGAGGAGCAGCTGGTGAGTTTGAACCACCAACCTTGCCGTTCATACTGACCTTGCAGTTGAGTGCTTATCTACAGCATCACACCAAAGCTCCTGATAGTGGGAGACAAAAGTTTCCTCTTTGTGTTGCACCCTCACCCTCTCCCAATCCTTGCTTCTGTGGGGAACCAGTCACGCCAGGTGGGTTTCTCCCTTTGGCTGCAGGACCAAAGCTCTGGGGCTTTATTTAGAAAGGTGGGTGCAAGATAGGGCCATCTTCAAGAGCAACCTTATCAAAAGACTTTAGGGGTTTCTGCTTCCCAGAAGCTCATGACATTTCCTACCCATTCCCTACCCCCTTTTGGACAACAGAGGTGGCCCCAGGCTGCAGTCCTACCCCGGGCCTCAGGCGATTCAAGAACTTTTTTTTAAAAGAAAATTGACATTGCTATTGAATACACTGATGCGAAAACAAAAATCGATAATCAGTTTTTATGACAGAAACACCAAGAGCAAAAATCACAAACATTTTATGTAGGCTCAAGATTGCCTTTTCTCAGCAACCCAGAGGTCTTCGAAGTAAAAATACAAGCAGTCTTAACCGTTTCTTTTTTTTTTTTCTTATGTATCTTATGGAATGTATGTTAAAGTCTTAAACGGTAAAACCCCATTGGACCCTTAGTTTTCAATATCAAGTGAATTCGATCAATTGGACAAATGTTGAAAAAAAGAGAGACAATAAAAGCATAGGAGCCCACCAAATATTTTCTAGTTAAGACCCACAGTGACCCTGCATAGATAGGGTTTCTAAGGTGAGCTTGAATCACTGAGCTTGTAGTTCAAAGGGATTTGCAGTCTGGCGCATTAACTCACAGCGCCACACCAGGACTCTGATAGCGCAGTGGTTACGAACTGGGCTGCTAAACTCAAGGTCAGCAGTTCGAAACCACCAGCTGTTCCGTGGGAGATGGATGAGGCTTTCTACTCCCGTAAAGATTTTCAGCCTCGGAAACCCTGTGCAGGGTCACTATTAGTCTGAACCGACTCCACGGTATTTAACAACAACAAGACCTATACTTGAAACCAATCTATTTCCCTTTTTCTTCTTTTGGGTTTTTACCCCACACCCGCAGATTTGAGTCTCCTCTTAGAACTAATTTGACCTTATTCCTCTTTTGGCAAAACTTTCATTTGCATTTCCCCTGTGTTTCCAACAGGTCTGAATATTAACAGCATGCCTCCTCCTTGGCTCTACAGCCTCATTCATTATGTCAGCAGAGAGCTGGCACCAGGGCTCCTCAGCGCTGGATAATTTCTGTTTCCTCCCAGCTGCCTTTACTGCCTCAGAGGCACAAACCATCAGCAGTCCTTCCTCCCTTTGCCTGCCCAGCCCCACTCTCCATACCCCTGGCCCTTGTTTCAATCTGACCACTTCCCAACTCTGCAAAGAACAGAACAGTATGTCCCAGAAGAATGATACAGCAGAACTCTATTACTACTATATGACTTGTCCTGAGAGCAATCGATTTCCTTGGCATCCATCCCAGGTCCTTCTGGCTCTCTTGGATAAACTCTTGATGATGATGATGATAATGGTGAAGATAACAATGATTTTCCTATTTATCAAGTACCAGCCCCTGTGCTTTTTTTGTTTAAATGTGAATTGTTTTATATAATCCCTAAAACAACCCCAGAAGCAGATAACCATTATTTTTACCATTTAAAAGATGAGAAAACTGAGCCTCAGTGCCAGAGGTGAATCTAAGGTACAGGCAGGCGTGGCACATGCAATGGGTACGGTACCACTTGAAGAGGGAGGGTATGCCACTGAACAGTTTTTGGCCCAGTCCTTCTTCAAGTACAGTAGAAAATCAGAGGTGTAGGGAGGTGGTAGGGGAGAGTGGAACACTTGTCCTTGGGTATAAGTCCACGGGGACACTAGAAGATGTGACACATGGCATTCCATTCCTAGCCACCACAAATATGAACAGTGCCAGACTGAGGTAACGGTGCAAGAGGAAGGCAAACATTTCTACTGGCACCTGGCCACTATCAAAGTCTATTCAGATTGAAATTGGGGGCAGAATGGTGGTGATGATGGTGATGTGCATTTAGAGATTGCCCTGGACAGTCTAATTTGTTGGGATGTTGTTGTTGTTGTTAAGTGCCGTGGAGTCGGTTCCGACTCATAGCGACCCTGCACAGGGTTTCCGAGGCTGTAAATCTTTACGGGAGCAGACCGCCTCATCTTTCTCCCGTGGAACCGCTGGTAGTTTTGAACTGCTGACCTTGCGGCTCACAGCCCGATAGGGATGCAATTTAAAGATTTCCCAGAATGCTTACTAACCTCACTTCGGTACTGCTCAGTGTATAAAGGTCACATGGCCAGGACTGGAGGAGTCAGGGTTGGACTTGGATGTGTCTGACATGCCATGACATGGAACCAGGCCCTTCTCTCCCAGCATGTAACAATGCTGGTGAAAGCAGCTGGGAGCACAGAGGCCTGACATGTGGAAATCACATCAAAAAGTAAAATAGCTTAATCGGTGGTAGTCACACAGAAGACTGAGAAAATGATCTTTGAGAGTGCTGATTTGGCTGACACTGCCCAGCAAGTCATTGTCAAAAAAGAAAATAATATAATCTGATAATATTTCTCTTTTTAGTTTCCTAAGGGTACTGTACAATTCTGAGATTCTGACCAATAATTTCTCTTTCAGACTTAATATGCTTTGCCCAGTTCCTAGGTAAACAGGACACAGCAGTTATATTCAAGGATATTAATTCAAGTTCCCTTCCCAAGACTCATTTAGCATCTGGGGGCACATCTTGGGGAAGACTCTTCAGGGATTCCCCTTTAAGGGGACACACTCCCTTGAGGACCGACCACCATGTTGAAACAACTCTGGTCACGGGAACTTCCTTGACTAAAACGACGATGGCTCAGCCATCATACTGGGCCTAGGCACTGTGGATAAATAAACATGGCATACAGGCTAATTTTATTTAGATTTAGGGTTTTTAAACAGATCAGACCAGCTGACTCAGGAAACAGACATGAACTAGGAATGGTGAATCACTCATATCACTTCTAGCAGAAAGGATCCAAATGCATCCTCAAAAGAAGAGAAGGAACCCCAAAGACTGGCTTTGACATCCGTTACTGAAGATGCAGAGACCTTCTCAGGAATACATAGGACAGACAAGGCAAATGGCTTAGCACAGCAGCTGAATCACAA
>NW_006408642.1:4910142-4911259 GCF_000296735.1 Chrysochloris asiatica
CTTTCCTGACTTCTTCCTTATTTTTCTCTACTTCATTGTATACTGTTTTGATACATTTTATAATCATTTTTCTGAATTCCTTCTCATGCATTTCCAAAGCCTGCCCATCTTCCAGTATTGAGTGTAGGTGTCCTTCCAGCTCATTTGCCTCAGTCACTTTATCTCGTTTCTGGACATGTGCAGATATGGTCACCTGCTTCTGTTTTTTGGGCATATTCAGGGGTTATCTGTGGCCTTAATACTTAGATGGGTATGTATTTTGTATTTTTTATGTTTTCTGATTTCCTCCAGGTAGATGGATCAGGAAATGGGCTTCCTTTTTCAGTCTTCTTCTTGAGAAATTTCAAGATGCCAGTGTTGGTCGTTTTGACGTAACAGGATTTAATTTTTGGCTTATTTCCTTTTTTATTTGCTTGTCCCATTCCACAATCCCTGTTCAGGCCTTTTTTCTAGTTGTAAATAGTTCAGGGCCGGCTGTGGCTGTTTGGTTTTAATTGGAAACTGTCTCTTTAAATTTCGAGGAGATCTGTGCACATGCGTAGTAGAACCCTCCAAGGGTGGGGCTGGGATGCCCATTAGCTCAGGCACCCCTATAGTCACCAGAATGGAGGTGCGCAGACATCAAGGGACCAATGAACAGCTACCAAAAGAAAAGAATGTCCACACCTTTATCTCTGCAGTTCTGCCAGGGGTCTGGGGCAGCTCTGATCCTTCCCCTGCTTGGCCTCACCCATATGGTGGCTCCTGAAGCAGCTGAGCATCCTGGACTAGAAAGCAGTGGATTTCTAGTTTCTGCCACAAGTTCCCCAGCTGTAAGCCTCCAACCTTCTAAATATTACTTCATATATGGTTCAGAGTTCTGGGACCATCCCCTGAGCCTGTTTGGTCAGGTATTCTATGTTGTTGCTGGCAGAGCTCTTTACTGCATTTCCACCAGATTCACCATTTTGTTTGTTTTCCTCCAATTTTTCTTTGTTTGGATTAGTTAAGCAGTAGCATCTCTACATGGGCCTCCTTAATTGAAGGAAATGGATCTGCCTTCAATCTACATCAATAACTGAAGCCATTGAGTCACCCTGTTGTTGTTGTTGTTGTTAAGTACTGTGGAGTCAGTTCC
>NW_006408642.1:4911359-4918298 GCF_000296735.1 Chrysochloris asiatica
GATATAGGTTGCACTTCAATGTAAAGGAAATAAAAGTCCTCACAACTGGACCAATAAATAACAACAATAAACAGAGAAAATATTGAAGTTTTAAAACACTTTATTTTGCTTGGATCCACAGTCAACAGTCATGGAAGCAGCAATTAAGAAATCAAATGATGAAATGCATTAGACAAATCTGCTTTACAAGACTTCTTTAAAGTGTTAAAGAGTAAAGTCGTCAGTTTGAGGACTAAGATGTACCTGACCCAAGCCATGGTATTTTCAATTGCCTCATATGCATATGAAAATTGGGCAATGAATAAGAAAGACTGTACAACAATTGATGCATTTGAATTATGGTGTAGGAGAAGAATATTAAAATTATCTTGGACTGTCAGAAAAACAAACAAATACGTGTTGGAAGAAGTATCAACCAGAATGCTCCTTAGAAGGCAGGATGGTTAAACTTTGTCTTCATACTTCAGACATATCATCAGGAGGTTTAAAGATAACCGTTATTAGTGGGTTTAAGGATGTCATTTGTGAATTGCCTATACATATTCTTTGCAATTCTTTATAGGTTTCTTTTAAAAATATATATTACAGTGTATTTTAGATGAAAGTTTATATAGCAAATTGTTTCATGACATTTGTTACAATTTTCACAATGTGTCAGCATTTTCAGTTATCTCTACTCTGTGTGATCTGTTTTCCTTATTCTTGCTTTCTTTCCTCCTCCTTACTTTTTTGCCTTTGCTTTTAGGTAAATGCTGGTCTTTGGTCTCATATAATTGATTGTTTCAAAGACACATTCCTCACAGGTGATACTGCTCATTTCATAAATCAAACTATTATTTGGTTGAAAGGGAACATTCAGGAGTAACTTCAGTCTAAATTCAAAGGGTGTCTTAGGGCCTTAGTCTTGGTGGTTCTCCCAGTTTCTAATGGTCCAGTAAATCTGAACTTTTTGAGGAATTTGATTTTATTCTACATTTCTGTCCCAGTCTTCCCAGGACCTTCTATTGTATCACTGATACGAATGGTAAGTAGTGGTGGCCAGATGCCCTCCAGTTCTGCTGGTCTCAGGCTAGAAGAAGTTGTGTTTCATGTGGGCTACTGTCATGTGGACTAGTGTCTTCTTTGAATCTTTGGTTTCCTCAGTTCTCTTTTGCTCTAGATGAGTAGCAACCAATTGATATGTCTTAGAAAGCCACCGGCAAGCTTTTAAGACACCAGATGTTGCTCACTAAACCAGGGTATAGAACATAATCTTTATTAATCATGTTATGTCAATTGACTGAGTTGTAGTCTAAGACTATGGATCCAAGCCTTTGAACCCAATAAACAAATTCATGAAGTGTTTAGGAAGTCTTTGTAACTTTTTCCATTATGTGCTTTATTATTTTTATGAATATATATGTTAACACACACAAACATGTATATACATATACCTACAAATGTACCTAAACACATATGGACATGTAATCACATATACCTTCCTGTACACATGTTATGATTGTTAGGTGCCATTGAGTTGGTTCAGACTCAAAGCCGCCCCATGTTCAAGAGAGCAAAGACACTACCCAGTTCTGAGCCATCTTCATAATTGTTGTTACGTTTGAGTCCATTGCTGCTGCCACTGTGTCCAACATATTGGGGTCTCTCTCTTTTTTGCTGACCCTCCATTTGACCAAGCATGATGTCCTTCTCCAGGAACTGGTCCCTCCTGATGAGATACTTAAGCCCATTAATAACTTTTGGTGGCAGTTGTGGTCTTACCATTGAGTTGGTTCTGAATCATAAAAACCCTGATGTACAACAAAGTGAAATGTTTTGTCCACTCTTGTTATTAAGTGCCGTCGAGTTGGTTCTGACTCACAGTGACTCTGTATAGGGTTTCCAAGAAGCTGCTGGTGGGTTTGAACCGCTGACCTTGTGGTTCACAGTCCAGTGCTGATCCTACAGTGCCACACCAGGAGTCCTCAGTTCACTAGTGCATAAGATATCAGTCTTAAACATTCTGTGTCATTTTTGATGACTTCCAATCTTCCTAGACTCATACTTTGTATATACCAAGTTCCAGTTATTAACAGCTATCTGTAACCGTTTATTCTCATATTGAATTATGCCACATCAGCAAATAAAGGTCCTCAAAACTACTCTACCCATGTCACTGAGGTCAACTCTACTTCAAGGAGGCAGCTCTTCCCCAGTCATGTTTTGAAGGACTCCTATCAAACAGCGTTCTACTGCTACTTATAGGTTTTCACTGGCCTTTTTTTTTTTTTTTTTCTAACTTTTTATTATGAATTGAGTGAAGGTTTCTGGTAATTTTGTTTTTTTTTTTTTAAAGAAGTAGATTTCCAGGTTCTTCTATCTAGTCTGTCTTAGTTTGGAAGCCCCACTAGCTTTCAACATCATAGCAACACACAAGCCACCACAGTATAACAGACTAACAGACTTGGTAATGACAAGATACATGCAACTGAAACAATAAACATAACGTATCACCACCACCAGAAAAGAGTAACAGTGTTGTTGTTAAGTGCTGTTGAGTTGGTTCTGACTCATAATGACCCTGTAAAGGGTTTCCTAGAAGCAGTTGGTGGGTTTGAACTGCCAACATTGTGGTTAGCAGTCTAATGCTTATCCTACGGTGCTACACACATAAAAAGTAACTAATAAGTGTTACTGAGGTTACAGAGAGATGGGAAATTTTGTATACTTTTGATGGCAGTCTAAACTGGGTTAGTCAGTCAGGTAACCTACCTAGCATATGACTTAGGGAATCCCTGGGTGTTCAGCTGCTTTAAAAAAAGGTTAGAGGTTCAAGTCTACCCAGAAGTGTCTTGGATCTTCCTGGTGATATACTTCCAAAGTCCTGGTGATGTACTTCCAAAAAAAATTTTTTTAATCAGCTATTGAAAATCCTATGGAGCAGAATTCTACTCTGACATACATGAGGTCATCAGGAATCAAAAGTAACTGGATGGCAACTGTTATTTTTATATGTTCTAGATCAAGTAATGAGTCCTGGTGTGGTGCTGTAGGTTAAGCACAGGACCACAAGGTCAGCAGTTCAAATTCACCAGTTACTCCTCAGAAACTCTATATAGGGTTGCTGCGAGTTGGAATCGACTGTTTAAAACTTAACAACAGCAGATCCAATGAAGGGTGCCCTGGTGGTGCAATGGTTAAAGGACTAGGCTTAAGTCAAATTTACCAGTTGTACTCTGGGAGAAAGAAGTAGAAGTCTCCATCCACAAAGCCTTCCACTTTGGAACAGTTCTAGTCTGGAATTGACCTGATGCTGTGAGTTTGGTTTTTTGGTTAGATCACATAAGCCCTCCTCTGATAAATACCCCAAAGACCTGCTCACACAGGCCTGTAATGGGATATGTGTAAGGATGTCTGTGCAGGTTTGGTGTAGAGTTGGAAACCACCTAGGGTTCACCCTGGAGAACAGGTCAAGTGGTACTGGTGGACACTCTGGCGCTCTCAGGCACTGGTGAGTGAACAGCATACTAGATGGACAGCCATGGGGATATGCTTGAAAACATAGCATTAAGTGAAAAATGAAACAGAGTGATTTCCATTGCATAGTGTTACCTACAGGAGACCTGGTCATGTAGTGGGTTACTTGTTGGGCTGCTAACCACAAGGTCAGCAGTTAGAGATGACCAGGTGCTCCGTAGAAGAAAAGTGAGGCTTTCTACTCCAGTAAAGATTTAGAGCCTCAGAAACCCTATACAGGGTCACTATGAGTTGAAACTGACTCCATGTCACACCACCACCACCACCACCACCGATGGCATCTCCACAATTAAAACACAAACAGTGCTACATAATTTTATAAGAAAACAGACTTAACCAAGGAATTTTATCCATCACATTGGAATGGGTGCCTGTGGGGCACAGGGAACAGAGTAGGGAGCAGGAATGAAAAGGGAAATTAATAAATTGAAGATAAGTAAGGATTCACAGACAGAGCAGCGATTTGAAGATGCTATAACCTGAGCTCCCGCTGCATCGGATATGATATGATAGTTAAGACCTTTTTTTTTTTTGCAGAAAACCAGGCCAGACTATGCTTCAGGTGTAGCCCTTTGCTTTGGTGAGGGGCCCTTATGGTGTAATAGTTAAGTGCTTGGCTGCTAACCCAAAGGTTGGCAGTTTGAACCCACCAGCCACTCCATGGGAGAAAATGCTAGCAATCTTCTATAAAGACTACAGCTTAAGAAACCCTATGGGGCAAATCTCCCCTGTCACATGGGGTTGCTATGAGTTGTAATCAGTTTGATGGCACACAACAACAACAATAACAACACCTTGGTAGGAGATGTGAAGTACTAACAGGTATCTATGGTTGTCTGGTTCAGAAAAACACTGAGAGCTAACAACAATAGAAACAGGGTAACTTAAACTTAAAAACACCTCTTAAAGTAAATCCATTAACATGTCATTTCAAGTAGGAAAGGATCTTTTTAATTGAGAGAGTAAATATGTTGTCCGGTCACATGACTTCAAAGTGGCAAATCACAGAGGAAGACCAGAAGAGACAGGTCATATCCAATGAACAGCAAATGACATAAAAGACTGGGGTGAAGGTGGCAGGGAGTACTGTCTCTTTGCTCACTATTATTAATGACAATATTTGATAATTATAGTTCTGAGAGGACCCCTACAACAGTTAAGTGTGTAGATGCTAACCAAAGCCCACTCATCAGCTTCATGATAGAAAGTCCTGACCATTTGCTTCCATGAAATTTGTTGGTGGTGGTGTCATGGAGTCCATTTTGACTCACAGCAATCTTGTATAGACTTTCTGAGGAGTGGTTGGTGAGTTTGAACCACTGACCTTGTGGTTCAAACTGACCTGTGGTCCAGTACTTATCCTATAAGTCCAGCCACCCATACCTGGGCTCCTCCATAAAGATGAACCAAAAACTAAAACCTGCTGTGGCCATGTTGGGTTTGACTCATAGTTACCCTGTAAGACAGAGTACAACTGTCCCCACATGGCTTCCTAGGCTGTAATCTTCTTTATAGAAGCAAGTTGCCACGTCTGTCTTCCACAGAACAGCTAGTGAGTTTAAACTACCGATCTTACAGTTAACAGTAAAATGCTTTAATCATTGGATCATCAAGTATTCTCTTCACAAAGATTATGGCCCAGAAAACTCTATGGGGCTAGTTCTACTCTGACACATGGGGTGGCCATGAGTTGGCACCAACTCGCGACACCTAACAACAATAACAACACAATAATAGTTCTTTTCCCGAGAGAAAGAGAACCAGTAAGATATAGATATTAATAGATTTATTTAAAGGAATTAACTCATATAGTCATAAGGGCTGGCAAGTCCAAAACCTATAGGTCAGGCAACAGGCTGAATAATCCATATGTCTTGTGTGCAGAAATCGGTAGGCCAGGCAACAGGAAATGATTCCAAAACTGTTAAACAAATCTGGGCCTTGTCCTATGAAAGCTTAATAACAGTATACTAAACTGCCACTATTTATGAGCAGTTCAATGCATCCAGGTAAAATGATGCTCATGAAAAGGAAAGGTGGAAAATTAGAGACAACTGACAATATGATTTCAACAACAGTCATGTTGAGAACAGCCATATGCTAAGGACATATTGCTGTTTTGTAAGTGACGGTCAGAGGCTGACACTGACTTCTGGTCTAGTACTTTCAGTCCTGCAAGTCTGACACCTGCAGCAATGTTGACAGAGCCCTGAAGGCATCAACATTCCAAGCCCAGCCCAGAAAATGCCTAGTCACTAAAGAGGGCCTGCTTCCAGTTCTTTTTTCTCCCAACTTGCTGAGAGGAGCTGAAACCCATCATCAGAGGAAGCAAAAATACATCTCTCCACATGGCCTAGGTAACCCTGCCAGATGACACAAAGTAGCTCCACAAGAAAGATTATGCTGAGCTGAGACTTAAACATGCTGGATGAGGTACGAACAGTATCACTGGACTCAGAAGAGGTCACCCAGGCCTTGATACTTGGTAGGGTTTTGTTTTGTTTTGTTTTTAAATAATTCTTTCAGGTTATTCTGCAGTTCATTTATATAGGAGATGAAAGATCTGAAGAGAAGAAAACAGTAAATCAGAAATGATAAGAGGGAATATAGGAAATTGCTTTTATTCATCTGATAAAAAACAAATGACGAGTAATGGTCATAATAATGATAAAGATAACCTCAGCAAAAGTGGTGGAGAAGATGACTCGACTAAGTAGGTATTGACAAAATGCATTTAGTCACTTGAGTGTCAGCCAGTGGCCCTTCTCTATGAATATTGATGAAGTCCTAAGGTCTACGAATCCAAAGACGCTCATTGTACATCTAAGGAAGGAGTCACTTAATAAGATAAAAAGGTAAAATAACTGTGGAGGGGCAGGCAAAATACCCAGCAACATCATGGGTTCTGTTCATTTGGCAGAACGTCAAGTAGTGTGGAATTTTCAACCACTTTGATCTCATCCAAACAGAAATTAAATGAACAGTTTCCAGGAGGACTTTTTGCCCATCTCTGAGTACCAGACTTGCCAAAAGTGAGACTTAAAATTTCCCACAGCAAAGTTAGTGAGGGTGGAAGCTTCTGGCAATTCACATACCCACCACTAAAGGAGAGCACGATTGAGAATTACCTGGATCATTCAGGAAGACAAAAGCAAAATCGGGAAGTTCCCATGTCACTGTCAACGAGCTGCAGACTATTTTCCAATTTATCTTTTTTTTTTTTTTTAAACCACTCAGGCATATATAATAATTTCCATCTCCAAAGGGCACATTCTGCAAGTCTGCTCCTGGCCACCAGCTCTTAGTCCTTCTCTTCTTAGTCCATGAATCTAGAGTCCTCAGCTACTCCCCGTCTCCATGCCCCCATCTCTGCCTCCATCTCTGGCGCTGCTGCTTCTCTGGATAAGGTCCCACATTCTGCTT
>NW_006408642.1:4921523-4935720 GCF_000296735.1 Chrysochloris asiatica
AGTTTCAAACTGCTGACCTTGAGGTTAGCAGCCTAATTCATAACCACTATGCTACCAGAGCTCCTTGTGTGTCAAAGTAAACTGTGCTCCCTCCATAGGGTTTTCAGTGGCTGATTTTTTTTAAGTAAATATCCTGGCCTTTCTTTTAATATTTCAATTAGCATCCACCCAAACCATTTGTATCCTCCAGGGATTCGAAATTCCCATTAGATTGTGAGTACCTGGAGTTGCTGTTAGGGGACACTGAGTTTGTTCCACTCATAATGACAGTATATGGTTTCCAGGAGCAGCTGGTGTGCTTGAACCGCCGACCTGGCAGTTCAAATCAAACTTGCAGTCCAGCACATTAATTCACAGCACCACACCAGTTACCTACATCATTCTCCCTCTTCTTCCCTGTCGTTCTTAATCCCACCCCCTACCTAAAAAAGGAAGGCAGGGGCTTGTTTCTCAAGATTATATTGGCTTTTGTTGAGATTAAGTTTTGGCCTGGGTTTTCCAAATAATCATATTCAAGAGATCTCCAAAATAAAAGGTTAGTGGGAAGAAAGGATTAGAAGTCAATGGCTCTGGTATTCCAGCAAAAACAGTCCTAAGCAATTAGAATAAAAATTTAGGAGGCAAGACAGGGGGAGTATGTGGAGCAAAGGGGGATCACTAATACTGGTTTTGTAAAATTTAATAAAACATGTAATTGACCCTCATTAGATTTATTCACATTATAAAAAGAAAGCTGTTTGCTAATGAGACAAGCTTTATTTCCCAAATTTCAGATCATGAATTCATTTTCCCTCTTTCTTGCTAGTTTGGCACATTTTTAAATGGCTTGGTTAAAACAATTATTAATCCTAAATTAAGTATCCATGACAATTAATCCCCCAAGAGCCAAGGAAGGTTGGTACTGTTCCCTACCTCATTTTTTCTATGACCAAATTGCTATTCCCTCTCTCTAATGCTACTTAGGAGCTCTATTAAAGCAAAAGAATGGGTTAAAGCAAAAGAAAGGGAAGCAAGTCAATAAAAATAAAATAAAGAAGGTGGATAGATACTGGTGGAACCTTGAGACCTTAGCTCTTAGACACTCTTCAAGCCTGTAACCCACCGCAGATCACCTTTCAGGGCTCTCAAATCACTTTATTCTTATGTAAAGTAGATAATAACACCAGACACTAATGTGCTTCTTCAAACAATCAATCAGACAAAACAGAAAGGGAGGTTCAGAAGTCAGAAAGAGGCAGGAGATATGGGCAAATGGAAACGGAGAACCCAGGGAAGAAGTGGGAAGAGTGTTGTTACATTGAGAACATTACAACCAATGTCACAAAATAAAACGTGTATAAATTATCCAATGAAGAGCTGCTTTTCTGTGTAAACTCTCACCCAAACTATAATAAAAAGAGAGAAGCAATAAAAACATCAAGGATGATGTTTTTAAAAGGAGTTAAACACAGAATTAACATGTTGTCATTGTTAAGTGCCGTTGAGTAGATTCCGACCCATAGCGACCCTGTTTATAGGGTTTCCAAGGAGCAGCTAGTGAGCTTGAACCACCAACCTTGGAGTTTGAACAACTTTCCAGTCTGATGCATTAGCCCACAGCACCACACCAGGACTCCTGTCATTGTGATGTCAATTTGATTTCTACTTTGAGTAGGCCCATGTGTCAGGGTAGAACTGCCCCATAGGGTTTTCTAGGCTGAGATCTTGACAGAAGGAGCCCTGTTGGCATGGTAGTTAAAGCACTTGGCTGTTTAGCAAAAGGTCGGTGGTTCAAATTCATCAGCTGCTCTGTTTCCACAAAGATGTTAGCCTTGGAAGCCCTAAGGGGCAGTTCTACTCTGTCCTGTATGGTCCCTCGGAGTTGGAAGTCGCTCAGTGGCAGTGGTTAAAAAGTACTGATCCATGCAAAGGACCTAAAACAGTGCAGGGCACCCAAGGAAAACAGGTTCTGTGTCAACTGTCATAACTGTCCTTTCCAATAAGTTCTCATGTGACAGACACTTCAGCTACTGTTTTAGCATGTCTTCAGATTAATATTTTTTAAAAGATCTATTCAGTATTTAGGAGTCCGGGTGTGGCACTGTGGGTTAATGCAAAGCCATTTGAACTGCAAGGTCGGCGGTTCAAGCTCACCAACTGCTCCTTGGAAACCCTATACGGGGTCACTATGGGTCGGAACCGACTCGATGGCACTTCACAACAACAAACAACATTCAGTATTTCATGTGTAGGGGTTCCAAAGAACTAAGTTTCCTATCAACAAATTTGTCATTTTCCCTATGTTTGATGTAAAAGTAATTATACACACCAGTTGTATGCAAATTTCTGGACCAGAGAAATTGGGCAGCATTTTAAATGCTTTAAATAATTAGATAATACACCTCTTCTTCCATTATATTTTGTAAAATTTCAGCAACAGTAGCTGCTAAATTCAGCGATGGCCAGCTGGCCGGATTTGCAGCCAGTGGTCCTGCTGTGAAGTGTTCATCACTCACAAGTAAATGGCAAAAATACACAAAAGAGCTCAGCTGGTCTTGGCCATGCATGTCTGCTCAAGGTCCTGCCTTCCTCAGCAGGAATGGGACCAGTTCGCTTTTTGTCCAATTCAACAAACCTTAACAGAGATAGATTGGAGCAAACAAGAGGGGATATTTTATTTCCATTAGTGGACAATCTTTACTGATTTTTCAGAATTAAGCCTAATTTAAGGAGCCCAGATGGAACAATGGTTAGTCCTTGACTGCTAACTGAAGGGCTGGTGGTTCCAACCCACCTGGCAGCCCCACAGGAGAAAAGACCTAGTGATCTACTTCCATAAACATTACAGCCTAGAAAACTGGACGGGCCAGTTCTAGTCGGTCACGTGGGGTTGCTAGGAGTAAAATTCCAGAACAAGAAGTCTAATTTGCCTTTTGCTAGCCACACAGTCACGTTTGGAAAACTGTTACGGGCAACACACTTTCCAATGAGAGTTTTGTTAAACATTCCTTACTGATCACACCTCTAACCAGATGCTGTACTGGGTGGCCCCCAAGCCAAGACCTATCTCAAAGCACATTTTTCCAATTAATTTTGTGGTGGTGGTTCTCAGTTGCCATCAGGTTGACCTCACATCTAACAGAACGAAGTGTTGCCTGGGCCTGGGCCACCTCTATGCCTTCTGTTAGATGTGAGTCTATTGTTTTGGTAATGTAGTGACTATGAGTCAGGCTGCTAACCTCAAGGTCAGCAGTTTGAAACTACAAGCCATTCTGCAGGAGAAAGATGAGGTTTTCTGCTCCCATAAAGATTAATAGCCTCGGAAACCCTTTGCAGAGTCACTATGAGTCAGAACCGACTCCACAGCACACCATCAGTAATACCACTATAATTCTGTCAGTTGTGACAGCCCATCTCCTGGAAGGCTTCCCTCATTTTTGTTGATCCTCTCCTTTACCAAATTTGATATTTTTTCTAGTGATCCGTCTTTTCTGATGATGCTGCCAAAGTAAGCGAGCCAAAGTCTCTCTCCATCTTTGCTTCTTAGGAGCATTCCGCTTGTATTACTTCTAAGACTAATTTGTTCATTCTTTCATTGCATTGTTGCTTTTGTTAGTTGCTATTGAGTTAATTATGACTCTTGATGACCCCATGTGTCACAGAATAAAACTGCTCCCCAGAGTTTCCTTGGCCCTGGTAGCATCTTGGGTTACAAGCAGCACTGTTAACCACAATTCAAATCTACCAGCTGCTCTGTGGAAGGAAGATGAGGCTTTCTGATCCTGTAAAGATTTAAAGCCTCAGAAACCATATACAGGGTCGCTGAGTCAGAACCAACTCCACAGCACATAACCACCTATGTTAACAGAAGCAGGTTACCATGCCTCCGCTTGCAGCTCCGTCCCTGGACATGTGGCTACCATCTTCATGACCAAAAGAGAGCTGCCCGGTTCTCTGTGTTTGTGCCCCTGGCAAGAAGACAGGGAAGGGCAGAGAGTAAAAGGCATGAGCCAGTTAAGTAATTTATGGGAAAAGTAATCGCTTTTCAGGAAGCCACCCCAGTAAGCTTCTGATTACATCTCATTGTTAGGGACTAGCCATAGGCTTACCCCTGGATGCCAGGGAGCCTGGGGAGGGGAGCATTGTAACTGTGACCACTGATCCCTTCATAAGACTAGGCTGTCACTGGTAAGAACCAATGGGAGGTTGGATGAAGAGAGGGATAGGGTAGAGTCTGCCATTGATACTCTTATTCGTGAGTTACTGATGAGGAATGGGTGAGCATATTGGTTGAAAAGAGAGTGTTGCAATTGTCTAATTTGACAACCATGTGGGCTGCATAGTGACTAAGCCAGTTCCAGTACAAGCCTCAGAGCTGGGTTTTCTAAGATGTTTTTTTCTTGTTTCTGATCTATTGCAGTGCAGTGAGTTGCTTGATATGGTTCTGCTAGACATAGTCCTTGTATCTTCCAGCAAATGACTGGGTTAGGACTATGCAGATGTGAGCTGTTTGTGGCCCTCAAAAAGGGTTGAATAGATTGCTAATAATTTAAATAAGGCACATGACACCCTTGTGAGGGTGGGGGCCAGGCAATTAAGGTCTATGAAACCCTAATACAGGGATCGGTCAGTCTTTCATCCCACTCAGCTTAAAACGACTCATCCCAGAGGCAGAAATGAGTATCCACTACCATCAAAAAAGAAGAGCCAGGAGTGGAACATGTCCTGTGGACCTCAGACCCTAGTGCTGAGCATCCTCAGTCTAAGGAGACTGAGAGTTGTGGCATCAAATATAACAAGAGATGGCGAGAAGCAGCCGCAGAGATCAGTGGCAGAAGAACAAGGTGATAGCCAGAAAATAGAATTATGGGCTCTTCCTGGACCACACAGCAAGAAGGATGAGTGCCTTCGGGCAGGTGACTTGCTGGCATAGCGGGGCATCCATGGTGAGTACTTACTGGCAAAGAAGATGGCATCAATTGTCAGAACTACAAGGGCTTTGTATCACTTGCCTGAGTAGGGCAGAAGACAAGGGCTGAGAAACTGAGGGCCAGAAAGAGATGTACCTTCAGGCATGGCTGAGAGGAGGCTGTCCTGATAGAAAATCTGTATCATGAGCATTTCTCATCCTGAATTGTGACCTCGTTCTTGCTTTCTTAATGAACCCCACAGTTGTGACTATTGTCTGCAATTCTGTGTAGCCATTGCAGTGAATTCTCAAACCCAGCAGAGAGGAGGAGAATGCCATATGGAAGTAGAGTGTAAGAGCTGATGAAGGGGTTGGAAGGTGAAGGCATCACTGACCTCTGCCCCATAGGAACTGACCTTGGTACTCCCCGCTTGTGAAGTTAGAGGAGGTCAGACACCACCTGACTCTAGGTTTGCAGCTCGCTGCTCTAATCATCTTTAACTCTCTTTCCTTTTGTCACTGTCCATTTTGTCTGTCTATACTTATGTTTACCCAGCTCATTGCAAAATCTATCTGTCCATCTATCTAAGAGATAGAGTCTGAAACTTGTTCTCCAGCATAGAGATGCTAAAGCAAATGGAAGAAATGAGGAGATAAAAGAGCTGAACCAAAAATTTCAAAGGGTAACTTGAGAAGACAAAGTAAAGTATTATAATGAAATGTGCAAAGATTTTGAGTTAGAAACCAACAGGAAAGAGCACAATCAGCATTTCTTGAGCTATAAAACTGGGGGAAAAATTTAAGCCTCTACATGAAATATTAAAGAATTCTATGGACAAAATATTCAATGATGCAGAAAACATCAAAATAAGATGGAAGGAATACACAGAGTCACTGTACCAAAAAGAAATGGTCGATGTTCAACCATTTCAAGAGGTAGCACACAATCAAGTCAATGATACTGAAGGAAGATGTTCAAGGTGCACTGAAGGCATTAAAAAAGAACAAGGCTCCAGGAATTGATGGGATACAAATTGAAATCTTTCATCCAACTAATACAGCACTGGACGCACTCACTTATCTATGCCAAGAAATTTGGAAGACATCTACCTAGACAACTGATTGGAAGAGATCCTTATTTGTGCCCATTCCAAAGAGAGGTGACTCAGTGGAATTCAGAAAATCATTGGACAATATCATTAATATCACACACAAGTGAAATTTTGCAAAAGATCATTGAAAAATGGCTGCAACCGTACATTAACAGGGAACTGACGGAGATTCCAATGAGAACATGGAATGAGGGATATCATTGCTGATTGTCAGATGGAACTTGGCTGAAAACAGAGAACACCAGAGAGATGTTTACTTGTGCTTTATTGACTATGCAAAGGCTTTCAATTATGTGGATCATGACAAGTTATGGATAACATGAAGAAAATAAGGAACCTATATATAGACCAAGAGGCAAGAATAGAACAAGGGGATAATGAATGGTTTAAAATTAGGAAAGGTGTGCACTAGGGTTGAATTATTTTACCATACTTATTCAATCTGTATGCTGAGCAGATAATCCTAGAAACTGGAATCTGTGAAGAAGACCGGCATCAGGATGGAAGGAAGGCTCATTAACAATATGCAATATGCAAAGTTGTATAACTTTGCTTGCTGAAAGTGAAGAGGACTTAAAATACTTACTGATGAAGATCAAAGCCTTGCTTTGTATGTATTGCACCTCAATATAAAGAAAAATGCTCGCCACTAGACCAATAAATAATATCATGATAAATGGAGAAAAGATTGAAGTTGTCAAAGACTTCATTTTCCTTGGATCCACTATCAACACTCATGGAAGCAGCAGACAAGAAATCAAGTCAAGATTTGCTTTAGGCAAATCTGCTACATTAAGTGTTCAAGATCAAAGGTGTCAATTGAGGACTAAGGTACATCTGACCCTCGCGATGATATTTTCAATCACCTCATATAGATGTGAAAGTTGGAAAATAAATAAGGAAGACTGTAAAAGAATTGAAGCATTCGAGTTGTGGTGTTAGAGAAGAATATTAAAAGTACCATGGATTGCCAGAAGAAGAAATAAATCTGTGTTGGAAGAAATACACCCAAAATGCTCCTGAGAAGCCAGCATGGTGATGCTTCATCTCTCATACTTTCGGTATATTATCAGAAGGGACCAGTCCTTGGAGAATGGCATCATGCTTGGTAAATTGGAGCGTCAATGAAAAATTAGGAAGACCCCCAAGGAGATGAATTGTCACAGTGGCAACAACAATGGGCTCAAGCATAACAATGATTATGAGAATGGCACAGGACCAGTGTTTCATTCTGTTGTGCAAAGGGTTACTATGAGTCTGAATGGACTCAGTGGCACCTAACAACATCTATCTCTCTCTCTCTACTAGCTATCTTCTATTGCCCTTGGATTCTCGTTCAGGTCAGAAGAATCACAAAATCCAAACACAAGTCTACAATGGTCATTGGCATCTAAAGGTGAATTTGGGGCCAAAACCACTATTCTCTGACCTAGCAACTTCCCACTGCATGCCTCGGTGCCCTCAGTGTCTGAGCCACCTTCAGTTTGTGTGAGTCCCTCTGCTGGAGCTGACCTTTGTCTCACCACAACCTCCATCAGATTAACCCCTTTCCATCATTCCAGTCTCAGTTTAGCTATCAACAGGTTTAGGATCCCCTCCAAAAGGACACCCACACTGGCCAGTTTTTTCCAAAACCAGAAGAACCCATACTGCATTATTATTGTTCATAGAATTTATCATCCAAAACAGAACACTTGAGCATGAAGGTAGAGCTATTGATAATTACAAAAGACAATAAGCATAAACCAGCACTTGTTCACCCCACTGATAGCAGAGATGTTAAAATATGAAGGAAAAGAGGTACATCTTAAAATTGGTGAAATATGGCATTTCACTTTTCAGAACATTGCACAATGGATACATATACTTTTATATGGCCTTTGTGAGTATTCTTTTTGTTTTTTCTTACTTGAGAGAACCTAGAGTGGGCAAGAGCTCGGGGAGCATTCACTTTGGGACATTGTCTATGGGTACAAAAGTGGGTTCATTGTCTCCAGATAATAATTTCCAGTGTGTGTGTGGTAAACATTTGCCATTTCAACATTACTCATTCACCAGTATCCATTTCCAACTTTTCCACCACCCTTAACCAGAAGCTCAGTGTATATGGATAATCTTTGACACTCCATCAAAGGCCTTCAAATCATTCATGTCCTATGATGCTGCAATTTTGCCTCTGGGAATTTATCCTACCAAAATAATCAAAGTTGGACAAAAAGATTTGTGTCTGAGGACAGTCATGATAGTATTAGTGAAATACCACTAAAATAAATCAATTATTTATGTATTCAACTTTATCTTAGTTACAACAGTAAGATGTATTGGTATGAACCTTTGATAGGATAGTAAGAGCTGTTCAAAACTTATGTTGTAAAAGTTGATCTAATGGTGTGTTGTTAAAGCAGGAAAAAATTACAAAGTGGTTCAAACATAATATCTCAGTTTTATTTGTAAAATATTTGTAAAAACAGAAGTGTAGGTGTGTTCTCCATTTAACTGTAGAGACTAGAAAGATGCATGTTTACAATCATTTGTTTTCTCCTTTATGGTTTTCAGGATTTTCAAATGATAAACACAAGTAACTTTTTAAAGAATGAAAACAGACTCAAGAAATACTTTTAAATAAAAATATCTTAATTGGTGCTATGGATTGAATTGTGTCCCAAAAAATATATGTTGTCAATCCTAACCACTATGGATTGAAAATTTGGGATGATGTGGTGGAGTGAATGTGTTTTGCATATGACAAGGACAATACTTTTAAGGGATCAAAGGGTGAAATACTATGAATTGAATTGTGTCAACATATCTACATATGTTGTAAATACTAACCTCTATGCACGGCACATAACAACAACAACAACAACAATGCCCCAGGTGGAGTCCTGGTGTGGCGCTGTGGGCTAATGCATCAGACTGCAAAGTCATTTGAACTGCAAGGTCCGTGGTTCAAGCTCCCTAACTGCTCCTTGGAAACCCTCTACAGGGTCACTATGGGTCGGAATCGACTCGACAGCACTTAACAACATGCCCCTGGTTAGGTGTTGGGCTGCTAACCTCAAGGTCAGTGGTGCAAACCTACCAGCCACTCCACAGGAGAAAATTGAGGCTGTCATCTCCTATAAAGATTTATAATCTCAGAAGCCCTACCTAAGGTCGCTGTGAGTCAGAGTCAAATCAGTGGTAATGGGATGTTTGTTACAATCTCATTGGGGAGTACATTTTGTAATATGGTATTGAGGCAAGTATCTTGTATAGTATTATCTTGAGTCTCTCTCTTCTGAGATATAAAGAGATTAAGTGGGCATGAGGAGAGAGAGATGGGGTAAGATATGCAATTCATGGAGATCTCCAAAGAACCAAGAAGCAGAAGCTGAAGAGCAAGGACCTTCTTCCTCCAACAGAGAGAGAAATTCTTCTCTCTGATGGCATTCTGAATTCAGACTTGTAGCCTCCAAAACTGGTGCAGGATTTGGGCAATATTTCATTCTGTTGTATATAGGGTTGCGATGAGTTGGAACCAACTTGATGGCATCTAACAACAATAACAACAACAACAACAAACTGTGAGAAAACAAATTTCTGCTTGTTAAAGGAATCCATTTGTGATGTTTCTGTTATAGCAGCATTAGATAACTAAAGCAGATGGTGCTTCCGTGTGTCTATCTCATCTGACTCAGAAGAGAGGGGTATTTTCAAAACAAATTTCCCTCTAGGCTGGGGAGATGGAGTAAAAAGTGTGGTGTCTTGTCTTGCCAAGCATGTTTCCTTTTTGGCATGCAAAGATCCAATTTGTTTATAAAGTCATACTTTTAATCTGTTTTTCTCTAATTTTTTGAAGAAATGAAAGAATAGACTTTCCTATATGTCTTTCTTATAGAACGGTACTAAGTTGGCTTTAGAGCCACCTTTAATATAGGAACAGAAAACATGTCTATGGTTTCCAGTAGAAAAAGTCTCTTCCAGGTCTTAGGGACCAAGATTCCAAATGTCCTATAGCATAGTTGTCACACCACTTACAGTAACTACAACAACAGTCATCTTTTCAAATCCAGGTTTCCTGAACATCAAAGAATATATTCTGAACTGCGCAAGTAAAAATTTAGGGTGGGTGTTTCTCTGTGCTGGTCACTTCTGGATTCCTTTCAGCCCCGCATTTCCATAGACTGCTCTCTAAGTCCAGGGCCAGAAGACTCCAACTATATCTGCAGTTTCTCTTGTTGGCAGACTCTTGTTAGGTTCAGCTCACAGAGGCATTGACTGGAGATTAGAAGGGAGGAGGAAAGAGAAAGTATTTATGTTCATCTCATACCTTGACAATAGTTGTCAGTGCTGTTGTGAAAGTCGGATGGGGTGATTCAGGATTCAACATCCCTTTCCTGCACATCCAGCTCTCGGCCAGGGATTACTTGTCTGCAGCAGCATCTTCCCAGTTCAGGGACAGGTGCAGTCACAGGTGTTCCTACCCTAGAGTATGCGTTGTTTCTGATCTCTGGGTAGTCTTTCTTCTCTCCATTGCTCTTCCAGCCTTTCCAATGCCTTCATTATCAGTTTCCTGTATTAAATGCGCTCTGTTTGAAATACTACAATGGTTTTTCTTGATTGGACCCTGAGTGATCTACCACCCAAATTTAGATGACCAAATTCAGGATATTTGTATGTTAACATTCTGGAAACTGTCCCTTTAAATCTAACAACCTTCTGAAGAAGTTGGAAAGTCAAGGTGGAGAATCTCCTACCATCCGCATACTTTGAATGTTCTTTGCCTTTGAGATGGGAGCAAAACTCTGCTGTGGCAACTGCTGAACACATGAGCACCTGTGGGCCGAAAGGGGTCTGAGAAGCTGTGTCCACACTAAGGTCCTCCTCCCTGAAACTCAGAAAAGGCCTGGACAGAACAAAACATCATTGATATGCAGATGAAATATGCCTGAATATAGCCAAGACTGCCACTGGGACTTTGTATTGGATAGGTGACGTGCCCCTAGGGAAAGGGCTTAAAGAGAAAACTATAGGAATTGAATAGGTTTAAGCAATGAGAATGAGAAAATTAGGAAGCATCCTATGGAACTTTCTGAAGGTCTGAACTTTGAGCTCTGGTTCCCAACAAGGATGGCATACTTGTTACTAAACAAACACTGGGTCAATGTGATTTGGGGGGTTCAGACTAGAATTCTTCCTAAGGGCACTGTTTAAAAATACCATCAGAGATCGTATTTAGGACACAGAAAACGATGCAAAGCAAGATTTTAAAAGAGGCAACTGCTCCCCACTCCTACAAAAGACACATCCAGTCATGCTCCAGTCTTTTGGTGGATTCTATCCCATTTCTCTCAGACTAACAGAGAAACTCTGAGCTGGAGAGCCTGGCCAATTCGCTCCATTTCTCCTTTCCACCAGAAGGTAACATCGTTCTCCTCCATCATCGTGGGACTAAAAGGAGAAGTCTGGAGAAGAGTTATAATCAAATGTTGTGTTCTCCTCTCCATAGAAACCATGAGTTAACTAAGGAGCAGTTCAGTTCCATATCCCAGAGGAACAGTATATAGTCAGCATCTGTACATGTTTACTGAATGGAATTTAGTCTGCACTTCAATGTGTGCCATCCTCTGTGCATCTTCCCTGTAAGACTACCAACTGGAAAGCAATGTCAAATTCAGTTTCTGAGCCAATATAAAACCAAAATAAAAAACAACCTTACCCTTACAATTCCAACTCACAGTGATCCTATAAGACAGAGTAGAATTGCCCCATAGGTTTACCAAGGTTGTAAAGACTGCCACATCCTTCTCCAGCAGAGCGGTTGGTGAATTTGAAAGGCTGACCTTTCCAATAGCCACCAAACGCTTTAACACAGCACCATAAGGGATCCTTCCAAGCCAATACACACACCATCATTTCTTTTAGAAACTTCCCAGGACTTTGAACTAGCTTTTAGAAATTCACTTGGATTAGGGTGTCCTATGACAGGGTGTGAGGGTAAAGAGATGACTGTCTGTGATCAGTACATTTTTTGCTGACTCGTGTGCAGCTCAAATGTTAACTAGGACTAGGTCCTGTCAGACTTGCCATATCAAGGAAGGGGCTCACTTCTTGGGTGAGACCGACTTGAAATCTCTTAGGAGGAAAAAGAGGATGAGATGAGCTTCCCCTTCTGAGAAGTAAATTGGCAGGGTTGGCTGACTAATTAAAGTAAAAGCAAATGTCTGAGTCACACTTCCTGGCTCTTTGACTCCCTCCTTTTGGTCTTCCAGTTATTTCTGAAGCATGTGCTGCTCCCCTGGAAAACATTGCAGATAACACATTTGACACTAATGTAGACACTAATGATTTTAAGTTTCTCCAACCCAATCTGAGAATTTGCCTGTGATACAAATAAATATGTGCTTTAGGTTGTGATTTTATTTTTCCTAGTTAAGCTATCTGCAGTTCCACACACTTGTTTTCTCTTTTTTTCCTCCTATGCAAAAAAGTTTTCACAAATGTAGAGTGAGTATATTGGGGGAAGGCACGATGAGGGAGTTACTGAGCTCTAACTTGATAAAATCCTAAGGGACCATGCATGTCACTGCCACTTTTCTTGCAGATAAATGAAGTGGAAAATTTCAATTCTTGGTTTCACAGCTATTCAAAAAGCACCTCCTTATCATTTTGTAATTGATGTTCAATTTTTTCAAAGTGAAAAAATGTTGCAAGTCTGACAATAAAAAACACAGGTTTCTTTCCTATCCATTCCCACCCCAGGTCTACTCCCCAAGGGCAAGTACTCAGTTCTCAGTCTCTTAATAGGGCCAACCCACCTACTCCTAAATAGCAGGCCTATGTTACCACTGTTTCTTGGTTGATCAGTGTTATGAATTATGTCCCCAAAAGTTATGTGTCTATACCTGTAAATATAACTTTGTTGGGAAATAGAGTTGTTAGTCACTGAGGCCATGCCAAAATAAGGTAAGTCCTAAAGCTATTCTCTTCTGACCATAGCTTGTGAGGAACATCTCCAATCAGAAATGTCAACAAACAGCTAGAACTTTCCTGACAAGAATAACTAAAATGGCTGACACAAGTCTGGATTGGACTCCATTTTGACTTAATCCCTTGCTTCTGCTTAGAAAGTAAGAACACTGATTTGTGGTGAACAAGTCTTGTTTTGCAAACAAATGTGATTATACTAGCTTTCAGAAACTCTTGCAGATGGTTCTTGGGGAAAAAAAAGTTTGCTCTCAGGAAGAATAGGTTCAAAAATAGATGAACTGGTAGGAAGAAAGATCTGTTTGTGTTTGCAGTCATATTAGCCTTCTTATACAAAATCCCTGCATTTCTTTGTGAATATTGGAGCACTTTGTACTTTTACATGTGTTGCCCCAACCCGAGTTGTAATACTCCTCAATACAACTCATTTCTTTTCTGTGTTTAACAGAGTAAGAATTTTGTTCCTTGACATTACATAGTAAAGTCTGCAAAATACTGTGAATATACTAAAAACCACTGGATTTTATGATTTAAAATGGTTAAAGCAATGAATTTTATGTGAATTCTATCTCAATAGAAACATTTTTTATAAGGTAAGAACTCATCTAACCAGAAATTCTCTTGAATTCTTTGTGGTTATCATTGTTGAGTGGTTAACAAACTAATGTTCTGGCAAAAGACTTTCTTTCATGGTTCCAACTCGACCCCATCATCCTATCTATCTAAACCTGGCTGGTCTTAGAGATCCATACCATGACCGCTTGCTCCCCTGGAAGGGAACAGCCCATAGAGTGTGGGTATCAGCATGCAGAAGCCTCAACAAGGATTCTTGAAAGGCTGAGAACAGAAGGTAAATTATCAAAGCAAAAGGATCAGTTTAGTGATGCAAACCTTTTGGTGTACATCCAAAAAAGTTTTTAAAAACAGAAGGAATAGAAGCAAATACTACTGAATGATGATGCACAGAGGGGATTGTAATTATTGCAGTGAAACAAAATACAATAGGATGAGAATAAAACCAATGCTCTCCCATGTAAACTATCACTCAATTCACAATAAAAACTTAAAAAAAAGAAAAAGAAAAAGAAAAGAAATGCAAACCTAATGTTTCTGAACCTCCTGATTTTTCTAGAGAAGTCAGAAATATGGACTTCCTAAGGAGCTCTGGTAGCGTAGTGGTTACGAATCGGGCTGCGAACCTTAAGGTCAGCGGTTCGAAACTACCAGC
>NW_006408642.1:4935820-4946749 GCF_000296735.1 Chrysochloris asiatica
TTGTTTTCATTGTTTAATACTGGAAAGTATGTTTTTAAAAAACTTAAAGTAGTATTCAAGCTAAAATGCATCTTCTTGGCAAATTACACCCTTTGTCTTAACAGATGAGGTTATGTAGGGTTTATGTGGTTTTCCCACCTCCCCTTTCAAAATTGAAAAAACAGCTAACAAGACAACAACAACATATATTGGTATAGTGCTTACTGAGCACCAAACTCAGTTCTTCATGCCCAAACTTCACAGATAAAGAAACTGAGACACAGAGAAATTGAGGAACTAATATAAGGCCATTTGTATGTCATTATAAAGCTGATAAGCAAACCCAAAAAGTCTTGCTTCAAAGTCCATACCTGTTTAGTAAACTTCCTGAGACAATGACTCAAAGCCATACAATGTGCAAGTGAACACATTTCAGTCTGAGTTTCCTACCAGTAAAGTCAAAGAGGAGGAAAGCATATCCCCGCTGTAGAATGGTCACTTGCGCCCCCCCCATCCTCCATTAATACAGTTTGCTCTTCTCCTATACCAGCTGGGACAAATCATACAACCTCTCTTGTTTTTCACTGGGCCAAAGTGAGGAACTCTGAGGTTCCCCACATCTGTAGGATTTCATAAGGAGGAGGATTCAGGAACAGTCAGGGCTTGATGCACAGGGTCAGATACAAAAAGTAAAAAGGTAAGTGTTCTTCAAGTTGTGCAGGGCTGGAACCAAAGTGACAGCCACTGGACTGGCCTGACCTTTCAGTATAGTAAGCAAATTTTTCTAAAGGAAGCTTTATGGTGAGTCTGGGGTGAGGCTTTTACAGGCAGATGATGTTGACCAGAAGCAATGTTAACACAAAGCTGACTGGAAAAGCCTGCCTAGCAGACAAGGTACCGGGCTCAGCAGGCACTGATGGAAGAAGGGGCACCAGAAAGAATGGGAGGCCTGGTTGAGGGTGCCTCCAAAGCCAGGCTGGACCCCAGTAATACCTGTGGGCTGGCCTCAGTTGCTTGTTAATCAGACTTCTGGGCTCTTCACTTGCTACAATCTCCATTTAGTCAATGAAAGCAGAGTGTGTTACCTGTTGAATACGGAGAAACAGAGAAGTAACAGCTAGAAAGTAGTCTCCTTCTCCTTCTTTCTGCTGCTCTGAACTGATGCAATAGGTCATTTGGAATCCATATGGGCTAGAAATTGTATTTCTTTTTATAATTTGACCAAGTGATTTCACATTTTCACACATACATCCCTCATGAGAGCAAGGAATTGAAAAGGTGCCCTCGGAACATCACATCCACAAGACTAGGTAGGTGAAAATTCTGAAAGCCTTGCTTCATATCTCAATCCAAAAGCACCTCCTCAGTTCATACACACAAACCTTTGTTTTCAGGTTAGAACATTGAGAAGCAGGGCAGCATGGTCCAAGTCTTGGGTGACTAAGAGTAGAAAAAACAGGACTTCCTTCCCTCCATGATGGCACGCTCTGGGGAGACCCAGAGAGTCAGAGACACGGGCAGAAATGAAGGCTTTCTCTGTCAAGGACATTTTGCAAGAAAGAGTTTGACCTGTGCTCTAAGTACTCCCAAGATTCAAAGCATGTAGATCAGTAACAACAATAGCAGGGAGAGGATTATGTGACCATTGCTATTCTATGTCAAATGCTGCTGTGCCAAGCACCAGGCTGAGAACTTCACAAGCCCCTCCTCACAAACCTGCAATGTAAACAGCCTCTCTACTTCACAGGTGAAGAAACTAAGGTTTAAAGAAGTGCCATCAAATGGCAGAGCCAGGACAGAGGCATGCGGAATTCCTGGGCTAACAGCTATCCACAGGTACAAAAATTTCCTCAGAAACTTGTTATGCTAGAAACCACAATTTGATAAAAAAATTTTCTCTGGAAATGGGTGATTTGAAATTATCCTTTCCAAGACATTTGCCTGTGAATCCGTATGAAGTGATGGATACTCTCTATTGGCATATGAATTATAGAAGAAGAACCTCAGAAAGTCTGGGGATCTCCTGAAAAGTTAGCCATTGAAAACCCTAAATCTCCACACATGTGTTTGTCATGAGTTGAAACTAACTCCAAGGGAACTGGTTGGTTGGTTTTTTGATACCACCGGTAGTGCTGTAGGAAAAGAAAGAGAGAAACAGAAATAAAGTAAACAGATAATAGATATGTTAGAAAAAAAAGCCAACAGCTAGATATGTTGAGTTCCATACAAATATTCTTAGAATGTTTCAACAGGTCTGAGATGCTTTTTAAAATTTTTCACTTTGAAAACGTTTCTAAGGTGCAGTGGAGTGAACACACTGGTTTGATGAGGTAGGCATTCTGGAATACGCCGCATAAAGAGGATGAAGTGATGGCAATTTTCAAGCTTTGCTTAAGTATTACTTCCGCTTCTCAGTAAAGCATGTCTTCAAACAGATACTTGGATCCTGCCCAGATCATTTCACAACCCACAAAGTTCTTGAAGCCTGCAAGTCTCTGAAGTATTGCTAATGGGTTCATCTACTAGAAGCTATCTTGACATTTGACTTACGACTTTCCCTCTTTCTCAGTTGGCTTTGAAAGATTCTAAATGGTTTTCCAAATTTGGCAGAGTCCAATCAACCTTTCTAGGCAGAGTCTGTAAAGTAGAGAGAGCTTCATGGTTTTGCACTTTGCATCTCAAAGTTCCATTATGTTTTCCCAAGCTTCATCTCTGGGAGTTGCTCCACCTACTACTAGCATTAATATTAAACAACTTGGCAAAGAACCTTGGAGTAAGTGTTTCTAGAAATTGACATCTTGGGCTGGATCTTCTCTCAGGCTTTCCTGTGCCCATGAACCCACTCAGGAGGGGTTCAATGAGCGTTCTAAGACCCATCAGCACACCTGGAGAGAAGCCAGAAGCAAGACTGGAGTCTAACTCACATCTTGGTGTAGGGACAAATGCCTATCCACTGGGCTGCAACAAAAAATGGGGAGATGGTTGTTTTTTAAAATATCTTGTGGAAACTTGTGCTAACAGGAGGTCATGCTGAATGAAAATGTTTATATAAGGCTAGAAAAATCACTCCTTTCTGTCATATTACCTGCATTAATCTATGTTGTTGGTGGTGGTGGTGGTGATGGTACTTTGAGTAAGTTCTGACTCATAGCAAACCTGTACAGGGTTTCCAAGGTGGGTTTGAACTGCCAATCATGTGGTTCTTAGTCCAGTGCTATTAAGGGTGGTTAAAAAACCCAAGGGTTTATGAGGAGAGTGAGCAGCCCACTCAGACTCTTCTGGTTATTCTCCTTTTGCCCCCCAACCTGACCAGTTCTTGGTCTTCACTGAGGCTGGATGCTGACCTCTATGGACCCCATCACTAGTGTCCATTGGTTTCAGCCAATGGGAGGCCCTGGCACGAGATTGGCAGTCAAGAAGAGAGAGAGGCTGGGTTATCAATCTGCCATTTTACCCCGCCTGGGGGCAGTTCGGACAGCAGCTGCAACTCTAGACTGTAACTTTTGTGGTGGACCTTCTGTTCTGAGCTGGGCTCCAGTTATACCACTCCTTCCTTTGCCCCATCAGCCCTAAGGATAGCAATTGGTTCCTGCTATTGCTAGTTCCTGAGTACCTCACTCACTGTCTTAGTTTTCTAGTGCTGCCATAGCCACAAAAAAACACAAGGCTAGTGGCTTTGAAGGACAGAAATGTACTGTCTCAGATTAACTCTGGAGGCAAGAAGCCCAAATAGGTCACATCAGTTCCTTCGGGGGGCCCTGAGAGGAGTAGTTTCATACCTCTTTCCTGTCTTCCAGTGGCTGCCAGCAATCTTTGGTGCTCCTTTGCCGCTTACGATGTTTCTTCACATAACACCTTTCCCTATGTCTGACTGTTCTCTCCTTTTATAAGGCACCAGTCAGAAGAGATTAGGACCCATCCAATTCTGGAGTCCTGGTGTGGCACTGTGGGTTAATGCACCAGCCTGCAAAGCCATTTGAACTGCAAGGTCAGTGGTTCAAGTTCACCAGCTGCTCCTCAGAAACCCTATACAGGGTTGCTATGGGTCAGAATCAATTCAACAGCACTTAACAACCATTCTGGTATGACCTTGCTAACTCATTTGATAACTTCTTCAAAGAAAGACCCTATATCCAAACAAGGTCATACTACCACAGAGCTTAAACTTTCAATCTTTGGAGAGGACATAGTTCAAACCATCTTTTGTTGATTGCTTCATCCCTACCCATGCCTCTGTAAATAGTTCCTTCTTTAAAATCTCTTCAAATTCCACTTAAGGATATCTGTGTTTCCTGCCAGGACTCTAAGTTACCCAGTGGGCTTGGTCAGGTACCAGATTCTGACATGATTTTATTGTTCTACTTGCTGATGGGTAAAAACAGACACACATGTGGGCCTTGCAGAGCAAGGATCCAGTAGCCAGTTGTTGTTGAGTTGACTCCAACTCACAGTGACTCCTAGTGTGTCAGAGTAGAACTGTGCTCCATAAGGTTTTTCATTGGCTGGCTTTTCAGAAGTAGACTTCCAGGCCTTTCTTGTGAAGTACCTCTGAGTAGACTTGAACTTTCAACTTCTATGAGCACATTACCTGTTTGTGCCACCCAGAAACAAGAGAAGGGGTAGAGATTTTTATTCTAAGTACAAAGGGAAATCCATACAGTGTTATTCATTCATTAAAAAAATATAATTGTTTTTTGCCTGCATATCCAGACTCCACACAACATAAGTAGGGAGGAAAGAGTAATTCGAATTTTTTTCAAAATGGCAGCCTGTACTTAGAACAGGTTTTCAAGCCGATTCACAGTAGATGTCAGTGATTTCAAGAGAAAAGCATACCCAGATCTGTAGTTCTTCCTTCCCAAACCAAAGTGGAGGGTGGAAGGTAGACATGGTTAGTAATATCCTTGGAGAAGGTACACAAATAGTCTACTTTGTGCCAACTAGGAAACTTTTCTTAAAGACAGCATCCTTCTCCTTCATCTTTATATACTTGGCAGTTCCTGGCACATGTTGTTATAGCCCTTTAATTGAATTGTCCGATATTTGGAAAACCCAAGATATGCTTTGGGCCCCTGTGTTAGTATTCATTGCAAATTGCAACAAACTGTGTAACCTAAAAGAACAGAAATTAGTTGTCTGACAGTTCTGAGGCGGGAAGTCTGAAATCAAGGTATTGTCAGGGTTGGTCTCTCTCTCCAAAGGCTTTGGGAAGGATCTTGCCTTGCTTCTTCCAGTTTCTGGTGGTTGTTGACATTCCTTGGTGTTCCTTGACTTGTAGAAACATCATTGCAATCTCTGTATCCATCAGCACACAGTGTTCTCCCTGTGTGTCTATCTATTTTCTCTTTTTATAAGAACACCAGTCATTGTATTTAGGACTCACGCAAATGCAGTGCAACCTAATCTTTATTAAATTCATTCACAAAGACCCTATTTCCAAAAAAGATCACATTCTGAAGTTCTGAGTGGACATAAATTGAGGGAGGACACTATTCAACCCAGTACAATGTCCACGTCACCGTCAGACTGAGGAAGCGTACGGTTCACACTGTCCTCTCTGGCTATGATTTAATCATGCTGGATTAAATAAAAACAACAAATGACTTCTCCAGCTTTAAAAATATTTTGATGGATATTTCACAATTGTGAGAAGTGTACAAGACCTTTTAAAACATTATTTTTTTGTTCTCGTTGTTGAGATTATACAAAAAGAACACATACAGACTCAACAATTTCTACATGTTCATCTCAGTGATACAGATCACATTCTTCAAGTTGTACAACCTTTCTCGCCTTCCTTTTCTGAGCTGTTTTTTCTCCACTGAGATAAACCCACTGCCCCGTAACTTTGCTGTCATATCATTTCAGTGGCTATTGCCAATTTGATTCTGTGCTGAAAGGTGTTAATTTTTATGTATGATGTTGCAAAAACAAAGACTTGATGAAACCTACTTCTATGTGAAGAACAATTGGAAAAAGCTGAAGTTTCTCTTGGGGCACACTTGAAAAAGATCTAATGTGATATAATCCCCTGTGTCTCCAATTGCAGAAGCCAGAGAGATTCTTGGACCTCATCTCAGAGTTAGGTTAACACTTATACTTCAAAGAAACTCTTTCCTACACAATTTCAAACTAGGACTGTTGTATCTGTGATCCTATACCTTCCTAGAGGTATGCTCCAGTGTCTGTGGAGGGGACCCATTTTTTTCATCTGAATTTTAGAACATCTTTATAGCTTTTCTTTGGGCCTCCCTGCTTATAGAATTGTTACATCATCTGACTGCAGCATAGTTGTGTGTGGTCCTGCTGGCCCTGAATCTATACCCAGCCCAGGGAGGAGGGTTGTGATAGGCATTCCTGCAAAGCTTTCTGGTAGCATGCAATGTAGATGACTGCTGTGATTGTTGTTGTTAGTTGTCATCGAGTTGATCTGACTCTTAACAACTCCATGTGACAGAATAGAACTGCCCCACAGAGTTTCCCAGACTGTAATTTTTATGGGAATAGATCTCAGTGATCTTTCTCCTGCAAAGCCACTGGGTGTGATCAAACTGCCAATCTTTTAGCTAGCAACTGTGATGTAAGGTTGTGTGTCAACTTGGTTGAGCCAGGATCCTCAGTGGTTTGGCAGTTAATCCCCCATGATGAAAGCTGATATAATGTAATCACTTCCATGATGATATCTTCTATGAGCAGCCAATTAACTGAAAAGGTGTTTTCTTGGGGGGGTTGGTTTGCTTCAGAGATATATATGTGTATATTTTCTTAAGATAAATCTGTGTGTCTTTGTGTATACTTCACTAGAGATCCTAACCTAAGACAGCAGTCAAGTGCTTAATCATTTGCACCACTTCAGGTAACTGCTGCCCCTTTCAAGATTCAGTTAAACCTGGCTCCAAAACCAACCGTATGACTTTATGAGATCTGGTTTCTGTTAATTCCTGCCAGCTTACTTCTCCACACTTCTATGTTATGTCCCTCAGTTAGGGTATGGGCTTAGTTGCTTTGATATACTCAGGAAAACACCTTCTGTCTTATTTAGCTAACAGTCTTTGGTTGGTTTGTGGCTTATGTGTTGCTGTGATGCTGAAAGCTGTGCTACCAGTATTAAATACCAGCAGGGTCACCCATGGTTGGCAGGTTTCAGCAGAGCTTCCAGACTGACAGTCAAGGAAGAAGAAGACATGGACTACTTCCGAATGATTAGACACTGAAAACAGATGAACATTGTGAATAGCAGATGAATATTGTCAGCTATGGTACCAGAAGATGAGCCCCTCAGGTTGGAAGGTACTCAAAATACAACTGGGGAAGAGCTGCCTCCTCAGAGTAGAGTTGGTCTTAATGACATGGATGGAGTTAAGATGTTAAGACCTTCATTTTCTGATGGGGTACAATTCAAAATGAAAAGAAATAGCTGCAAACATCTGTTAATAGCTGGAATGTGGAATATACCAAGTATGAATCTAGGAAAATTGGAAGTTGTCATAAATGAAATGGAACACATAAAGATCAATATCCTAGTAATTGATGAGCGGAAATGGACTGATATTGGCTATTTTCAGTTAGACAATCATATAGATTACTATTCTAGGATTGACAGATTTAAGAGGAATGATGTCCTTACTCATCAGCAAAAAGAACATTTGAAGATATATATCTTGAAGTACAATGCTGTCTGTGATAGGATAATATCAATATGCCTGTAAGGAAGACCAGTTAACACCATTATTATTCAAATTATGCACAAACCACTAAAGCCAGTGATGATGAAATTGAAGAATTCTACCAACTTCTTCAGTCTGAAACTGATCAAACATGAAATCAAGAGGCACTGATAATTACTGGCGATTGAAATGTGAAAATTGGAACCAAAGAGCAAGGATCAGTAGTTGGAAAACATGGCCTTAGTGACAGAAATGATGCTGGAGATTGCATAACCAATGACTTTGCAGGACGAATAATTTATTCATTTCAAATACCTTTTTTCAACAACATAAAAGGTGATTATATTCCTGAACTTCATCAGATGGAATACACAGGAGTCAAATTGGCTATGTTTGTGGGAAGAGATGATGGAGAAGCTCAATATCATCAGCCAAAACAAGATCGATCAGGAGCCAACTATGGAATAGACTATCAAGTTCAGGTTGAAGATGAAGAAAATAAAAAAAGTTCACAACAGCCAAACTATGACCTTGAGCATATCCCATCTGAATTTAGAGACCATTTCAAGAGCAGATTTGATATATTAGACACTAATGACTGAAGAGCAGAAAAGTTATGAGATGACATCAAAAACATCATACAGAAGAAAGGTAGAAGGTCAGTAAAAAGAAAGGAAAGAAAGAAAATACCAATATGTATGTCAGAAGAGACTCTGAAACTTGCTCTTGAGCATAGAGATGCTAAAGCGAATGGAAGAAATAAGGAGGTAAAAGAGCTAAACAGAAAATTTCAAAGTGTAGCTTGAGAAGACAAAAGCAAATATTGTGATGAAATGTGCAAAGACCTGAGTTAGTAAACCGAAAGGGAAGAACATGCATAGCATTCCTCAAGGTGAAAGAACTGAAGAAAAAATTCAATCCTCAGGTTGCATTATTGAAGGATTCTATGGGCAAAATATTGAAGGGTGTTGGAAACATTAAAAGAAGATGGAAGGACTACACAGAATTACTGTATCAAAAAGTAATAGTCCACCCCCTCCACACACAGAGTGGATAGAGATGGGCAACTTGGTCATTGGATACTCAAATGGGGAGGGGGGGACTACAAATGCAAGAAGTGACTGGCTTACAAGCTTTCAAGAGGGAACCTAGTGCTAGGGAGCATGGAGAAAGGCAGACTCTCCAGTAGGTACTACTCAATCTGTCTGGGCAGAGCTGATGAAAGGAAATACAGATGGGTAACTCGTGATACTGTAGTGAATAATGCTTATCAGGAAAGATTATAAGGGTTGGAAATGCAAAGGTAGATGTTTTGTAACAAGGAAAGGAGTGATTAATTTTCCAGGATAGGAGCGGAGGTCTGTGGGACCATCAACGGAGAAGAGCCGAGAGCGGGACCCTACCCAGAGAAACAGATGCCTGAGATGGAGACAGAGAAGACAACGTGGAGTGATGAAGTGGCTGAGGGCTTTGGAACCAGAGAGGAAAAGGGACTGTGGGCCAAAAACTGGGGTGGGGGGGGGAGTGTAGGAGGGCGGGTATCTAGGATATACCCTTTGGTTGGTGGATGATGCATGGAGGGGATTGGAACCATGGCAATGAGATGATATACGATGGAACAAATGTAAAACTAAAGTTCTCTCATGTAAACTATCATATAATTCACAATAAAACATTAAAACAACAACAACAACTAATGTTCCCCCATGAAAGCTATCACACAATACACAATAAAACATTTATTTAATTAAAAAAAAAAGAAAAGAAATAGTCAATGATGAATCATTTCAAGAGGGGTCATATGATCTCAAGAACTGTTGGTATTGAAGGAAGAAATTCAGATAACAATGAAAGCATTGACAAGAAACAAAGCTCCAGGAATTGACAGAATACAAATTGAAATGTTTCAACAAACTGATGCAGCACTGGAGGTGCCCAGTCATCTATATCAAGAAATTTGGACGACACCTACCTGGTTTACTGATGGGAAGAAATCCATATTTGCGTGCCTTCCAAAAAAAGATAACACAATGGAATGTGAAATCATTGACAATATCATTACAATCCCACACAAATAAAATTTTGATAAAGACAATTCAAAAATGATTTCAGCAGTACATCAACAGGGAGTTGCCAGAAATTCAAGCTGGATTCAAAAGAAACAGTGGAACAAGGGATATCATTGCTAATGTCTGTCAGATGAGATCAATTTCAGATCTTGGCTAAAAGCAGAGAATACCAGAAAGAAGTTTACTTGTGTTTTAGTGACTATGCAAATGCATTCCACTGTGGGAATCATAACCAACTACATTGGGAAGAATGATAATTCCAGAACACTTAATTATACTCATGAAGAACATGTACATAGACCAAAAGGCAGTTATTTGAACAGAATAAGGGAATATTACATGGTTTTAAATCAGGAAAGGTGTGAGCCAGGATTGTATCATTTCACCATATTTATTTAATCTGTATGCTGAGCAAATAATCTGAGACTGAGCAAATAAAGGGGACTATATGAAGAAAAATGCAGCATTAGGATTGAAGGAAGACTCATTAAGAACCTACAGTATGCAAATGACACAACCATGCTTGCTGAAATCAAAAGAGGACTTTAAATACTTGCTGAATAAGGACAAAGGCTGCACAATTCAATATGGATTGCATCTCAATGAAAAGAAAACAAAAATCTTCACAACTGGACCAATAAATAAGTCATGATAAACAGAGAAAAGATTGAAATTGCCATTTCACTTTGATCCACAATCAATACTCTTTGAAGTACCAGTCAAGAAGTCAAATGTATTGCATTGCACAATCTCTTGCAGAAGACCTCCCTAAAATGTTCAACAGCAAAGATGTCACTTTAAGGACTAAGGTGTGGCTGCCCCAAGCCATGTAATTTTCACGTACATATCTCATATACATGTGAAGCTGGACCATGAATAAAGAATGTAGGAGAATTGATGCATTTGAATTGTAGGGTCAGCAGAGAATATTGAAAGTGCTATGGACTTGCAGCTAAATAAACAAATCTGTCTTGATAGTCTAACCAGAATGCTCTTAAGATGCAAGGATGAGGGGCAGTGGCAGAAACAGCCAGGTTGGAAAGGCTCCGTGGGAGAGGGACTGAAAACCTAGAGAAGCTGTGCTCATGGAACACCAGAGCTCTGGATCTACCATAAGGTCTAGGACGTCAGTTTCCCGCATGCACAAGTGCAAAAATCATGATATAAAGGAAAATACTGTGAGTTAGGAATCACTGGAGACATGACTCCCTCTG
>NW_006408642.1:4965133-4968685 GCF_000296735.1 Chrysochloris asiatica
CTTTCACTCGATTCACAATAAAAACTTAAAAAATAAAATTAAAAAAGCAAGGATGGCAAGAATTGGTCTCACATACTTTGGACACATACTTGCTTGCTGAAAGTTAAAAGGACTTAAAATACTTACTGATGAAAATTAGAAACTACATCCTTCAGTATGGGCTATGCTTCAGTGTAAAGAAAACAAAGACTCTTACAACTGGAGTAACAAATAACATCATGATAAACAGACAAAAGATGGAAGTTGTCCAAGACTTCATTTTGCTTGAATCCACAATCAATACTCATGGAAGAACAGTGAAGACATCAAATGACATATTGTATTAGGCAAACCTGCTACACAAGACCTCTTTAAAGTTTTAAAGAGCAAAAATGTCATTTCGAAGACTAAAATGCACCTAACCCAACATAGAGTATTTTCAGTCACCTCTTATGCATGTGAAAGTTGGACAATGACTAAGCAAGACTGTAGAAGAATTGATGCATTTGAATTATGACATTGCAAGTACAGGGACTGCCAGAAAAACAAGCAAATCTATCTTGGAAGAAGTACAGCCAGAATATTTAGAAGCGAAGATTGGGAGGCTTCATCTCTTGCAGTTTGGACGTGTTGTCAGGAGGGACCAGTTCCTGGAGAAAGGCATCATACTTGGAAAAGTGGAGGGTCAGCAAAAAAGAGGAAGATCCACAATGAGATGAACTGACACAGGGGTAGTGATAATGGACTCAAACTTAACAATAATTGTGAGGATGGCACAGGACTAAGCCTTGTTTCATTCTGTTGTGCATAGGATAGCTATGATTTGCAGCTGACTAGACTTTGGACCTAACAACAACTTTGGACATATCAGGAGGTACCAATCCTGGTCAGTGACAAAGAGGAAGACCTTCAACAAGATGGATTGACATTATGACTACAAAAATGTACTCAAACAACCCTATGGCAACGATTGTAACGATGGCAGAGGACTGGGCCGTGTTTTATTTGCTATGAGTTGGAACCAACTCGATGGCACCTAACTGCTATAAAAGACAAGAAAATGATTACACACAGAAAGAAACATTCTCTGATGGTTACCAGGAATGGGAGGAGAGAAGAGCTAAAATCTCCAACTAGATAATGTTGTTATTAAGTGCTGTCAAGTCGGATCTGACTCATAGTGACACTGTATAGGGTTTCTGAAGAACAGCTGGTAAGTTTGAACCACCAGACACATATTAATTTGGATGAAGAGAAAGGCAATATACAGTATGAGAGTGGTTAGCACAGTATCACTAAGGCAGAGGAAGACATGGAGAGAGTCACAAGGGTTACAAATAACAAAGGTAAACACTATTACATATACAATCCCGTAATACCAGTAATTACAAATGATAATCTACAAGTGTAATAGCTCCGCTTACTGCAATGGCCCTGGGTGGATACCGGGATGAGAATGGACATGAGCCAAGCCCCCAGGGCTAGTGTAGACAGTGGTCCAGGTTGTATACTGTACAAAGGTCAGGTGGGCATTTGGGGACTGAAATCAAACCCTTGCTTTGCTGGCCAGGTTATATTCTCTGGCGTAGGGTGCCTTTAGCTCCAAAGGGTCAGCTGTTTTTATTTTGTGCAAGTGCACCACAAAGCTAGCAGCAACAACCAACCCCATTTCTGCCAGCTGTAATCCCACAGCCAAAAGGCCAATAAGACCTATCAGCATATCCCTGTTTCAATGGCATTTTCATCATGGGGTAGTACCTATGCTAAAAACAGCATTTCCCAAAGTGAACCCTGCTTAGGCACAGAGTGAAAAACTATCTGGCCTAAAAAGCAAATAATATGTCTAGGAAGAGTTGGGGAAGTGTGAAGTCTAGGCTTGAAGATGTTCCTGGATAGAGAGGGTATCTCAGTATTTTGAGGAACTGTAACAGATACCGTGATTTGGCTCAATTAGCATCCCCTCTTACTGTGTCTTCCTGTACTACAAATTTGAAAACTAGAAACTGCTTTTCCAGACTCCCTTGCAGCTAGGATTCAGAGTGTGATTCCGAGCCTGCCAATCACATAGCACTGAGGAAAAGCCTGAAATTCAGAACTGAGCTAAACAGAGGAACCACTGAAGGGTAGGCTCCCAGTGTCCTGGTATGGGTCTTGACAGAGGCTATAAAGTTCTATGGTTGCAATCTCTTAGTTTGGTATTTTTTTCTAGTCACAGCAAAGACAGTAAAATTCTGGGGCTGGGAGTTGTTCCTGGTAGCTAAGCCCCAAACTGGCTCCATTGCATTGAAAACCACCTGGTATCTGGTAGTTGTCCACTTTCCACTGAGTGAAAGTTATGCTGAACAGTAACCACTGCCCCACCTCCATGGGATTTTTACGAGTATTTTGAGTCACTGAATTTGTTTAAAAATCTACAAAATGGCCAGGCTTCCAAGGAGAATCAAATAGTGACAGCATCTCTAGCCATTAAAAAAGCAAAAAAAAAATTGCATTTGCCTTCCATATGCCTGATGCTTTATGCCTTATCTAGGCAGAGTTGTCTTCCTAATGTGCCTTGTTGTTGCTGTTAAGTGCCTAATAAATGCAAACCAGTTCAGTGGGTAGGAACACAGACATGAACCAGACTGCTTCAGGCAGACTCATTTTTCTTTACTTACTACCTTTACGACTTTAGGCAAGTTTTCTACCTTCTCATTTTAGATATTGTATCAATGTTCAATAAATAAATTAAATTTAAAATGCAGCCACTCCTCATTTACTAATATGGTTAAGTTCCAAAAGTCAAGTTGTTCTGTAAAAATGAGTCTGGGTACCCATCTTTGACACGCGTGTCCCCTGCCCCCCACCTCTGGAATACACACAGTGCAGTGGGTCCCCCTTCCTTACCAAGCCTTCTTCACCAACATGGAGCCCATGGGGTGCTCAGGTGTTGCCCACCCTCCATTTACCCTGCCCCCAAATCTTGCATGGCACTCTTCCCTCTCCCTTCTTCCCCAACACCCGGACTGGGAGTTATTCCTGGTAGCTCATCCCAGAGCTAACTCTACTACATTGCAAACGCCTTTGTACCCTCACCTAGTCTCCCCCTGCCTACCCTAGACCTAACTAAAAAAATATTAATAATCTACAAATGGAAACATAGGCAGATACGTAAGGTGAACAGGTATGAGTAGGCAAACAGGACTATACCCATGAGCTCTGGTAGCGTAGTGGTTACGAGTCGGGCTGCCAACCTTAAGGTCAGCAGTTTGAAAATACCAGCAGTTCCGCAGGAGAAAGATAAGGTGTTTTGCTCCCGTAAAGATTTACAGCCTCGGAAACCCTGTACAGGGTCGTTATGAGTCAGGACCAACTCCACAGTATTTAACAACAACAACAATATATAGGGTTGGCATAACATATTTCAAAGTCCTGGTATAGCACTTAAGGATAAGCACTAGACTGCTAACCACAAGGTTGGAGGTCCAACTCCACCAACCACTCCTTCGAAACCCTATACAAGATCACCATGAGTTGGAACCAACTCCACAGTATTTAACAACAACAGCATAGAATAAAAATTGAAATCTTTCA
>NW_006408642.1:4970010-4970918 GCF_000296735.1 Chrysochloris asiatica
GGACATTGTTTCGTTCTGCTGTGCATGGGGTCGCTATGAGTCGGTTCCGACTCAATGGCACCTGACAACAACAACTGACATACAATAGAGCAGTAGGATAAGCACTTGACTGCTAACCATAAAGTTGGAGGTTCAAACCCACCAGCCACTCCTCAGAAACCCTATACAGGGTCATGATGGGTCAGAGCCAACTAGACAGCACTTACCAACAACAACAACAACAAATAACAGAGCAAACAGTGGGCAAAGTTATGAATACTTCTTAGCCATAAACAAACTCCATGTGGGAATGAGTCTGTGGTCTTGAGGGATTAGGACCACAGTCTTGGGGGACAGATAAATCAATTGGTATAACATAGTTCACAAACACAATTTTGCACACTGTGGCACTGTGGGTTAATGCACCAGACTGCAAATCCGTTTGAACTGCAAGGTTGGCGGTTCAAGCTCACCAGCTGCTCCTTAGAAACCCTATACAGGGTTGCTATGGGTCAGAAATGACTTGATGGCACTTAACAACACAACAACCATGATAAGTAGCAACTGGGGTCTTAAATGCTAGCAAGTGGCTATCTACGATGCAACTATTTGTCTCTCCCTGACCAGAGGAAAGAAGAGTAAAGAAAATCAAAGACTCAGGGAAACAATTAGTCCAAAAGACTAAAGAACCATGTGAACCACAATGTTTGCTACTCTGAGATCAGAAGAACTAGATGGTGCCCAGCTACCACTAGCAACTGCTCCGATCAGGACCACAGAAGGTCCTTGAAAGAATGGGAGGAAAATGTTAGACAAAATTCTAAATTTATAAAACAACAACAACAACAAAAAAGACTTGCTGGTCTGATAGAGAATGGTAGAACCCACAAGACTGTGGTCACCCTTCAGACCTGGAACTTAACCCACCC
>NW_006408642.1:4972000-5009578 GCF_000296735.1 Chrysochloris asiatica
ATTGATGCTTTTGAGTTATGGTGTTGGAGGAGAACATTGAAAGTGCCCTGGGCTGCCAAAAGAATCAATAGATCCGTTTTGGAGAAAGTGCAGCCAGAGTGCTCCTTGGAGGCCAAAATGACCAAACTTTGTCTCTCATATTTTGGACATATTGTCAAGAGGGAGCAGTTGCTGGAGAAGGATATCATGTTTGGTAAGGCAGAGGGTCAGAGAAAAAGAGGAAGACCCCCAACAAGATGGATTGGCCAAGTGGCAGCATCGATAGACTCCAGCATGGCAACAGTAGTGAGGTTGGCCCAGGATCGGGCAGTGTTTCGTTCTGCTATACATAAGATCGCTATGGGTCGGCACCGACTTGATGGCATGTCCTAACAACAACAATAAAATGTTATTTAGTAATGCACGTATTTGTAAACTTTCACCCAAATCACATACACACACATAATATCTTTCATAGGACAGTAGAATGGCTCATTTAACTCAACCTCATGTGACTACCAAAGTACCAGAAACCCACCCACAGCATTTTCATTTGAACTCCCAACACTCAGCAGTAAATTAATTACTACAGATTGTCAGCAAAAATCTGTGCATTTCCAGTCTTGGTTGAATTAAAAATAAATTGATATGACAAGAGTTCGCATTCTGAAAACAATGCCAGAATATAAAGAAATGCACACAGAAACCTGAAGTGTAAAGAAAAAGAGGAAGACTCCAATCCACCCTACCCTACAGGAATCCATCTAACCCTAAACTCCTGGGACAGGAAAGGTTTCCGAGTATTCAACACTGGAGCAAATTTAAACCTCCATCCAATAATTTAAATTCAGAAACTCAGGCGGCCCTGTCATTCATCATGTACCAGGCTCCGTGAACTTGGCATCTTTCAACATTTGTGTTTAGCTTCACAGTTGAATACACACAACAGAAGCAGCCCTACCACCCCTATTTATTCTCTTCTTTCTCCCTCCTTTCTCTCCCTTGCTCAGATAGCGCTGGGTCGGGTGGTTCTGGCTCTGCCCCAAGTTTCACTGAACATCTGGAACAATTTTTCTATTGTTCTTGATCTGAGTTTTAAAAACCACTAATAACTTTGCCAAATCCCATTTTCCTGTAGGTTTTAAACCTACCTTGATTTCAGAAATTTATTTCTCATGCTTCTGACTCATGTATACCTTACTCATCAACATGCTTACCCCTTCCTTTTTCTTTTTCTTTTTTTTTTAATGAGCCATTTGCTACCCAAGATGCTGGGGAAACTTTACAGTCCTGTCAGCATCTTCCCCCAACCCCCTTTCCAGGAAAGCAAATAATTAACAGAATAAAAGAATTAGCATCAGAAACCCAGAGCTTCCTCCCTCTTCCCACCACCCCAAACACCACCGAAGGAAAGCTGATTGGTAGCTCACACTCCTGAAACCACACATTGCATGGATCATCCCACTTGGCAAAGTGCCCCTCCTAGCCACACCACAGAGGATTGTTAATGCTTTGCAGTAATGTGTTCAGAGAAACTGTAGTGATTAAGTAAAAAGATTTCTGAAAATATACTTTGCAAACACTCACATTGAGTTATATTTTTACAACAGCCTAGATCATGAATTTCAATGCAACCCACCCAATCAGAATATAAGGGGCAATCTATTTGATCAGGAGAAAGGTTAGTGTCAAGGGGACTACTGCATCATCCTGCTATGGGAGACATCCATCATTAAAGAAACTGCCCTAGACTCAAAAATAGGATTTGATGCTTTGAAAAGCTATAAGAGAAACTAAGGAATCCATTAAACTCTCAGTAAATATGAATGTACAAGTACCCCAACCCTCTTTCTAATGTAGTTTACTATCATTCACTGTAAGACACAGATGTGTTCTAGCTAGATTGTATCATAATTTTATTATATCTGTCGATTTAGAAATCGTATCAAGATCCGTGGGTGACACACTGCTTTGCACTGACTTACTAACCTGAAGGTTGGGACTGCCAGGGAAAGAAGTCCTAGCAATCCACGTCCATAAGGATTATGAAGACAAGCCAAGAAAACAGTCCTGCTCTGACGTACACGGGCTGCCATGAGTCAGAATAGACAGCAAGGAGGTTTCTTAGTAATCATCAGTTGGTTGGTTGATTGTGTGCCATCTAATTGGTTCTGACTCATAGCATCCCTGTGTAGGATTCCCGAGGCTGTAAATCTTTACAGGAGCAGAAAGCCTCATCATAACCCAGCTTTATTCCCCTGTTTGCGTATCAGTACAGTACCTGGTGAGTTTTTGTATGCAATTAGCAAACATCTTATTCCTTACATTGCAAGTCACCCCTGGCCTCAAACAGCTTCCCCTTCAAGCAGCTTCTTGCTTCTCACTTATGAAAGGGGAAATGCCAACAATCCAGGCCTGCCCCATCTGGTGAGGTGCATGGGGGGGAGGGGATCACAAGTTTCCTGATCAAACTTCCCTGGGACTTTCTGAGCACAGTCCCACCCAAAGGCTGAGTTTTACAAATTCATTTCAGAATCCTTCCCTCCATCATCTCCACTAATACTGTCTCCCACACTACATCACCTCCAACTAGCCAGGCTCAGGAACAAACTCACCTCAGATTAAGAACAGAGAGAATGTCAGAAGAATTTCCTGTCAGAGGGGCCCAGCTCAGTCACCACTCCTGACATCAGAATGCCTTTAATTCACAAATCGTTTGGCTGTGCTGAAGACCCTTTGTGTCCTGTCCACAATATGATTGACTCCCTTACTCACGAGCGTTGAGTTCTAGTTCAGGTCTGTAACCACAGACAGATGAGTCTTATGGGCTATAAATGAGGCCAGGGTGGCCCATGTAGAAGGAACGAAAAGCTAGAAAACCAAGAGGAAATTTCCCATAGCCACATCACAGGAATGTTGGGCAGGTTGCATCTAAATGATTGCAAAGAGCCTGGAAAACTGCAGGCCACAGGCAAACCACAGTCACAAGTAATTACACCCCCACAGACTCTAGGCTGGGGTGGGACTTCCTTGCACACTCTGTTCTCAAGGTCTCAGACAAGAGATTTCAGCTTAGCATGTGGTCCCCAAGTAAGGCCAGAAAGTGAAGGGGTTCTGGAAGCTAGACTGAACCTTGGGAGGAGGGGAACCGTCTATTCAGAGATTGAACAGCATCACAAGTATCCGGAGATGCTGAGAGCCAGGCAAAAGGCAGAGACATCTGGGACACCTGGTCAGGGCCATGTGTAGTATATCAGAAAAAGCATCATTTAAGGTCAGTCAGACATGGATGGGTTCAAATTCCAGCTCTGCTAGTGTGTTGTTTCAGGAGACAAAGATGTGGGGGCAGGTGGCTGATAAGGTAGATGACCCCAAGATGCACCAGTGAGAGGGTGATGGTGAAGTGAGTGAGAGAGGGTCATTCAGCGGCTGGTCCAGTGAGGAATGAGGTACAGAATTGACCTTAGCTAGTGGTGTGGAGTGGGAAGGGGTGTCCACCACCAGCCTTTCATCCTTAGTGGAGGACAATAACTCACTGCCACTTCAACTTGTCCTGTGTGGCCAGGAAGTCAAAGTCTGAAGGCAGAAGGTTCAGGGATTTCCATAGCAGTTTTTCAGTGTAGAAAGGTGAATGCTGAGGGGATATAGGAGGTCCCCGATAGCATCTGCTGCACCCTTGTGACTTTGGGAAACCCATATCACATTCTAAGCCTTGGTTTCCAATCTGTAAAATCCAAAGGACTCCAATACAAAGTGATCCTATAGGACAGAGTTGAACAGCTCTCTGGGTGTCAGCCATTAACAACCCTATGGAAATGGTAAATTATGGGAGTAGACAGCCTCATCTTTCTCCTGAGGAGCAGCTGGTGAGCTCATATTCATGATGCTGTTGTTACTAAGTGCTGTCGAGTCGATTCTGACCCATAGCGACCCTGTATAGGGTTTCCAAGGAGCAGCTGTGAGCTTGAACCGCCAACCTTGCAGTTCAAACAACTTTGCAGTCTGACTCAGTAGGCCACAGCGCCACCCCAGAACTCCATATTCATGATGTTGTTGTTGTTGTTAAGTACTGTGGAGTCGGTTCCGACTCATAGTGACCATGTACAGGGTTTCCAAGGCTGCAAATCTTTACGGGAGCAGGAAGCCTCATCTTTCTCCTGTGGAACAGCTGGTAGTTTCGAACTGGCAACCTTGAGGTTAGCAGCCTAATTCGTAACCACTACGCTATCAGAGCTTCTTAATTGTTGTTAAGTGCTGTCGAGTCAGTTCTGATCCATAGCGACCCTGTACAGGGTTTCCGAGGGTATAAATCTTTACGGGAGTAGAAAGCCTCATCTTTCTCCCGCGGAGCAGCTGGTAGTTTCGAACTGCTGACCTTGCGGTTCACAGCCCGATTCGTAACCACTACGCTACCAGAGTTCCTTAGAGCTTCTTAATACGCTCTGTGAAATAGGATGTTATGGGTTTTGCTCATAGCCTTCATAGCCCTCAATTTTGATAGCCGAAGCCTAAGTTGCCCATCCCTATCAACCTAGTATACTGAGGAGGCATACTTGATCGTTGATATTCAGCGTAATTAACTGAATTTAGTGTTTGACTCCTCAAGTCTGAAGGAGGTAGCAGTGTCCAAAGCAGAACTGCCCTGCAGAGTAGGGAAGAGAACAGAGGACTCTCAGGAACCATCTGGAGTCCCTGGGTGGGGCACATGGCTAACACACTCCACGGCTAACAAAAAGATTGGAGGTTCAAGTCCACCCAGAACTACCTGGGAAAAAAGACCTACTTCTGAAAAATCAGCCATTAACAACCCTATGGAGTACAAAACCCTATAGGATTCTTACATGGAGTTTATGAGAGTTGGAGCCAACTTGACAGCAATTGATTTTTTTATTTGAGTGGCCATTTGGAATGGAGGGGGTGTGAAACTCAAAGATGACAGGAAGAGAGAAGGGAAGCCAGAAAAAGGGAAAAGGCATGTGGCTCCTACAACCCAGACTTCTTGACTGAACCCAAGAAGAATTTGGTGGGAATAGGTCTCTTTGGAAACCCATGAGAGACTGTGTTCTGAGAACAAATATGGACAGCAAGTCTGGATGGATGCGCAAGGGCAGAGGAAAACTGATTGCTCCTAGGCATTAGTGGTGATGGTAGGGAGGTCTTTGGACCTCTCTTGGCTATAGCGTCGCTGGAAATTCGACTCTCCTCAAGCAGCCTCTGAGATAGACTTGCATGCAGGTGGTTTAAGTCTTTCTGCCTGAGACATTCCCAGCACTGCTCCGCCACAAACAGGCACAACTGAAGATTAGGGGAGTTAACATCTCTGTGGCTGAGAGTCAATGGATGCATTCCCCAGCTCCCAGCCTCCTGTGGAACAACTCTAGGGACAGTGCAGCCTGCTTTCTCTAAGGTCCTTGCAGGACTGGGACTCAGGTGCCCACAGCGATCATGCCCATTACTGTGTTTTCTCCATTCTTCTCATTCTTTCTACTCCCTAACCCAAAAAAGCGTCCTGCACTATGGCTTCCCTATGATCACCCACAGTTAGTGCATCATTCTGAGCTCAGACTCAGATTTCTCAACTTTTAGACCAAATGCTCTCCCTGTCATGCCCAAACAAGAACACAAGAGTATTTTTTTTAAACTCAGTTACTTTGCCAATAAATTACAATCCTGAAATTGTTGACCTGATTTCTGAATCAAATCCTGGGCCCACAAAGACTGAATAGAGTATATTAAAACGCAATCAAGCCTTAGTCCGTATAATAAAGATAATAACCAGAACTGGTTTGGTTAATAGATGGAGCCTGTGCTTCCTCCTGCCCCAGGAATGCTGAGAATGGCTATTGGTTTGGTCTATTGTTTTTGTTGTGTGGTTTGTTAGTTTTTTCCTAGGTTAGGATGCTGTGCACTGGCAGTGCTGAGAAGGCAAGAGCCCCACCCTGGTAAGTGGAAGAGATTGTAAATGCAGACAAAAAGCCATGACAGAAAGAGATACTGTAGGGGACTGAGACAAGTCATCTCTGACCTCCAGATCATCAGGTAACCCTTGTCACACAGGAGGCCGAGCACAGCCACACTCCCACAGTCAAATGTTATAAGGAGCCCTGATAGCTCACTGGTTAAGCACTCAGCTGCTAACTGAGAGATTGGCGCTTCAAACTCATCAGTTACTATGGCAGTTTGCTTCCATAAAGATTGTTGTTGCTGTTGTTAAGTGCCATCAAGTCAGTTCTGACTCATAGCAACCCTGTGTAGGGTTTCCAAGGAGCAGCTGGTGAGTTTGAACCACTGACCTTGCAGTTCAAACTGACCTTGTGGTCCAGCGCATTAATCCACAGCGCCACACCAGGACTCCTCCATGAAGATTACAGCCTTGGAAACCCTATGGGGCAATTCTACCCTATCCTATAGGGTGCCTGTGAGTTGAAATTGACTCAAAGGCAATGAGGATTCCTGTCAAAAACTTGTGCAGCTAAACTGAGGCAAACAGCAGAGAACCTGACAGGAATTTGGGGATGGGGAGGGCACAGAAAAGGGCCAGGAGAGGTGAGAGAATGAGGCCATTTCAGATGGAGAGACTGATAAACCATGTCCTTGAGACCCTGCCACTGCCTTGGCCCTCTCAGCTCCTGCCCCACTGGTTCCAGATTTTGCTCACGTTTGTCCTGTTGCTGGTTGGTATCTCTGGTATTCATTATAGGCATAATTATGACAACAGCCTCTCCTCTCTCTGATAGTTTATATGACTTTTAATGTTCCATTAAGCCTGGAAACAATTCCCAATTTACAGACTAGAAAACTGAGCCTACACAAAGTCAAGTGAGTTGTGTAGCCAAGGCCACATAACCAATAGGCCCAGTCTGACTCCCACTCAAGGCCATATATCTCACACCAAACTACACTTCCTCCTGGGTGGCTTTACCCCACCATGAGCCATTGCAATCTGAACGCCCCAACACAGATCTTGGTTTTGACTCTTATCAATGAATAGCTGCTTATGATTTTCCCAGGTTAGATACACGAAGGGATGGGTCAGAACAGTCTCGCCTGCCATGTGACTAAGACATACAAGCTACACCAGATGAGATCTTTCAGTCTTTGTGGTGTCGGGGTCCTGGCTGAGGACACAGTGCTGAGGTCTGTGAAATAACAGACTCTTTTGACTGTTGCCCCTCCCAGGGGAGCCTGATCGTCCTGAGTACTATGGAAGTACTCGGATGGGAAGCCATGTTCAGATCACAGAGTGCCTTTGAAGGACCTCAAAAATCAGCTGCACTGAGTCCATTCCGACTCATGGAGACCTCCTATGTGTCAGAATAGAACTAGGCTCCAAAGGGTTTTCAGTGGCTGATTTTTCAGAAGCAGATCACCAGGACTTTCTTCCACGGTGCCTTTGGGTAGAATAGAAGCTCCAATCTTTCTGTTAGCAGTTGAGCACATTAACTGTTTGTATTACCCAGGGACTAGGAAGAACCTAAGACTCTTGGAAAACACCAGGCCATGTAGGCAGCCATTCATGCACATCAAATGGGCAAGGTGGGTTCTGCAGCTGGGCAGGTGTCACTGTTCCAGCTGGGAGCTCACTCAGCAACACCTGTGCTGTGCCAACAGGTTTTTTTCAGAGCATGCACCAGAAATAAACTCTCTCAACGGAATAAAGGCTGATGAGGAAGAAGAAAGAACAAAAGTCAGGGAGGAAGTATTAAAAATGATGTGGGATTCATTTCTTTGAGACAGCAGACTCCTTAAATTTGTATACATAGCCATGTGGTGATTAAGAGCTGCTGGTGCCAGAGGCTTATGGGAAGAAGCCGAGAGGCAGCACTGGGAACAGGAAGGTGGTGGTCAGACTGAACATGAGGGATGAGGGTGGAGGCTGCATCTAGTGAGTGGCCTGTCCCGAGCCCAGGAGTAACTTCCGCCAGTTCCGAACTCCAAGGACATCTCAGAGCTCCTGTAAGCCATCTCATGCATTCCAAATTACCAGCCATAAATCTTCTGGCTCCTGCCAACCTTCTATTTAAAGTGTGTGTGTGGTGGGAGGAAGGGGGAAGGATGCTGCGTCTTGGCTGTTTCTTAATAAAATGAGTAGGTTGGTGAGTGTTCACAAATAGGAAGGAGCAGGGCAGTGACTGGAGCCAAGGTTTTCCTAATGCTGTTAACAAGCCAGTGGACGGAGAACTGTCTGCTGGCAGCGTCCAGAACGCGGTCACGGTAGTTAATGAGCATATAATTGATGGGAGTGATGCAGTGGCAGCTGGACTGCAGCCCCAATAGGGCCAGTGGATGCAAGGGGGAGTTTGCTACAAAAGCAACAGGCATAAGCCTCCCAGATCACAATCCAGAGCACGTAAGAACATGCAATAGTAGAGCTGGGTTTGTAGCAGAACTGAGTTTGAGCTCTCAACAGAGATGACATTTAACTTTTGTGTGCCAGTATCAAGAAACCAGGCATCCCTGGGTGCTGCAAAATGATATACATGCTCAGCTGCTAACGAGATGGTTAGACCTTCAAGTCTATTCAGAGGTGCCTAGGAAGAAAGGCCTGGTGATTAACTTCCAAAGAAAATTAGCCATTGAAAATGCTATGGAACACAATTCTACTCTGTTACACAGGGTTACCAGAGTCAGAATGGTCTCAGTAGCAATTGGTTTGATTTTGATGTTTTGGTTTAACAAGAAGCCAAGGTCCCCCAGTTTTAACAAGAAGTCTCTCCCCTGCCCCCCACCAAACACTTATAACATCCTTGTTAGTGACACAGTTCCTAACATCCCACTGGTCAAAGCATAGGCACACTGTCGCATCTGTATTCTGGGGGTGGAGAAATGAACATCATCTCTTAACGGAAGGAACAGCAAACCCACATTGCAAGGGAACATGATACGGGGATGGGCAAAATTATTTTGGACATCATTGTAAAAAATCTGCCACATACCAATGCTTACCTCCATAGGTCTCCCAAGATATTTTCACCTCACTCCACTCCAGGAGGGACAAGTCCCTGGAGGAGAATATCATTTTTGGTAAATTGGAGGGTTTGAGAACTAGAGGAAGACTCTCAATAAGATGGATTGGCACAGTGGAGGTAGCAATGAGCTGAGGTGTAGCAACAATTGTGAGGATGGCATAGGACCAGTTGCTGTTTTGTTCTGTTGTACATAGGGTCACTATGAGTTGGTGGCAACTCAATGGCACCTAACAACAACAATAACCACTCCCAAGCCCACTCCAGCACCAGAAATAGTGTTTTCATTACAGGTGGCTAACACTGATTTATTTATTGAGTATGCCTCAAAATGTCTCACTCAGCCCATGGCATGGCTAGAAGGGAAGTCAAGCAACACCCCAACCCACTTCCAGGAATCAGTGCGTGTCTCACTCAGACGGACCCCAGTGGCTAAGCCACTGATGGTTTTGTTGGTAGACTTCTATGCTCTTGAGCTATTATAAGATTCTTCTCTAGAGATCCTATTGAAATTGTGGTCATGATGGTCTTGATGTCTTTCCCATCTGAAAAAAGAAGGGGGTGCCCAACGGGGCACATGCCAACACGCACCATGATACAAATGACAAAGAGTTTAAGCCTGGGTGCCAGGGAAGTGTCATTTTGTTGCAACAAAGCTGTATGGTTTTGCTGATTTTTCTCTTAGATTCAGTGGTCTTCCCAGCTGTGTGGAAGACTTACGAGGGGGAAGAGAAAGAACAATTTTGGGGTAGGGGAAGAGAAGGAGTACTTTAAGAGCTGATAATAGAATTGCTGAATTGAGGCATTTTCTATTGTTTTGTCTTTCTTTTGCATTTTAGAATGCAAGAGGAGGGGATATGAAGTGTTACTTGAAAAGGAATTCTTGTAGCTCAGAAAGAAATCCAATGTCGCTTTGATGTTGGATTGTTCTTCTTAGTAACTGGAAAGCTCTACTGACCTGGAGGCTTGTAGACAGGGAAGATCTGCCCTGTTGGGCTCACAGGCACAGTGTCAGAGAATAAGGTCAATTTCCTAACAAAAAAACACTCAAGACACTGGAACATAATATTAAGACACCAGACAGGAGTTCTGCAGAGCACATCTAAACTTGATATGACTTCCTTCAGAAGGCATTCTACATACTCAGCTTTAAAAAAAAGTTACTTGGAAGGAAACAAAGCCTGAGGCAGGGTGTTATTAGGGAAGGAGAGGAACAGGATGGAATAAGGGAAGGAGCTAAGCAACCATGTGCACTGGGCTGGAGTCTCACATCTGACTGATCCCACCAGGAAGTCAAGAGCATGAATTGCAGCAGGTCCCCCTTGAGGCAGAGGAGTCTGGCATTGTAATTCAATCAGTCTTTGGTTTTGGAGGTTTGAGTGGTGGTACAGTTGGGGGTTAGGGTGACTGGTACCTTCCAATGGAGAAATAGCTCCTGTTCCTTCTGGTGGGGAGGGTGTTGAGGAGTGGATATCTGTTGGCCAGAGCAGCCAACACTTCCAGTAGCTAAAGTTTGGGTGTTCTTTAGGGGGATTTGAGTAGGGACCACCGTGTCACGGTTGCCAAACCAAAATGAGGGTTTGCTGACTGTCAGTATAGTCAATCACAGAGACAGTTCCAATCCAAGTTTTATTAACAGAAAGCCAGCAGTCTGGAGGACAGAAAGAATAATCTCCCAAGTCTGTCCTGTCTTTCACAAAGAACAGGCACATTATATAGGGTAAGTTACATTTGGATGTAACTTAATCTATTTTAACATGAAGATAGCATTCTATGGAAAAAGAAACAATAAGGTAATAAACTTCCTCATTCTACTTTTGGGGAAAAAAAAAAAATAAGTCAACTAACTTCCTCAAACATTCTACCTTTACGGTCTTGGCTGCTTAATGCCTGAGATAACTATCTGGGTGAGTTTGAGTACATCCTCTTCTCCTTATTCTGTTCTCCTTCTAGGACCATAAGGTCATCTCAGCTAATTTGTAAACTAACTTCTTTATTTGCAGGGTCCTCGTTTGAGACTTAATGACTAAACCGACTCCATTATGTTTAGGGTTGTTGTTGTTGTTGTTGTGTGCCGTGGAGTCGGTTCCAACTCATAGCAACCCTGTACAGGGTTTCCAAGGCTGTAAATCTTTACGAGAGCAAAAAGTCTCACCTTTCTCCCGTGGAACGGCAGGTAGTTTCAAACTGCTGACCTTGCGGTTCATAGCCTGATTCGTAACCACTACGCTACCAGAGCTCTTTATTATGTTGAGGTTGGTAGATCCAGGCTATTATCACCACAGAAGAATACCAGACTTGAGACAGTCCTCAACCACATTAATATTAAGTCCCATCATGTCAGTTTCTGTATAGGGTTTCCACACACCTGAAATCACTGGGAATTTATTGTGTGGTCTTTGGTGTCAGCATTACTGATCTCTGCTTGTGGGGAACAATGAACTCATGGACTGGCTGTCTCAGTTCTGTGTGGGGAGACCAGGCTCCTATCGATGCTTCCCATCCATTGGATTCTGAAAATTTCATCACTCCAGTCAATAATTAGACTCTTCAGGTCCATTGAACTTTGTGATTTGAAATGTGTGTGGGTCTTAATCTGAGAACCAAGCCCAGGAAAAAAAATAGTACATAAAAAGGTCAATTTGCTAAATGCACATGAAACGAAATCTAAATGATTTTAACTAGGATGTGAATCACAAATTTAACCTGTAAGCAAATTTATCCATTTTCTAGAATTACTGAAACAAAGAAAAGTTGTCATATAAAAATAGTCTCAAAACTGAAACTGAGTTTTGGTGCAATTTCATTTGGTTTGAGTCACTTGTGTACATTTGTTCCTAACAAGCAGCTGACTCAGTTCTACCATGATGTTCCCTCATTAACCTTCGTAATTTGCCCTTTAAAGGCTGGGGAGGAAGAAAAAGGGGGAGGGGCATTTTTATTTAGAATCTGAGTCCCTGAGTAATGCAAACAGTTAGGCACTCAACTACTAACTGAAGAGTTAAGGTTTGAACCCACCTAAAAGGCACCTCAGAAGACACATGGCAAGCTGCTAATGAAAGTTCATAGCACAACACATATGGGGTTGCCATGAGTGGGAATCAACTCCAGGGCAGTGGGTTTTTAATACACGACCAGGAAAGCAGCTGGTCAGAAGAAATAACTCTTGCTTAGCTACAAACTCTCCCGAATGTTTTTCCTGTATACTAAAGAACCAAATCAACTCCATTTTATGGTTCCCTTTCTTATCTCTCATCATCATCTTTTGTTCCTACATAAGTAATATCCTTTGAGTTTAAAGAAGTCATGCTGAAAACCATTTTGGTCTTGCCATAAAAATGTTAAATTGCAGACATCATCCTTGAAGACGGCAGTGGGATCTTGCTCATCTTCAGCTTGGACCCAAGGCCTTCTCTGGGTCTACTGATCATTTTCAGGCAGGTGAGAAGGGAACTGAGACTGGCTTAATTTTCCTGCAATATTCAGGCTGTACCTCAGCTGAGGCTGATAATAATTGTCTCCCTAGGCTACAAAGGGCCATGGGGCTTGCTGCTCATTTGAGGATCTGGCAGGATTGCACCGATTATTTTGTAACGCTGTTTAAAGACGCACTTCCCCCTCTTTTCTTTGAAATATTTGCTTACATACATTTTCTCACTTTTCTTTTCATCTTCCCACCCTTCCCACATACGCACACAGAAATAGCTCACTTCTCTAGAGTGGGAGGCTGGGGCTCCGAGCTCTCCCCTGGTGGAGCTGTGAGAAGCCTGTGGTCTCTTCCCCGAGCTGGCAAGCAGCCAGGAAGGAAGAGGGGGCTCTGGCCACCAACCAAAGACGTAATTATTGACAAGCTTCGCATCCATCGACTCTTCCCTTGCCAGGGTTCTGCTAATTAGATAATCCGCCACACAGGGCTTTGGCTGTGCTCACGCTGTAGAGAGAAAAAATAGGGTGAGCCAACGTCACAGAAATGGGCTCCGATGGCCCTTGGGAAAGTTGCTGAAAAGAGGGAGCAAAGTGTAAGCCCCTTGACCCAGTGCCCCATTTGTAAGGTGCAAGTTGGTTTCTGGAGTGCACACCGTCGCAGCACAGATTGGTGTCACAAAAACCTGCCACAAAAAATTCGTGGAGAAATGGAACTGAAAGATAGTGGAATTTCCCCACAAATTTTGAAGCCCCGTTGTACAATACTTGACTCTGCAATTAAGCAGATGCATGGCACTACATAAATAAGTCATGAAAACTTTATGCTGAGCAAAATATGGTCACAAAAGACAAATATTGTGTTATCTCACTTATGGAGATAAAACATATATGGAGTCCTGGTGTGGCGCTGCAGGTGAAATGTGCTGGAATCCAAAGTCATTTGAACCACAAAGTCAAGTCCTTGGTTCAAGTTTACCAGCCTCTCCTCCGAAACCCTATACAGGGTCGCTATGAGTCGTAACCGACTTGATGGCACTTAGCAACAACAACAATGAATTTACATACATTAGTATATATTGTGTGAAATATATGAGTATAGAAACCAAAGAGTAAATCCAGGAGCTGCCCCAAGGAATCGGAACTCACTCAAGGGCACCTAACAACAACCAGGGGTGGGAGGAAGAGTGAAGGAAAATTTTTACTTAGGGCTCACTTGGTGAAATGATTTGGCAAAATGTAGTGAGAACGGCTGCACAGCTTGAAAAATGTAGTCAATGTCACTGAACGGTTCTTGTAGAAATTATTGAAATGATGTATGTTTTGTTGTGTATATTTTCATCACAAAAATCAAAGTTAAACTCAGTTCTGAAGCCCTGGTCAGAAATCCATGCTCAAATTGATGGATGTGTTGATGACACCTGAGACCAATAACTCCCTGGGAGACATTTAGGGGGCACCAGGGAATCCTGGTGGGGCACTGTAGATTAAGAACTGAACTGCTTGCTAACTATGAGGTTGGCAATTCAAACCCAGCAGCCATTCCTCAGAAACCCTATATAGTGTTGCTATGAGTCGGAACCAACTTGACAGTAACAACAACAGGTGTGTTTTTAGAATGTCCCTAGTACATGTGCAAACATTCACAGGATCCAAGCACAGAGAGAGATCCAAGATACAGAAAGTGATGTAGGCTGGGTGGGGACCTTAGTCAATGAAGAACCCATGCCAGCTACAACAGGCACCTGGTGTACCTACCACTCCAGGTGAAGTGAGCTACATGTAGCAAGAGGTTGCCAAAACTTGGTGCTCCCCATCCCCCCAAGAAAAGCCACAAATCTACAATTTCATAGAAATGCTCTGATTTTGAAATATTATGTGGAAGAGCATAGTGGTTACGAATCAGGCTGCGAACCTCACAGTCAGCAGTTCGAAACTACCAGCTGTTCCGAGAGAGAAAGATGAGGCTTTCCGCTCTCGTAAAGATTTACAGCCTTGAAAACCCTGTACAGGGTTGCTGTGAGTCGGAACCAACTCCATGTCACTTAACAACAACAACATTTTTAAACACTGTATAAGCCAAATAACACATCAGCTCTGAGCTGTATCTGGCTTGAAAACTTTGGGGCAATGTTCCACAAGTGAACAAAAGCAGCTTAGAGAAATTCTTGATGTTCAGGAACTTTGCAAGCCTTCACCAGCACCCTGGGGGGACGGGGCTTTACATCATCCACATGGCAAGTCTCCAAAGAAACTGCTTTGCTCTAGGAAGGACTGGAAGGAAACCAGCAACTGAAGGCTGTCTTTCCATTGTAATTTTTGGGTACCAGTTGGTCCATTTTGACTCATTGTGACAATCTGTGACGGAGTAAAAGTGCCCCTCAGGGTTTTCTAGGCTGTGGTCTTTACAGGAACAGACCACCAGGCCTTTCTCCTGAGGAGAAAGGTTGGGTGTGTTTAGACCACCAACCTTTTAGTTAGCCGCTGAGTGTTTAACCATTGTGTCATTAGGACTCCTTATGTTCAAGGCCATTTCATAGACATTGGATATGTGCAGTCACCTAGGACCCCACACATAAAAGGACCCTGCACTACATTTCATGCTCTTCTATCTTACTACTTTGTGAAGGGGGTCCCACATGTTTACTTGCATGGAACACCACAAATCATATAGCTGGTCCTGGCTAAATTTTAAACTAAAAAGGAATTTTAGTGAATTGCAGTTCTCTCTCATATATCTCTCTCTGGACCTCAGTGGCTTAGCCCAAAAAAATGGTAATCCCAATTTCAAAGGATCGTTGTAAATCCTGATATTACATGTAGGAGAGGTGTCGGCACATGGCTGAGCCCAAAGCAGGAATGTGTAGTCACTAGTTCCTTGTACACTGAGAGCATGACAGAAAGAAGCTGTGACAAAGAAGATGACGTGGGTGCACGGACCACAAGCAGCTGACCCACCACATGGAGGGAAGGCTCTGAGTTGCAGAACCTTTGAGGAGGTTCTCTATTTATAATAAAAATGCAGTTTATTGAAAAGTATTTGGCACTTTCCATTCATGAAAGTTCACCTTTACAGCATCCTGGAAAACATGCAAAATGCAATATTTCCATTTTATAGATGGGAAACTGAGTCTCAGATCGTTTATATATCTGGTTCAGGGCCAGGAAGCTGAGTTGGCAAAATGGGACTTCAAATCCTGTGCTATCAACCCCCTGCTCTTTCTGCTCCACCCACCCTGCATCTAGAGAGAAAGTGTAAGTCACTGTTATTCCTGTCCAAGTCTGAGTCAGCTCAGAGCCTCCTCCTCGGCTCAGCTGCCTCACAGCAAATATTTGATCAATGAATGACAAGAACAAAGTAAGATGTAGTAGTTTCCAAGGGCTGCCATAACAAAAGAACTTATAAGACTGACTTTTAAGAATGGAAATGTATTCTCCAACAGTGCTGGAGGCTAGATGTCCAAATTCAGGATGCCAGCAGGGCCATGTTCTTACTGAAGTCTCTAGGTGTCTTGTTGCTCCTGGCTTCTGGAACTCCAGGGGGTCCTTGGCACGTTGCTGCAGAAAAACTATCTTTATAGCCTTTCCCCTGTTTGTCTGTGTCTCTTCTTTTATAAGGACACCACTCAGATGAGATCAGTTAGATCTTATGTTAATTAGAAACATTTTCAAAGACCTATTTCTAAACTAAGGAGCTCTGGTAGCGTAGTGGTTACGAATTGGGCTGCGAACCGCTATGTCAGCAGTTCGAAACTACCAGCTGTTCCACGGGAAAAAGATGAGGTGTTCTATTCCCGTAAAGATTTACTGCCTTGGAAACCCTGTACAGGGTCGCTATGAGTCGGAACCGACTCCACGGCACATAACCATTTCTACACTCGGTTATGTTCACAGGTGCCAGGGGTTAGGACTCCAACATACCTTTTGTGGGGAACACAATTGAATTCATAAGGGACTGACTACATAATGAAGTATCCAAACCAAGAGGTATCTGAGGCTGGACATGCACAAGAAGTCCGTAAGAACTGTCTCTTGGTACATTCAGGCATCTGGTCACCCTGGGGAGACATGAGCTGACTCATTTTCATCATTCCTCATAGATTCATTCCTGCATTGCTCAAAGATCCAGAGAAGATATTTAATATGCCAGTTTTGTTCAAAATATTTTTTTAATCCTTTTCTGGGAAAGTCTCTTCTCTGGCCAATTCCTGCATTCTGCACATGTTACTCCTTGCAGAGGGCTTTTTGCTCACTGGGATCATTCTGTGCTTATTTGATCCTCACCCAGTCCATGTACCAGCACCCTATGACAAACAAGAGAAGCCATACTGGGTTCTATGGCCTGCTGTTGGATGGGGTTCCTGGTACCTAAGCCTCATACACTAAGCCTCATACAAGCTGGCTTGTTGCTGCAGTACAAAGCACTCAGTCAGCGCTCCTTCATAGACTTACCACCACCCTGGAGAAGAAGTGGGAGAAAGAGGCAGTCTGGTCAGAATCCAGGTCTCCAAAGGCCCAGGTAGCTATCTGGCTGATGGTTGTCCCTTGGGCATCCTCAGAGACAGTGGTCCTCAGCAAAGTCTCCAGTTTTTTTTGTTGGTTTTCTACCCACAAATATTGATTTTTAAAATGTCAAATAAGGTGAAGTCATAAGAGTAGGACAATGACCATTCATATAATCCTTATTCAGATCCACCAACTGTTAACGTTTGGAACATTTTGTTTTCTATCACTTTTCTCTCTCTCACACACCGTATATGTGTGTATGTCTCTGTGTGTGTGTATACAGAGGTACAGTTAGGACTGAAAGAAGATTATTGGAAAGTAACACCTGAGGACAGGAGTCTCTGGGTGGCACAACTAATTAATGTGTTTGGCTGCTAACTGAAAGGCTAGAGGTTTAAGTTCACCTAGAGGTGCTGCAGAAGAAAGGCAGGGTGATTATTGGAGCACAGTTCTACTCAACACAATAGGGATTTAGAATCAACATCACCAACAGCTGGTATTGATAACAGCTGAGAACAATAAAAAAAGGAGGACGCAGGATTGCACTGGGAGAAACGCAAGTCAGGATGGGGGTATCATACAGTTGTGGCCCACCTAAAGAGGAGCTCCACAGCAAAGACTGCTCTTTAGACCAGCTCTGCATTGGCAGAAATGGTCAAGCTACATCACAGATTGAGAGCCACCTGGGATGTACGTGACTTTGACCTAAAGTCAAGCTAGTTCTAAGGCATTCAGTGCTGAAGGTCTTCCATTCAATGCATGCCTTGCAGGCAAAAGACATGTCCTTTCTTGAAGGGAGAACCAAGCAGCACACCTCCAGGACTGTGACAAAAGGGACATTTCCCTTTGTAATTAAGAGCTTCCAGTTTATTAAGGACTGATAGAGACAGGGGAACAAAGGGATGGCGTCCTCCCACTGCCATGTGAAGGGGCAGGGATAAGAAGAGACCACATGCTTTTCTCCTCTTGTTCATTCTCAGCATAGATGATGAGCTCAGTGAGAATCAGGTGGTGCTTCCCTTCTACACAGATCCTTGGCAATGCCTGCAGCTTTTCCTAATCTACGTAACCCAAAGGGTTCTGGCATGTATAACAGACGTCATGGATGCCCCACCAGACATCCATGGGGCTCACCTCTACCAGCCAGGTTGCTTACTCAATTCCTGCAATTCTGCCTGAAGGTATTTTCCAGTCCTGGGAACATGATCTGTGCATGTTCAGGAAATACTGGAAATGTTCAAGAGTCCACATCCCTGGGAGCAGTCATCAACTAATAACTGGGGGGAGTTGGTGGAGAACTAGCCCAGCTTCATTGTCAGCTGGGGTGGAGTAGCTCTGAGATCCCAGAGTGGTCCTTAGAGGTGACCTGACCAAAAGAACATCCCGTACTGACTTCCTTCCCTTCCCTGAGTCACAGCCCCGCTTCCCTCGAGGTGCTTTCTGGGATATCGTCCTGTACTTGAATCATAACAAACTATGATGAGTAACATTGTGAAGAACAGGTGTTCCAGAACACTTCACTATATTGATGTGGAGTCTGTACATAGACCAAGAGACAGTCATTAGAACAAAACGAGGGCATACCGAATGGCTCAAAATTAGGAAAGGTATGTTCCAGGGTGACATTCTTTCACCATACTTACTCAATCTGTATGCTAAGCAAATAATCCGAGAAGCTGGAATATATGAAAAAGAACATGCCATGAGGATTGGAGGAAGACTCATTAACAACCTGTGATATGCAGATGATACAATCTTGCTTGATGAAAGTGAAGAAGACTTAAAATACTGATAAAGATCAAAGACTACAGCCTTCAGTATAGACTACACCACAATGTAAAGAAAACAAAAACCCTCACAACTGAAACAATAAATAAAATCATGATAAACAGAGAAAAGATTGGCATTGTCAAAGAATAATTTTTCTGTATGCATAATTAATACTCATTGAAGCAGTGATCAAGATCTCAAATAGCATATTGCATTAGACAAATCTGCAAAAGATCTCTTTTAAAGTGTTCAAGAGCAAAGATATGAATTTGAGGACTAAAGTGTGTCTGATGCAAGCCAGGGTATTTCCAACTGTCTCATATGCATATGAAAAATGAATTTTAAAAAGACCATAAAGTATGGTATTAGAGAAGACTATTGAAAGTACCATGGACTGCAAGAAGAACAAATCAGTCTGTCTTGAAAGAAGTGCAGCCAGAATGCTCCTTAGAATCGAGGAAGACAAGACCTTGTCTCTCATACTTAGAACATGGTGTCAGGAGGGACCTGTTCCTGGAGAAGGAAAGCATGTTTGGTAAAGTGGAGGGTCAAAAAAAGGAAAAAGAAAGATCCTCAATGACATGGATTGACACAGTAGAAGCAACAAAGGGCTCAAACATAAAAATTTTGAGGATGGTACAGGACCGGGCAGTGTTTTGTTCTGTTGTGTATAGAGTTACTATGAGTTGGAACCAACTAGATGGCAGCTAACAACACTTGAATTCTTGCCTCAGAATCTGGGGGAACTCAACTTTAACCAACATGAATGCATTTGACATTTTGCTGGTGGACAAAGTAAATTGTTGCACAAAGATTAAGTTGAAGTGAATACCATAATTAACATGTAGGGCTAGCAGATCTTCTGGTCTTTGTATATCACTGAGGGTTTGCCATTCTTATTTAAAAATTTGAAGGGCTCACTTATATCTGTCACTTTTACTCTGCTACATCCAGTTGTTGTTAGATACTGGTGACTTCATTTTCAACTCATAATGAAAACAGGGGCACTAAGAATGGAGGTACTGAAAAGGTTTTAACTTAGCCTAAAGTAAAATAGAGCACAAATAGCCGCCTTGGAACATTGACTATAGTTAACTATGTAGTTAACTACAAGGAATATAGACTATATTCCATAATTAATAATAATTAATCACTCATTTTCAATCTCCATAGCAGACATTGTGGCTCAAATGGGGTGGGGGAGCAACTCTCCTCCCAGAAACAAAGGCACAATCAGCAAACAGGAACAGTTAAAATGGTCACTATGTTCAGGACACAGCCACCCTAATTACTGGAATTGAGTTTTGTGATCCTGATTCTCTTTACCAGTTGGAGAGACTGATCTGGGAGATCGCTGCTCCTCTGTTTTCATGTGTATTGTAACACAATAACTGCTTTACTCTTTGCTCTGAGTCCTGACTGAGTATTGGCAGGTTTGGCGGCAGTTGACTAAGAACCCCTTTTGCAGTTACAATAACTACCCCATGTGACAGAGCAGAACTGCTTCATAGGGTTTTCTTGGCTGCAATCTTTACAGGAGCAGATTGCCAGGGCTTTATCCCACAGAGCAGCTAGGTAAGTTCAAATCACCAACCTTTTGGTTAACAGCCAAACACTTAACCCTTGCCACAGTGGAATGTGCAGATTTGGGGGCTCTCAAAGGTCATATCTCTAGAGTCACATCTCTCTCAAATGTCACTCTGTCACGAGCCACCATAATTTTCTCCTATGGCATCCATTCAGCAAAGCCATTCATGGAGTACCTCCTGGTGCCAGGCTCTGCCTGGGAACTATAGATCTAACAGTGAGCACCATTCAATCCCTGTCCTGATGGGGAGCCCAAGTCCAGATCAACTTACAACCCTGTTAATAGTTATTGTCATTTTTTTCTTTTTTCCTTTTGAAGTTGAGGATTAAGTAATTAGGATTTTTGACTGATGTTATAAGGACAGAAGACACTTCCTGACTTGATTTGGGCATTGCTTCACACAACCAGATTGGCAAAGCTGACTCTGACCCTCTGAATCCAGACAGCATCCACCAGCAGCTGTGGGGGAACCTAAGACCCTGATCTTCAGGTCAGGCTTAATCCAGGAGACAGGATCACAGGGGATGACACATCTTCAGACAGTGCTAAGGCTGGAAGGTGACTAGAGAACACAACCAAGTATTCCTAGTACTGTTTAAAGTAGAGCTGAAGGACTCAGCAGGCAGAGACCCAGTTTCTGGGAACACGGGGTGAAGGGTGACCTCAGACACTAAGTTACTTAACATATCTGTGTCCTAGTAGTCTTAGCTCTAAAGGCGTAAGAACCATTTCCACCATCATCATTAGACTGTTGCCACAGGAGAGAATTAAATGGCATAACACCCTGAAGAGAGAAACAGTAGAAATTGCTAACAGATTGAATAGAGTGTGAGAATTATGACAAACATGATACAAATTAATATCTCCTGATGTGCCCAGCATCCTCACAACACCCCTCGGAAGTAAACATCCAGATTACCCCAGTAGCAGTCTCTCCTTCCAGTAAGTCCACATGCAGACCATCCCCAGACATGCAGACTGATGGCTGAGGGCGCTGGTCCCAGGAGTATCCTAGTCTCACATAGCATACCAGAAGTTAATACCCCAGGAGTATGTAGAATCCAACTTAGAGTCTTGCTGCTCTCTCATATAGGGTCCCCAGTGCTGGCCCTCTCCAGGTCTGTTTTAACTTCCTTCCCTTCCCTGTTTTACTCCTCCCATTTACATTGCTTGAGATCACCTTCAAAGTAAACTGTTGTTGTTAAGTGCCGTCGAGTTGGTTCCAACCCACAGTGACTCTATATAGGGTTTCTGAGGAGCCACTGGTGAGCTTGAACCACTGACATTTCAGTTTAAATGGCTTTGCAGTCTGGTGCATTAACCCACAGCGCCACACCAAGACACCGTTGTTAGGTGCCATAAAATCAATTCTGACTCACAGCAACTCTCTAGGGACTCCATGTGACAGAGCAGAACTTCCCCATGGGTTTCCAAAGCTGGAAGGTTTACAGGAACAGACTGACCCGTCTTTCTCCCACAGAGACACTGGGTGAGTTAAAACCACCAATCTTTAAGATAGCCACCAGAACTCCTTCCAAATAAATGACTTTTCCCCAAGTCTTTGTCTCAGGGTCTGCTTTGGGAGGGGGACCCAAAGGAAGACCTCCCCATTTTTCAGATGAAGAATTTATAACAATCTGGCTCTGGAGTCTGAACACCTAATCTCCAATACAAGGGTTCTCAAGCTTTATTGTGGTCTAGAACCACCACATAGAGGGTGTGTGAAACCCCAGATTGCTAGGATAACCCCATCAAGCCTTAGAATTTCTGATTCAAGAGGTCTGGGTGGAGCCCCAAAATTTGCATTTCCAAGTTCCTAGTGATGCTCATGCTAGTGATCCAGGGACCCCACTTTGAGGACCACTGATCTAGCACTTGTTGTTGTTGTTGTTGTTGTGACGTACCATCTAGTTGGCTCCAACTCATAATGAATCCTATACAGAGTTTCTGAGAAGAAGCTGGTGGGTTTGAACTGTCACCCTTTTGGTGTGCTGATCCTACAGTGCCACAGCAGAAGCTAGCAATTAGTACTCACTAATTGCAACCCAGTCATCATGCTACTGAGAAACTTGTTAGAATAGATTCATCTTATCAGAATGGTAGGGCCTGTCCCTACACAAGTCTCATGCCTCAGGGAAGTCCAATATGCTCAGTGTATTTTCCATCATGTCTAGCTTTGGGCAAGATGCTGCAGGGTTACAGCAACATATAGGACCAAATATTTACCCTTGAAAATGTGGTTCCAGGCTGAGAGAATTCAAGTTCAGGCCCAAGGTTCAAACAACATTGGAGGGTTGGATATCTCATAGATTGGAGAGGCAAGCCACAAAATCAGTCATTGGAGGAAGTGGGGAAATGTGCCCTGGTACGGTGACCACAAGGGCAGAGCTGAGCAGAGGACACTGCTTTTGAGCGCGTGTCTCCGACTTTATCAGTTAATACCACTCAAGGGGTTGCAGTGCAATGAGACTCCCGTCAGAAAGTCTTAGTGGACTGCAGTTTAGATTCTTGACAATGGAACCTGTTTCTCTGCAGTCTTTATTGTGCTGGCAAAAGGCGATTAATTCATGGGATGAAAAGGAACCTTATTAATGGAAGGGACAATATAAATTTGTATTCAGCAAGGCAAATCAGCAGTGCTCTACAACTCCATGAGCACCAGGAGAAGAATGGCATGTTAAATTACTCCTGTCTTGGGCTGTCAATTTCAAACACCTTTAGTGCATTCTTTTCTTTGACCAAATACATGTGCATTTCACGCACAGTGTGAAGGCACTACAGGATAACCTGCAGCATTAGCCCCTCCTCCCAGGTATAAAGGATTCGATAGGAAAAGGCTTGTAAGTTTAACTGTAGAAATTGCTTTTTTGGGAAGCATTTTTGGTAGATAAATATAAGGTAGCTATTGTGTGTTTGTGCATGCGACTTAGTTGCAGTTTTTAAAAAATAAAGACTGCAGTGGTTTGAATCATAATGATTTGCAACTAAAAATCCATTAGCCCTGTCTATGGATGATGCTAAATATACCTAATGTCAGGATGTGGTGGACGGGAAGGACAGGCTTAAAATAGAGCCTTTGAAAATAGCCCCTCCGGATGGCTTTTCTCCACAGATCTATCTTCTTGACACGCATTCTCAGGGAAATAAAATGAATGAGCAGGGTGCAGGGCAGATTCTGGGGAAGGAGAGGCTGACCTGATCAGGCTTCTCAGTGTAAAACCAAGGATCCCAGGTCATAGGTTTCCACACCCCATTCAGAATTGCTGTCCAGCCCCTGATCACAGGACACTTGAATTACATCTACCCTCACCCTGCAGAGAGAGAGCTGGCCTCTCTGTCAGATGCATACTGGCAGCAACCCTTCCATGAAGAGTTACTATGCTACTTTCATAGTGGGGATAGGCTAAAGGAAGAGTCCACCGGCTATGGACACTGGTCTCAGGGGCCCTACTCTGGGGGAGTTATTTGACATGGTTGGAGATTATGGCCTGATGTCCACTTGCCCTGCTGCCAGAGCCCATTCTGCTGCTTGTACAGCAGGCCCTGAGTGTGAGGGAAGTCACTCACCCTAGTGGTGTAACCTTGTTATACACGGGGTCGCCATGAGTCAGAAGCTTACAGCCAACATTAAGGAGCAATCCTAGGAGTCCCTGGAGAATGCAAATGGTTAACACACTCAGCAGATAACCAAAAAGTTGGAGGTTCAAGCCCACCCAGAGGCATATCAGAAAAAGAAAATGACACTCCAATTCCAAGAAAGCAGCCACTAAAAACTCTGTGGAGTCCAGTTCTCCTCTGACATACCTGGGACCACCATGTGTCTGAATCAACTTAACAGCAACTGATTAGAAGCAACCTCTACCCAAGGAGTTGTTGCATAAACAACTTTATTCTCAGGTGGGAAAGATGGGAGGTGAATGCAGTTATGTGTTGCTTAAAGTTTGTTCAGATCACATCTGTGGTCCCATAAGATTTTAAAAATAAAAATTTTCAAAGAAAACAATTCTCCTTTTGTTTATTATTTCCCCCTAATAGTTTTAAGGGAGCGCAGTTGCTCCATACAATAATCACTGGACTGTGGCATGTAACAACACCAGTTTTAAAGACTCTAAATCCAGACTCTTGCAGCAGTGGGCCTCAAATGGGATACAGGTGGGTGAGGCAGAGTGCCTGGCTCTGGGCACGGGCTCTCGGGCTTTGGCTGGAGGGCAAGTGGGTAGATGCAGGGATTGAGGAGAGGGCTGTGGGGCCTGGGTTTTCCTGCTGCTCAGGTGGGCAGAACAACAGACAGGCTGGGTTCTCTCTGTTCTCTCCTCACACTCCACTCCTGCTCCCCCGCCTTCTCAGTCACTACTGCTGGCAGGCCTGGGTTTCTCCAGTGTCTGCCAGCAGCGGCAGCAGCAGCTACAAGGACAACTGGAAGCAGGCTGATAAAGGTTTTAATATGGTGTTCACACAATGTTCAAATCATATAAGAAGACTTTGGGGGACATTTTTGGTTTTACGTTTTAAATCCTATTTCATAGAATGGATCATGGACATTATGTGATGTATAGCCATTTTACACTTATCCCTGGTATTGTTCAGAGGAGGACACAGTAGTCATTTGCTTCACTGTGCATCTTTTATTGACTGCCTTCCCTTCCCTGTCTCACTTCACCATTGCCCTCCTAGTATTTCCTGTAATCACTTCCCCAGTGTTATCAGGAGGGACCAGACCCTGAAAAGAACATCATGCTTGAAAAAAATAGAGAGTCAGCAAAAAAGAAGGCCCCCAACAAGATGGATTGACGCAGTGGCTGCAGCAATGGGCTCCAGTATAGCAATGATTTGGGGGATGGTGCGGGACCGGGAGTGTTTCATTCTGTTGCTATGAGTTGGAACCAACTTGATGGCACCTAACAAACAGCAACAACACTTCCCAAATAGATTATTTGTACTTAATCCTTTATCTCAGGGTTTGCTAGGGGGGACCACAAACTAAGACAAACACATGACTTCTCTTATGGCTACTCAGTTTTCATTTACTTTCCCAAAATATAGTGGGAATCCAGAAAAGGAAAATGCCAGCTATTTGGACTTTTGATAGGCTGTATAGTACAAGTACTTTGGCCTAATGATGGATGCTGGGAACTAGATGAATGGAGAGGAAAGAGATTTCACAGGTACTGGAGAACTGTACCTCCCTCTAAGCAGCATTTCTGTCTCCCTTCAGTTACAAGGTTTCCTTAGAGATACTCTACATCTAAGTAACTTTAATAGAGTCCTGGTGTGGTGCTGCAGATAGGGTAAGTACTGGACCGCAAGGTCAGTTTGAACTGCAAAGTCAGCAGTTCAAATCCACCAACCACTCTTTGTAAACCCTAAACAGGGTCGCTATGAGTCAGAATCGACTTGACAGCACTAAACAACAACAAGGAACTTTAATAAGTAAGATCAATCCAGCAGGGATCCTTTTGCATAAAAATTATTTTGCTAGGGCGGAGGAAAATGAGGAAGACTTTGGGTCTATTGGTCAAGTATTTGGACTTTGATATTAATTTATTTTATTTTTATTTGTTGTTGAGAATATACACAGCCAAACACATATTGTGTCGTTGATTTCTGTATGTACAGTTCAGTGACATTGATTGTATTCTTCAAGTTGTACAACCATTCTTACCCTCTTTTTCTGAATTGTTCTTCCTCCATTAACCTCAACCTACTGCCCTCTATGTTTTCTCCCTCATCTTTGGAGTCACTGTTGTCAATTTGTTCCCACATAGATCGTTCTGAAAGGAGCAGAATGCTCACAGCAGATTAAACTATTGTTTGGTTTTAAAAAGACTTGAGAGGACATTTCTGGTTTAAGTTTTAAAGATTATTTTAGGGTAATAGTTTTGAGGGTTCATCCAATCTTTATGGCTCCAGAAAATCTGGAGTCCATGAAAATTGAAATTCTTATCTACATTTCTTTTAATTCAAAAGAATCCTCTTTTAACTGGGATTCTTCCATAGAATCTTTGCTCAAAATATTCAGTAGTGTTAGCTGGGTATCTGTTTTTGAGTTTTGTTTTTTTTAATTAAAAAAAAAAGATTTTAGATCCAAGAGGAGATGATGGAAGTTGCCCCAATGTTTGTGTGGGGGTGGGAGGTTCCCAAGAAGGTACAGACTAGGCTGAGGTAGGGACCATCAAAGAACACTGTGCTTTATAGACTTGTTGTTGTTGTTATGTGCAGTGGAGTCGGTTCCGACTCATAGCGACCCTTATAGGGTTTCTGAGGCTGTAAATCTTTAGGGGAGCAGAAAGCCCCATCTTTCTCCCATGCAAAAGCTGGTAGTTTCAAACTGCTGACCATGAGCTATGCAGCCTGATTCATAACTACTATGCTACCAGAGCTCCTTGTATGGCTAAGAGGATAGTAATCAGGAAAATGCAAATAAGCACTCTTTTCTCTTGTACTGGGGTCTGACTTCAGAACGCCTCCTGAAGATGAACAAAATTTAAACTCCAGACTAGTTCACCTGTGAGGATTGAACCCTGGGAGCTGCTTCCCCCAAAGGTCCTAGGTTACAAGCAGCAGAAACTGACTTGGACCCAAGGGGAAAAGGTGTTAGTAGGAAGGACAAAGGCCACCCTATTCATCATTCCTCACATTGTGCTAGGCTAATCCTGGAGGTAGGATTCAGGTCTTACTTTCGCAGTGTAGAAATTCAGTTCCCACTGAAACTAAAATTCTTCAGAACCCAAGTCCATATGACCTGGGCCTGTTTATGTCAGCTCCCAACACTTCCCCTTCAATGTGCTCCAGGGTCTATCAACCTCAACTTCAACTAGTGTTTTTTTTTGTTAGAAATTAGATTGTCAGCACCACCCACAGATTTGTACTTGAAGTGGTCCCCAGGTGATTCATGATTCTTATGCACATTAAAATTTTTCTCTTTGATCTTGTTGTTGTTGTTAAGTGCCTGCGAGTCAGTTATGACTCATTGTGACCCTGTATAGGGTTTCAGAGAAGCAACTGGTGAGCCTGAACCTCTGACTTTGCAATTCAAACCAACCTTGCAGTCCAGTGCATTTTTCCACAGAGCCACAAATTTATTCTTTCGCAGTTTAGGAGGCAGAAGTCCATATTCAGAACACCTGCTCCAGAGGAAGGTTTTCTCTCTGTCAATTCCGGGGAAAAGTCCTTGTCTCCTTTCAACATCTGTAGGCGCAACATTCCTTAGAGATCTCCCTATGTCTTGGCATCTATCTTCCCCTAGATCTAATTGCTTCACAGTACAGGGCTCTCCAGTCTAAAGGATGCCCTCCACTCCTGGATCTTCTTTCTTGGTGGCAGTTTTTGTTTTGTTTTGTGTTTTTTTAAGTGCCATTGAATCAGTTCCGTTTCATAGCAACCAGGTATAGGGTTTCTGAGGAGCAGCTGGTAGGTTTGAACTACTGACTTTGTGGTTTAGCGATCCAGTGCTCATCCTATAATGCCATGTTCTTCCTTGTCTGCTCACTTCTTTCTTTCATTTTTTTAATCTTTGTTAAGAGGAATGATGTTAAGGCTATACCCCTGGAAATCTCCCTTATATCAAATCAGGGTTGTGACGGGGTTAGGGGTAATGCAGCTTACCCTTAATCCATCCCCTTATTGGCTTATTACATCATGGGAAATCATCACTTACATTATTACATAATGCCAACCACTAAGAAGTACGCACATTCAAGTTTGAGAAGTGCTGGGTTAAAAGTAGGAGTTGGCTCTAGACAGCAGTAGGTTCAGCCCAGCCCATTCCCTTGGGAAAAGTAACCCTAGGGGTTTCACAGTTAAACGCTCTGCTACTAACGAAAAGATTGGTGAATCAAACCCACCCACTGGCTCTGTGGGAGAAAGAGGAGGCAATCTGCCACAAAAACTCTTTGGGGGAATTTCTACTTTGCCATATGGGATTGCTATGAGTTGGAATACACTCAGTGGCAGCTAAGAACAATATAAAAAATCCATTGTTGTCAAGTCCATTTTGATTCGTAGCGACGCTATAGGACAGAATAGAACTCCTTCCATAGGATTCCCAAGGCTTTAAATCTTTGTGGACGCAGACTGTCTCATCTTTCTCCATGTGGAGCAGCTGAGGGGTTCAAACTGCTGACCTTCTGGTTAACTGCCCAGTACTTAACCCACTGCAACACCAGGGCTCCTTGCAACAATACCCCCTGGGAAAGGGATTCACAGGGGCAAGCAGGGAACTACTGCTTTTATTTGGGTGGAATCATAACTTTGATAAAAATATAAAAGCTACTATAAATAAAGGAAAGTGATATTTTAGAATATCACTTAAAGCTATAAACTAAAAAATAGTTTTTAATTTAAAACACACAACGTTTGAAAAGGCAGAGTGAGGCCAAAAGGGTAGAAGACATTGGCTAAATGTTCTTTCAAACAGAAGAGCCAAATACATAAGTTAGAAAATAAAGGTATAAACACACTTTTAAAGTTAAAATGTAGTAGCTACTAATAAAGGTGTAAAGAAATGAATTTAAAGCTATTGGTCCTAGGGAACAATACTAGTAGAGACGTGGTGGACTGGGAAGAAGACTTCTTTTTTATTTTAGGATTTCTGTATTGATTTAATTTTTGGCATGTGTATGCATTAATTATTTGTTATAAAATAAAGTATTAAAAAAGGAAGAAGAGAGCTAGACTAAGACTAAACATAGCTACAAGGTCAAGAGAGGGATTTTTAGGATACAAAAGATGTGGATATATTTATAGGTTGAGGATAAAGGACAAATGGTACTGCCAAGTTGGTCCCCAATTTACAGCAACCTCATGCCAACAAATGAAAATATCACCAGGTCCTGGGCCACCCCATGACCAACTGTGGATCTAATTGTTGTGATCCATAGGGCTTTCATTGGATGACTTTTAGAAATCGATCACTAGGTCTTTCTTTCTCATCTATCTTGGTCTGGAAGTTCTGCTGAAACCTATTCAGCAACATAGCACCACATAGGCCTTTTAATTATGTGGATTATAGCAAGTTATGGATAACATTGTAAAGAAAAGGTATTCCATGACACATCATTGTGCTCATGAAGAACCTGTACTGACCAAGAGGCAACAGTTCAAACAGAACATTGTTTTTGTTAAGTGCCATTGAGTCATTCCGACCCATAGCGACCCTATATAGGATTTCCAAGGAGTGACTGATGAGCTTGAACCGCCGACCTTGCAGTTCAAATGGCTTTGCAGTCTGGCACATTAACTTACAGCGCCACACCAGGACTCCAGAACAAGGGAATGCTAAATAGTTTTAAATCGGGAAAGGTATGTGCCAGGGTTGAATTCTTTCATGATACTTACTCGATCTGTATGCTGAGTGAATACTCCGAGGAGCTGGAATATATGAAGAAAAACGTGGCATCAGAATTGGAGGAAGACTCATTAACAACCTGTGATAGGCAGATGATACAACCTTGCTTGCTGGAAGCAAAGATGATTTAAAATACTTACGATGAACATCACAGGCTATAACATTCAGTATAGATTGCACCTCAATATAAAGAAGAAGAAAAAATCCTCACCACTGGGCCAATAAATAACATCATGATACATGCCAAAAAGATTGAAGTTGTCAAAGACTTCATTTGCATGGATCCACATGGAAGTAGCAGTCAAGAAATCAAAAGATATATTGCATTAGGCAAAGCTGCTGCAAAAGACCTCTTTTAAGCAGTGGACCCAAAGGTCAGTTTGAATTCTAAGGTTGACAGTTCAGCTTCACCAGCTACTCCTCTGAAATCTTGCAAAAGGTTGCTAGGAGTCAGAACCAACAAGGCGGCTATTAACAACTACAGCAAAAAAAAAAAAAAAAACATTCAAGAACAAAACTAATGTATCAGTTTGAGAACTGAGATGTGCGTGACCTAAGCTATGGTGTTTTCAATTGCCTCGGATGCATGTAAGGAGCTCTGGCACCATAGTGGTTATGAGTCAGGCTGCTAACCTCATGGCCAGCCGTTCAAAACTACCAGCAGTTTTGTGGGAGAAAGATGAGGTTTTCTGCCCCCGTAAAGATTTCAACCTCAGAAACCCTATGTAGGGTCGCTATGAGTCAGAACCAAAACCATGTTACACCACCACCACCATATGTACGTGAAAGCTGGCAATGAATAAGGAAGATGGTAAAAGAATTGATGCGCTTGAGTTATTGGAGAAAAATATTGAAAGTACCATGGACTGCCGGAAGAAGCCAATCTGTGCTGGAAAAAGTACAGCCAGAATGTTCCTTAGAATCCAGGATGGCCAGACTTCATCTCTCATACTTTGGATATGTTATCAGGAGGGACCAGTCCCTAAAGAAGGGCACTGTGCTTGGTAAAATGGATGGTCAGCAAAAAAGAGGAAGACCCCCAACCAGATGGGTTTGCACAATAGCAGTAGTACTGGGCTCAAGTATAACAACAATTGTGAAGCTGTCACAGGACCAGCTGATGTGTCCTTCTGTTGGGCACAGGGCTGCAATGAGTTGGAGCTGACTCGACGGCACCTAATAATAACTGCACACGATACATTATTCATTCACTATAATGTTAGATTCCGTTTGTTAATATTTTATCAGGGAATTTTGACAGATATTAGTCTGTAACTTTCTTTTCTTCTCTTTTGTAGTTTCTGTATCAGGTTTTAGTTTAAGGGTAATGTTAGCCTCACAAAGCAAGTTGAAAAGTATTACACTTCCATTTGCTGACAGAGTTTCTGTAAGAGTAGTATATTATTTCTTACTTAAATAGAATTCTCCAGTGAAATAAGCTTGGCCTACAGTTTTATGTATGGGAATGTATTATTTTTTATGATGAATTTAGTTTCTTTACACATTTTCTATTCATCTTGCATCTATTTTGGAAAGAGATAGATAGATAGATAGATAGATAGATAGATAGATAGATAGATAGATAGATAGATAATTTAATGTTTTTATTGTGGATGGGGTGAAAGTTTACAGAGCAGATCATCAGTTTTACATTCAACAAATCATACACCTTGTTTCATTACAATGATTATAATCCCTTCCATGCACCATCAGTTAACAGTATTTCTCTCTATTTGCTTTAGCTCTTTTTTTTTTTAAACAATCAGGTATATATAATAATTTTATTGGCATGTGTATGCATTAATTATTTGTTATAAATAAAAGCATTTAAAAAGGAAAAAGAGAGCTAGACTAAGGCTAAACATAGCTACAAGGACAAGAGAAGGATTTTTAAGGATTCAAAAAACGTGGATATATTTATAGGTTGAGGATAAAGGACAAATGTTACCGCCAAGCTGGCCTCCAACTTACAGCAACCTCGTGCCAACAAAACAAAACTACGCCAGGTCCTGGGCCATTCCCATTACCAACTGTGGATCCAACTGTTAAGATCCATAGGGTTATATTATTGAGGGAATTTCTCCATGTTATCTACTCTATCAACTATACTAGCATTTAATTATTCATAATATTCTTTTGTTATCCTTACATGTTCCTAGATTTTATGTAGTAATATATGCTCTTTCATTTATGACATTGACAATTTATGTTCTCTCTTTCTCTTCTTTTCTCTTGGTATATTTGATTGAGCTCTCCAAATAACCAACTTTTGCTTTGTTAATTTACTGTATTGGTTGTCAGTTTCTATTTTATTGATTTCTGACCTTCAAAATTATAAAACTTGTTATACACCCAACAATAGTATAGAAGAGTGTGCAATACCTCTGTGCCCTTTTCATTCAGGATACTTTCCAACATATAACATTTTAAATAAGCAGATGGGTTAAAACTGATACTTCATTGTCTTAGTTTTCAGTTTTCTAATTAGTTTTGAAATTGAGCATTATTTCACAGGTTCATTGACCACTTGTCTTTCCTTTTCTATTAATTGCCTAGTCAGACTTTCCCCATTTTTTCCTGTTTGTTCTTTTTATTGGATTTGTAATTTATATATATATATGTTTAACATCAATTATTTGTTAGCTATGTCACAACTATTTTTTCAAGTCAATAACATGGAATGTAATTTTCTCTGTAGCATTTTTTGTCATATTGTATTTTTAATGAGGACAGCTTCTCAATATTTTTCATTTTGTATCTTTATTAATAAGCTAAATTTATTTGATGTATAAACATTCTAATTCATAGTTTCTTGTTTATCTAATAATTGCTCCTTAATCCCTGTGGAATATTTTGGTTGTGACAAAAGTAAAACCTAGTTTTATTTATTTCCAAATTAATAGTAAATTACCTTAACCATGTTAGCTGAGTCGCCCACACCTTTCTACATGAGTTAAAAAGTTAAATGTGCTGCCTAACTCTTACACAAATTCATATATGTATACACACAATGTGTATATATATGTGTGTACACATACACACAAATTATCTGCAATCTGACTGTAGAATTTATTTTTATTAACTTTTAGAAAAGGCAAATACATCATTTTGGGGCATAACTGCCTTGCTTTTCAATACACTTTGCCTATCCGTAGTGGTTACGAATCGGGCTGCGAGCCGCAAGGTCAGCAGTTCGAAATTACCAGCGGTTCTGCAGGAGAAAGATGAGGCGGTCTGCTCCAGTAAAGATTTACAGCCTCGGAAACCCTGTGTAGGGTCGCTATGAGTTGGAACTGACTCCACATGGCACATCACAATAACAACAACATCTGTCAACAAGCTTTGGAATGCACCGCTGTCTTCACTTTGTCATCAGAGGTGACTCTTCCATCCTTAAGGCGCTGCTTCCAGGGAACCAAACAGGTGAAATCCCATGTTGCAAGATGAATCCTTAACACCACAAAAGGGAAGTCTTTGCAGAGTGTCAGCATTGTCATGCAAAATCAACTGTTCCTTGAGAGAAAGGTGAGGCTTTCTACTCCAGTGAAGATTTACAGCCTTGGAAACCCTGTACAGAGTTGTTATGAGTCGGAACCGACTCCATGGCATGCCACGACCAGCCACGACACATACATTTTATACAATTTTGCATAAAATTTATCTAAATGTATTTTATTACTTATTTTGCTATTGTAACTGGGACCGATTTTTTAACTTTTATTTTAAACTTGTTATTGCTGGTGGTGCAAAGAAAAATGTTTTTTTTTTAAATTTTTTTTTGCTATTAAGCTTTGGCAAATTTGCTGGATTGCTTATTGATTCAAATAGGTTTTCAAAGAAGACCCTTTGTTAGTAAAATGGCTGAAAGCTAACTTCTGATATACATAAAAATAATCTTAGTTGTTTCTGGTAGCAAAAAAATCAAGATAATCAATACTTTTATTTCAATTTGTTAGTATCTACATTGGTGTTAACTCGATTAACATACCGAGATATGCACACTTAGCATCCCTGTCTGCAAATTAACTTTTCCTGTCTCATTTAATTAAATTTAGGGTTAGGAACTTTTAGTGACCAAATTTTTTTTGTTCTAACAGTGACTTTCTTTGGACTAACTGAATGATGATAGTGACATTCCCGAAGATGGAGGAGCAAAGTTCCCTTTAGGCCTTACTTGCTGGTAAGTCTGACCCAACAGTTTGGGTATCTGTATGATTCAAGGCAGTTCTCTTTAGAGTGAGTAATTTATTCCAGAGGCAGCCTTGGCATGACCTCAGTTTCCTGCTCAAAGAGCATAGTGGTTGATGTGTTTTGGATAGCAGACTATACAATGTAAGCCAGTACTCCGAAACATTGCAGGTCTCAATAGATTCATTCACTCAATAGGTTTGGGTGCTCTCTGTAATTCAAATACCCACTTTCTCCTTTTCCTTCCAAAACCAAGTTGCCATTGAGTCCATTTCAATTCATGGTGACCCCATGTGTGTCAGAGTACAATTGTGCTCCACAGGATTTTCAGTGGCTGATTTTTCTAGGGAGCCTCAGGGTGATCTCAGCCTACTGGCCTTTTGGATAGCAGCCGAGAACATCAACCATTTATTCCATCCAAGCAGTCCCTTTTTCATTTGAAGATTCCATTGTTCCAAAGAGAAGAATCTCAAAGGCAACCTAGCTTACTTATTGTCTATTGCTGAACACCAAATCACCAACAACTTTGTGGCATGAAACAGTACAAACTTATCTTCTCAGTTTCTGTGAATCAGGAGTCTAGGCATAGTTTTATTGAGACCTCAGCTCAGGGTCTGCATCAAGGAGTAAGCCAGGGCTGTGGTCCCATTTTAGACTGGATGTTGTCTTCTAGGGCTCATTCAGGGTGTTGTCAGCTTCCATCTTTGAGGCCACTAGAAACACATCTGCTGTAGCTTTGAATCTCTGTCTTTCTCCTTCTCTGATTTTTAGACCCAGGTTTAACAGGCTCCCATGATTAGGTCAGGTCCACTAAAGGCAGTCTCCCTTTTGATTACCTGAAAGTCAACTGATTAGGGACTTAATTACACCTTTCTTAGATAATGGAACAGAATCAGGAAATTATTCCATGTTCATAAGATTTGCTCACACTCAAGAGGGGAGGATTATACTGGGTGTATACAAGAGGGAGCATGGACTATATTCACTATCCCTATTATTTCTCATCACTTACTCAGTCTAGTCTCCACTCCCAGCCCTCCTGAAACTTCCCTGCCACAGGCAGCCACAGAGTCTCTTCCCACTCATGAGACCCTATGTGACATAGGAGAATTGCCCCATAGGCTTTTCTTGGCTATAATGTTTATGGGAGCTGATTGCCAGGTTTTCTCTGAGGAGTCATTGGGAGGACTTGAACCACCAACCTTTTGATTACTAGCTGAGCACTTAATCATTGTGCCACCTGGGTTCTTTTACTTCACTTTATCAGGAGGGAAATACAACTTTTGTCCCTGGTCTTTGTTGTTGGTTTTCTTGTACTAGTTCTTTTTGCCTTGAATTTACACTTTATTTCTGTTTCTTTTTATAAGCTTTATCTTATGAATCTTTAATGTCAACTTTACCACATCGTTTTGTTTTAGGAATATAACAATATTTATCTGATTTTGATTTTTTAAAACCAATTAATGTTTAAACAGGTTAATTTAAGCCATGTAAATTATTTTGATTAATTGTGTGTTTGGATTAGTTTCATCCCAGTTTGTTTACTCTTTTTTTGCTTATGCTTTATTGATTTATTTATTGTTTTTGTTTATTTCTTTTATTGATTTGGTTGCATTTTTTGTTTTACCATTTCTAGTAGTCTTGAGGAGTCCTGGTATGGCACTGTGGGCTAATGCATCAGATTGCAAAGTCGTTTGAACTTCAAGGTCCGTGGTTTAAGCTCACCAGCTGTTCCTTGGAAACCCTCTATAGGGTCGCCATGGGTCAGAATCGACCCTATGGCATTTAACAACAACAACAATAGTCTTGAACTATAAAGTACTGTTTTTCTAATTATTACTCTTAAATTATAGCACATATACATAAATTTGTCTTAAATTGCCTCACTCATTTAAACTTGTATTTGTCTAATGAGTTTTATATTCTATATCCTTACCCCAAGAAGACACAAATTTTAGCATATTTTCATTTTTGACCCTCTTTCTGATCCCCTGGTCTACCTATTCTATTGCTATATTGATATCACCCAGGAGTGTAGCCCCAGATAATTTTTTTTAACATTTAATAGTTGTTTAGACTTAATAAAAAGTTTTACTAAGGGTTTTTACTCACCATTGTTTTTAGTATCCTACTTCTGTCTTTTAGGTTTCCTTTTTTTTTTTTTTTTTCTCATATAAGATTATAGCCTTCAGTACTTCTTTCAGAGAGCACCTAAAACTGATAAATTGAGCTTTTTAATACTTGAAGCTTTCAATTGTACACTATAGAGCTTGGCATTCTATGCGTAAAACTTGAAAGATGTTGGTCCATTGTCTTACTGTGACCCGGTGTCTCCTAGGAAGTCTGATGTTGGTCTTCTATTTGTTCTTTTGTAGATAAGCTCACTGGAGGCTTTAGGGCTTTCTTTTCCATTTTGGTTTTCTGACATTTCATTATAATGTATCTAGATTTGTGTGCATGTCATTGTATATGTGTTTGTGTGTATATTTCATTAATCCTACTTCACACATGATGGGCCCTTTTATTATATAGGAAGTTTCATGTCTTTCTGCAGTCTTGGAAATTTTCTTTTTCTATTCTTTTTCTAGCAATCCTATTGGATGAGTGTTGCAATGTGGATAAATCTTTCATATCTTATCTTTCCTTTCATATTTCATACTTTTAATTAATTAGCCCTGGACTATGCTCAAGGAGAAATCCTTGATTTCAGCTTTCAACTCAATTTCTAGACTATGTCTATTCTGTTATTCAGTCTAACTACTATTTCTTTTTTAAATTTCAACAACTGATGTATTTTTATTTCCAAGATTCAAGTTGTTTCTGTTCTATAGATGTAATAAGCTTTACAATCTTACTCTGTTCACTTTACGAACTCTGTTTCCTTGAGTATACATTGGTTAATTGGCTGACCATTCAGGGTATCCTTTGCACTGATCTTTCTTCACTTACATTTGACATTTTGGGGACTCCTCATGGGTTTTGATTTACCAAGACTGTTCCTTGATATTATCCAGTACAAATGAATTTAGTTTTTCTATCAATTTTCTTCCAAATATAAGTATTCAAAGCAGTAAGAAGAGGGTACCATAGGAGTTCTATCCACAAGCCACGCGGAGAAATTATCATGTTATGCTGCATAAAATCCAAGCCTAGCCTTCCTTGCCATCTCCTCTCCTGCCTCACAATGGGGTCTCTCTGCACTAGAGCAATGACAAATTATTAGAGTTTCCCACTTATTCTATATGATTTCAGGCCTTCATACCTTTGCAACTCTAGACCCTCTGCCTTAAAATTCCTCTTCTTGCTTCTCACCAATCCCAGTTTTCTACTCACCCCTTAAAACCTAACACAAAGGTTAGCTGCTCCGTAAAGCACTTACAGTGTCCCCCATAAGGGTAGTTAGTCTTGGACCCTCAGCATCCCTATTTTACACCTCTGCCAGGACACATAATATATTGCATGAAAGGGTCAACATTTGAAATTTAAATTTAATAATGTGCTTTTCTTAGCACATAGGGCAGAGACTGGCAAATTTTTCTATAAAGAACCAGGTAGCAAATACAGACTCTGTTGCAACTACCCAACTTGGGCATTGCAGTGTGGAAATAGTCAGATAATATATGAAAAAATGAATATGCTCTGTTCCTATAAAACTTTATTTACAAAAATAGACAGGAGCTGGATTTGATTCCTGGGTCAGACAATCAATTGCTTATGTAAATTCAGGCTGAAGCTGAAGAAAATTAAAACAAGTTCATGAGAGCCAAAATAGACCTTGAACATACCCAATCTGAATTTAGAGACAATCTCAA
>NW_006408642.1:5010898-5012680 GCF_000296735.1 Chrysochloris asiatica
AGGAAGGATCAGTAGTTGGAAATTATGGTGTTGGTGATAGAAATGATGCTGGAGATCACATGATAGAATTCTACAAAATCAATGATTTCTTCATTTCAAATACCTTCTTTAGACAACATAAGAGATGATTATACACATGGACCTCACCTTCTTTAGACAACATAAGAGATGATTATACACATGGATAAAATACATAGAAATCAAATTGACTACAATCTTCGGAAAGAGATAATGGAAAAGCGCCATATCGTAAGTCAAAACAAGGCCAGGGGCCAATTGTGGAATAGACCATCAATTGCTCAAATGCAAATTCAAACTGAAGCAGAAGAAAATGAAAACAAGTCCACAAGACCCAAAATATGACCTTGAATACATCCCATCTGAATTTAGAGATCATCTGAAGAACAGATTTGATACATTAAACACTAAAGACCAAAGACCAGAAGAGTTGTGAGATGACATCAAGAACATCATATAGGAAGAAAGCAAAAAGTCATTAAGAAGACAGGAAAGAAGGAAAAGGTCAAAATGGGTGTCAAAAGAGACACTGAAACTTGCTCACCAGTGTAGAGATGCTAAAGCAAATGGAAGAAATGAGAAGGTCCAAGAGCTGAACAGAAAATTTCAAAGATCAGTTTGAGAAGACAAAGCCAAATATTACAATAAAATGTGCAAAGATCTGGAATCAAAAAACCAAAAAGGAAGAACATGCTCAGCATTTCTCAAGCTGGGGGAACTGAAGAAAAAATTCAAGCCTCGACTTTCGTTATTGAAGGAGTCTCTGGGCAAAATATTGAATTATGCAGAAAGTATCAAAAGAAGATGGGAGGAATCCACAGAGTCACTGTATCAAAAGGAAATGGTTAATGTTCAATCATTTCAAGAGGTAGCATATGATCAGGAGCCAATGATACTGAAGGAAGAAGTCCAAGGTGAATTGAAGGAATTGGATCCAGGAATGGATGGAATACTACTTGAAATCTTTCAAGAAAGTAAGGCGGCACAGGAGGCACTCACTCATCTCTGTCAAGAAATTTGGAAGACAACTATCTGGCTGACTGATTGAAAGAGATCCGTATTAGTGCCCATTCCAAAAAGAGGTGACCCGACAGAATGCAGAAATCATTGGACAATATCTTTAATATCCCATGTGGGTAAAATTTTACTAAAAGTAATACAGAAATGGCTGCAAGCATAGATTAACAGAGAACTTCCAGAGGTTCAAGTTGGATTCAGAAGAGGCTGTGGAATGAGGGATACCACTGCCGATGTCCAAGGGATCTTGGCTGAAAACAGAGAATATCAGAAAGATGTTTACCTGTGCTTTATTGACTATGCAAAGACTTCCAATTGTGTGGATCATGACAAGCTATGGACAACATTGTGAGGTATGAGTATTCCGGAACACTTAATTGTGCTTATGAGGAATTTGTACATGGACCAAGAGGTAGTTGTTTGAATAGAACATGGGAACACTGAATGGTTTAAAATTAAGAAAGGTGTGCGAAAGGGCTGTATTCTTTCACCATACTCATTCAACCTGTATGTTGAGCAGATAATCAGAGGAGCTGGGTTATATGAAGAAAAACAAGGCATCAGAATTGGAGGAAGACTCATTAACAACCTGCAATATGCAGATGATACAACCTTGTTCGCTGAAATGAAGAAGACTTAAAATATTTACTGATAAAGATCAAAGAGCACAGCCTTCAGTATGGATTGTATCTCAATGTCAAGAAAACAAAAATCCTCACCACTGGACCAATGAACAACATTCTTATC
>NW_006408642.1:5014328-5070603 GCF_000296735.1 Chrysochloris asiatica
ATTCCAAAGAGAAGTGACCCAATGGGAAGCAGAAATCATTGAGCAATATCATGAATATCACATGTAAGTAAAATTTTGCTGAAGATAATCAAATTGACAGGAAACTGCCAGAGATTCAAATCGGATTCAGATGAAGATATGAAACATCATTGCTGATATCAAATGGATCTTGGCTAAAAGCAGAGAATACCAGAAATATGTTTACTTGTACTTTATTAATTATGCAAAGACGTTCACTGTGTGGATCATGACAAGCTACAGACAACATTGTGAAAAATGGGTATTCCAAAACATTTCAATGTGCTTATGAGGAACCTTTACATACCCCGTGCCCCCCTCTCTGCCACCATCTGCACTCTGTCCTGCTGAAAGGGCAGAATAGGAGCTGGGTAGAATCTAGGTGGCTGGTTCCCTGTAGGTACGTGTAGCTCAAGCCCGAGTTTTCACACCAGTTTTGCTTAATAAAAATCATTCTTTGTTGTACAAAAGGATTCAGTGCAAGTTCCTTTCCTTTTAATTTCAAAATTCTCTAGTGAATGTAAATTGTGAGTCACTTTCCAACAAATTAGTTGACTCTTTTTCTTTTTTTTTAAGGAATACATTGATTGTGTAAAACCAAGTACACTGGAAAGTTCTTCATTACTGATTTCTATGCCTTTGCATACCCAGGAGGAAGTTTCATAAATTCATCTAGGATATTAGAGGATCTGGTTACGGTTTCTGGACAAAGAATCTCCCACTGAATTGTTCAGATGAAAGGAAGCTAAGAAAGGAAGACCCTATAATCTATACTTATTCTCTACTCTAATTTTGATAGCTATTTTAAATAACTATTATCATTCGAGTTTTATAAAACGATAACTATAAACTGGTATTTTGACTTGAACTTCTGGAACCACTTTCCTTTCTAAAGGTTTTCAAGTGAGTAATACTCTTGTTTCCATCTAATAACCCAGGCCATGAGGCACTGAAGATTCTAATTGTATTACCCAGGATGAAAAAGCTATGGAAAACCTATAGCCAACATCTCAATGCTGAAAGACTAAGTGTTTTCTCCCTAAGAAGAAGGATGTCTACTTTTAATACTGTAATTTCTAGACACTGAAATAAGAAAAAAAAAAAAGGCACACAAATTGGAAAAATAAGTGAAATAAATAAAATGAACCCTATTTACACATGACATTGACTGTCTAGGTAAAAATTTCCAAGGAATCTACCAAAGATTCCTAGCACTAATAAGTGAGTTCAGCAAGGCCACAGATACAAGATCAATAAATAAAAATTAAGTGCATTTCTACATATTAACAATGATCATATGGAAACAGATATTAAAGATAAAATATTATTTACATTTACGCCAAAGAAAGTTAAGTGTTTAGGTATAACTTGGGGGAGTGTGGTGGCTCTGGATAGCACCGGATTGTGATCCACAAAGTTGGAGGTTCAAGCCCACTAATTTCTCCATGGAAGAAAAATGAGGCTTTCTTTTCCCACAAAGATTTACAGCCTGGAAATCTTTTCTTTACAAACACTGCCAGGGTCACTATGAATCGGAACCAACTCAGTAGCACTTAACAAAAGCAACAGGTATATAACTCTAACATGTAGAGAATATGTACATTGAAAAGTGTAACATGCTGATACAAGAAATCAATGAAGACCTAAATAAATGGAGAGATATACTATGTTCATAGTCCTGGAAAACTTAACACAAAAAAGATGTCAACTTTCCCCAAATTTATTTACAGGTTTAATACAATTCCTATTAAAATCCCAGAAATTTGTTTTTGTAAGCATATATTATAAGCTTACTCTAAAATTTGCATGAGAGGGCATAAGCTCTTATTATTGCTAGGCCCTATGTATAACAGAACAAAACACTGCCATCCTCACAATTGTTGTTAAGTTTGAAGCTACTGTTGCTGCCACTGTGTCAACTCCCATCTCACTGGCGGTCTTCCTCTTTTTCACTGACCACTTTACCAAGTATGATGTCCTTTTCGAGGGACTGGTTTCTTCTGATAACATGTCCAAAGTATAACATGTCCATCCTGGCTTCTAAGGAGCATTCTGGCTGTATTTTGTCCAATATAGATTGTTTCATTCTTTTGGCAGTCCATGGTACTTTCAATATTCTTTTACAACACCATAAGTCAATTCTTCTATGGTCTTCCTTATTCACTGTACAACTAAGGCAAGTGAAAATGCTCTAGCTTGTATCAGGCACACCTTAGTCCTCAAGCTGACATCTTTGCTCTTTAACAGTTTAAAGAGGTCTGTTGCAGCAGATTTACCTATACAATATGTCACTGATTTTTTGACTACTGCTTCCGTGAGTGTTGATTGTAGATCTAAGCAAAATGAAGTTTTTGACAACTTCAATCTTTTCTCCACTTATCAAGATGTTATTTATTGATCCAGTTGTGAGAATTGTTGTTTTCTTTACATTGAGGTGCAACCTATACTGATGACTTTTGTCTTTGATCTTCAGCAGTAAATACTTTGTCCTCTTCAGTTCCAGCAAGCAAGTAAATATCATCTCTATATCAAAGGTTGTTAATGAGTTTTCTTCCAATCCTGATGCCACATTCTTCATATAATCTATATTATTGGATTATCTGCTCAGCATACAGATTGAATAAATATGGTGAAAATATACAATCCTGACACACACCTTTCCTAATTTTAAACCATTCAATATCCCCTTATTCTGTTTTAACAACTGCAGGTTCCTCATGAGCACAATTAAGTGTACCAGGATACACATTCTTCACAATGTTCTCCATAGTTAGTTGTGATCCACACAGTCAAATGTGTTTGCATAGATGAATGCCTTGGCAAAAGCTCTAACATGCTAAAACAATCCAAAATAATAATAATAAGATTAAAATAATGTGGGAGTAATCATTCTACCTGATATTAAGGCTTTCATTTTTTGTTGTTGCTAAGGGCTGTCAAGTCGATCATGACTCATAATGACGCTGTATAGGGTTTCTCAGAAGCAGCTAGTGGGTTTCAACTGCTGGCCTTACAGTTAGCAATCCAGTACTTATTCTACAGAATCACACCAGGACTCCAGGTGTGACTCTGTAGGATAAAAAACAGTACTTACTGTTTTATTGTTGTTGTTAAGTGCTGTTCAATCGGTTCTGACTCATAGTCATACTGTTCAAAGGAGTGGCTGGTGAGTTTGAACCACCAACTTTGTGATTCAATCTGACCTTGTGGTCTAGTGCTTTATCCTGCAGGCCATACCAGGACTCCAAGGCTTACTGTTGTGATGGTGGTGATTATGTACAGTGGAATTGGTTCCAACTCATAGTGATCCTTTATAGGGTTTCCGAGGCTGCAAATCTTTACAGGAACAGAAAGCCTCATCTTTCTCCAGAGAAACAGCTAGCAGTTTCGAACAACTGACCTTGAGGTTAGCATGTTGTTGTTGTTGTTGTTAGGTGCCATCAAGTTGGTACTAATTCATAGTGACTCTATGCACAACAGAATGAAACACTGCTGGGTCCCGGGTCCTCACAATCATTACTACACCTAACCTCATCTCAGCCGCCACCGTACCAATCCATCTTGCTGGGGGACTTCCTCTTTTTCTTTGACCCTCTACCTTACCAAACATGATCTCCCTCTCCAGCGACTGGTCCATTCTGACAGTTGTTGTTGTTGTTAAGTGCTGTCAAGTCGGTTCCGACCCATAGCGACCCTGTACAGGGTTTCTGAGGCTATAAATCTTTATGGGAGCAGAATGCCTCATCTTTCTCCCGCGGATTGGCTGGTGGTTTTGAACTGCTGGCCTTAAGGTTCACAGCCCCATTTGTAACCACTACGCTACCAGAGCTCCTTAAGAGCTGCAATAATCAAGACAGTGTGGCATATGTGAAGACACATAGGTCAATGCATCAGAATAGAGAGTACAATAATAGACCTACACAAATATAATTTTTGAAAGAAATGCAAAAGCAATTTAATGGAATAAAGATAGACTTTTCAACAAATGGTCCTGGCACAGTTGTACATCCATAGTAGTAGTAGTAACTCAATGTAAATCTCACACACCAAGGAGCCCTGCTGTCACTTTAGAATATGCAAAGAACTACTAATCAGAGTCCTGGTGTGACTTCATGTAATATGTAAAAGTATATAACTTTTAGAAAACAATAGAAGAAAATTATCAGAATCTAGGGCTAGGCAAAAGTTCTTAGACTTGATATCAAAAGCAAGATTCATAGAAAGATTAATAAATTAGATCTCACCAAAGTTAAAAACCTATGCTCTACTGAATTACCCTGTTAAGGAAATGAAAGGACAAGCTACAGACTGGAACAAATATTTGCAAACTGTTATGCCCAGAATTCGGGGTCCCCAAAGACCACCAAGGAGCTGACACCGATGCACGTGCACAAGGGTTATTTATTCAAGCTCCAACTCGGACTCCACCTGCATCCGACGCAGCGGATCAGGGATGGAGCCTTGAACTCCCAGTTAGCAGGGTTTTTATAGAGTTTTCAAGCAAGCTCAGGGTTTTTCAAGTTTACAATTTTTGGATTGGTTGCCATTTGGCAAAGTATGAGATGTTACAGTTTAATTGGTCAGTACTGGTGGTCTTTTATTCTTAGGCTAGGATTAGGAAAACATCTGGCATCTGGCCTTGGGTTGTCCTGTCTACTGCTTATCTAGTTCTGGCTGTTTCTAGGGGTGAAAGGATATTCTAAGGCAGCATGAGCTGATTTAGCACGTTCCTGGAACAGGAGGACGTGTTCAGGCTAATGTACAGAATGGAGTCTTTTTCTTGGTCCTACACAAACTACATATCTGACAAAGAACTAGAATTCTCAAACTCAACACACACAAAAAATCCAGTTAAAAAACAGGTAAAAGACTTAACAGACATTTAACATAATAAGATAAACATATAACAAGTAAGTACATGAAAAGAAGGTCAACATCATTAGCCATTAGGAAAATGCAAAGTAAAACCATGACAAGATATTACCACACTTACCAGAAGAGCTCAAATAAAATAGTGACAACACTAAATGCGGACAAGAATGAAGAGAAAGTGCATCACTTATACATTAAAAAACTAAACATGCAGCTACCATTGTTGTTGTTGTTATGTGCCGTGGAGTCAGTTCTGACTCATAGCGACCCTATACAGGGTTTCCGAGGCTGTAAATCTTTACGGGAGCAGAAAGCTTCATCTTTCTCTCGCGGAACTGCTGGTAGTTTCAAACTGCTGACCTTGCGGTTTGCAGCCCAATCCGTAACCACTACGCTACCAGGAACCCAACAAATGGACTCTTGGGCATTTCTCCCAGTGACATGAAAACTTACAATCACACAAAAATACCTGTATATAAATGTTCATTATAGCTTCATTAGTAATAGCCCCAAACTAGAAAAAAAAAATCACTCTAATGAGTGACTATTTAAACAAACTTGTGTTACGTGCCATGAGTCCCTTCCAACCCATTGCTACCCTATATAAGGTTTCCAAAGAATGGCTTGTGAGTTTGAACTGCCAACCTTGGGGTCCAGTCTATTGTCAGGAGGGGCCAATCACTCCAAATAAACTCTAGTACATACATATCTTGGAATACTACTCAGCATTAAAAAGAACCTACTCTTGATATACACAAGAACTTGGATGAATCTCCAGGCAATGATATTGACTGAATAATAGCAATCTAAAGACTAAATTACTGTATAATTCCTTTTATATAACAATTTTAGTCATAAAATTATAGAAATGAAAACCCGATTAGTGATTGTCAGATTAGTAGCTGGGAGGGAGGCGGGCATAGTTGTAAAAGGGCAACATGAGGTATTTTTGTGATATAGTGATGGAACTGTTTTGATTTTTTACTGTTGTTAAGTGCTGTCGAAGGAGCTCTGGTAGCGTAGTGGTTACGAATCGGGCTGCGAACCTTAAGGTCAGCGGTTCGAAACTACCAGCCGCTCTGCGGGAGAAAGATGAGGCTTTCTACTCCCGTAAAGATTTACACCCTCGGAAACCCTGTACATGGTCGCTATGGGTCGAAACCGACTCGATGGCACTTAACAACAACAACAACAAGTGCTGTCGAGTAGGTTCCAATTCATAATGACCCTGCATAGGATTTCCAAGGAGCAGCTGGTGAACCTGAACCTCAGGCCCTAAAATTCAAACGACTTTGCAGTCCGGCGCATTAACCGACTGTTCCACACCAGGACTCCCTGATTTTTTACTCTAGTAGTGGATATATGGTACTATGCGTGATAAAGAACTAAACACACAGAGAGAGAGAGAGAGAGAGAGAGAGAGAGAGAGAGAGAGCAAGGTTAGTTCCAGTAAATCTTGGAAAGTTAAATAAGATCAGTGGATTGTATCAATGCCAATATCCTGGTTGTGATACTACTGTACAGTTTTGGGAATTGTTAACACTGAGGGAAACTGGGAAGAGGGTACTAAGGATCTCTGTTATTTTAACTACATGTAAACATACAATCATCTCAAAGTAAATAGCTTCATTTTTTTAAATGTGTGAGTGCTCTTTAGTATATATATAATTTACCTGCAATCCTCTTAAGAACACAATCACTAGGGCAGAGGATATGCCTTAATTTCTCAAATTTTAAGAAACCTACCTAATTCAGAAGTGCCACCCCCTCATCTTGCTGTCAGAGACTTGAAGTGTGCTTCATAGTGTTGGAATTAGGAATTCGAGAGGACGACAGTAACCCTGGCCTGCAGTGTTCAGGTGTGTATGTGTGTGTGTGTGTAGGTGGGCACTAGTGCAAGCAAGCGAGAGAAAGCAGAGGAAGCAAGAACTATACCCTACAGTCTACAGTCAGGGAAGGTGCTTTGCTGGAAGCCTGGAAGGGTTTGAGGAAAAAGGGCGCTGGTGCATTGGGAACTTACTCCTGCTACACCCTTCTGGAGGCGGTGGGCGACCTCTGAGCAACCCAGGTGTGACTGGGGAATCCACTGTCCACAGGAATAGGTGAATGAGGGGGCGGGAGTGGGAGGTGCAGCTTCAGCCAGAGGCCCGAAGGCGTGCTCTGCAGCCCGCTAGCTGAGGCGATGGCTGAGCTTGGATACTGCAACAGCGACGCCAAGGAGACTCCAACTGCCAGGAGCAAGGCGCAGCGTCCCGGGGGGGTGGGGCCGCCCGGAAATCCCGGCGGCGCCAGCCGGGTAGCATCTGCAGGCTGGGGGCGCGCACACTTAGCAGCACGTGGGTGTGGAGGAACCGGCGCCGCGGGGCCTCCTTCCTGTAGTGCTGCGATGGCCGGGTGCCTGCGCTCGGCCGACCCGGCCGGTCTCGGAGCCGCTTCTCAGCTCCAGCCTGGCACCCAGCTGACAGTGCCAAAGGCAGGAAGCGTGGCGAGGTCGGGCACCTAGAAGCACTCTCAGCTCGCGGTTCCTCCTGGGTTCCGGGACCTCCCATGTGGAAAGACGCGCAGTTTAGTGAGAGGTGTCTGAGAATGCAGGCGGGGACGAAGGGACTCCCCGATTGACCGAACGCTAGCCTGAGAAGACTGGGATTGACAGATTAGTGGGAATGCGGTGGGGCCTCCAGGGAGTTGCGCCGGTAACCAAGCCTGGGGTACCAGCGCTGGGGCGCGCGGGTTTCAAGTGGGTAGTTCCCCAAGCTGGGTGCAGCAGTTGAGTCGCGGGTGGCTGGTCGCCGGCGTTTGCAGTCCTCCACGCCTGCACTCAGACCCGACATGCACCCTCGCGGGGCGGAGTTGGCGCTCCGGGCGCAGGGAAGGCTTCCGAGTGTTGGGAGGAGCTGGGCAGGGAGCTGGGGCAGTTGAAGGTGTGGCCGCAGGAGAGGGGGCCTAAGGCTGCGGCTCTGTTGTCGCAGCCTCCCCACAGCGCGGGGGAGAGGGTGGCGGAGAGGTGGGGTGGGCGATCGGAGAGGTGTCTGCCCGACCCGGTCCTCGGAATGTAAGGAAAAGGGTCCTTGAGGGGGGAGAGCAGGCAGACTAGCGTTTTCCAACCCGAGCAGAGGGATTCGGCCTCGAGGTGTGGGAATCCGAGAACAGTGCCTGGTGTCATAATGCGGACGGGTGACCGCCAGCACAGCGGCGCCTCTACCCGAATAGAATTTCCCAGGGTGCGGCTCTAGAGGGTATTTCCTGCGGTTACTCTAAACCCACCTTCAGTTTAATCTCCTTCTCCGACCCTCCCTCTCCAAGTTCCTAGCAGAGATTCAGTGTTCATTACTTCCAGCTTCATTTTATATTAAAAAACAGACAAACTCGTAAAGATTCTTCAATTTTATAATCATTCCCACTTCCAGTCCCCACTGGGGCCTCTTTTCATAGCCCTAAGGCTAGTCACTTCAAATCCACAGCAAGTTGCTAGTGCCTTCTGATCCTGCTTCGGAAACACCAGACGGTGCCACGGGAGGACGCTGAAAGCACAGGCTCTGCAGCTGCCTGTGTAGGAAGCTGTTGGCCGCTCGGCGCGACTGGGCTGCGGCTTGAGAGGCCCCCGGCGAGCCGAGTGCTTACTCTCAGTCCCACCCGAATCCACAATCCCCCTTGGAGGGCGGGTAGGCCCTATGCAACGCTTGGTCAGCGTCTTTCTCGCCCAGTCGGATCTAGTGCTTGAACCAGTAGGCAGAGGAACACCCAGTATGAAGAACCTTCCGGCCTTCCTGCTGCTCTGACTCCCAACTCCTCTGCCCTTCACCTGCCCGCTGTCTGTCCTGTTGATACAGCCTCATAGTGACTCTGTAGGAGAGGGTGGAACTGTCCATAGGAGTCCTGATGTGGCCTTGTAGGATAAGCATTGCACTGCTAACCACAAGGCCACAGGTTCAAACCCACCAGCTGCTCCTCAGAAACCCAATACAGAGTCGGAACCGACTACATGCATGTAACAACAATAACAAATCTTTACGGCAGGAGCACAGTGGTTCTGTAAGATAAGCCTGTACTGTGAACCACAAGGATGGCAGTTCGAATACACCCACCTCCTCTGTAGGAGAACAATGAGGCCTGCTCCCGCAAAGATTTGCAGCCTCTGAATCGGAACCCACTCAAGGCACTTAACAACAGCAATCTTTATGGAAGCAGACTGCTACCACTTTACGTGGATTCGAACCACCGATGTTAGCTAAGCAGCTTACTCGCTGCGCCACCAGAGCTAATGGCGCTGTGGGTTAATGTGCCATACTGCAAAGCCGTTTGAACTGCAAAGTCGGCGGTTCAAGCTCACCAGCTGCTCCTCGGAAACTCTATACAGGGTCGCTATGGGACCGAACCTACTTGATGCCACTCAACAAGAAGACAAACAATATGTGTGCACCTGCTCGCCCTGGAACCTTTAACCTCAGTGCCTAGTTACCTGTCTCACATCAGCAGCTACTCCGAGGCTGATCCCTTCACCCTGCTTCAGAGCCTGTGAAAGTCCGAGCTCAGGTCCCACCCACCCCCATGCATCGCAAGCCCCAGTATGCGTGCGCGCGCCTGTGTACGAAAAGCATTTAACTGCAAAGAACAGTTTCCGGACGTGCAAGACAGAGAGCATTTCAAGCAGAGATGGTCCAATGTGCAAGTTAAAAAATACTTCCCCTGGGTACAGGGTAGGGGCTCCAGGTTTGCCTCGGTTTCTGGAGCATCTGCCTCTCAAGATAAGGGATCTTAACTTTTAATTCCCTCCATATCAGCTGAGAAATTGCCTCCCCCGGCAGTCCCGCAACAAGTGACCCGGCTGCATCCCCAGAGCGCCGGGCGGATCTGCAGTCTCCACTTCCCCACCCCCACCTCGAATCCCTCAGTCCTTGCCTGAGTAGCCGTATTTGAGAGTGGGTGTGGGGCGTGGGGCGCCTTTATTTTTAATCTTGAAAATTCTGTCTGCGTCTTGTGCTCTGAGAGTCTCTTGTTACAATAAATCTCCATTTCTTACGAGGCGGTATTAACAATATTAACACCTGTCTATGGAAAGCCTCCGTATTAAAGAGGTTTTGTTGTTCTGTTTTTTAACTGAGTATCCTTCCCGCCCCTCGATGGGCTTTCAATTTACTGATGTGATTTTCCCAACCTTTATGATTAGGAAAAATTAGGGGTGGGCCTAAGAACAGTAGCGAAGCGTCCACTTGGAGAATAAGACGCTCCTTATTAATTTAATTGATTTAGATCAGAAGCTACTTCTCCATCCCTCCGCCCTCAATTTACAGTCGTTAGATTCTGAGATTCCCCAAGAATTCCCCGTCTAGCGTTGGTACCAGCTTCCCAAACCTTTTTAAGTAAAACTGGCAGTCTCTCCTCAAAGCCCCGAGATAACCAAGTTCGAATGGGTCAATGTCCCTGGTTTCAAAACTGCCTGAGAGTCACATTCTGGTTGGAAAGGCCCTCGGGGACGGAGACGTGTTGCCCTGTTGGCCGAATTGAGGAGTGGAGTCTGGGGTACCAGAAGACCAAGGGTATCTGTCTCTCCCCTACCTCCCCGCAGTACCGAAGACCGTAGAGGGTGACTGAGGCCTCCGCTGGAAACTGCGTCTCCGCCCAAAGTTAGTGAAAAAAAAACTCCCTGGGACTGAAGTTTCAAAGAATCCAGTGTAGAGACAGACTTCTCTCTCCAATCTGGTTAGAATAAATAATCATATAATATGCCTGTATAACCAACCACTCAAATGAAGAGCCGACGCCCAGATTGGCAGTGCCCACGTGTTGCTGGAGTTGGGGTGGATGTGTCCGCAGGCACTGCGGCTGATTTGACACCTCATTTTCTCTGGGATTTTGCCTTCTAGGGTGGTGCAGTCTTGGAGAGGGGGCTATGGCGGTGGGGGTGGGGGGAGGAGGCTACGGAATCCACCGGCTGAGGGAGCATTTGGGTTTAGAATAACGCCCAAATGAGGGGGGTGGGTAGGTGGGTGGCGGACTTGCACAACCCCATTCTCCTAGATAGTAAAAGCAATGTTTTTGATGGATGATTAATAGCCAGTCTTCCAGCAACCAAGCAGCGCATTCCTACTGCCACTAAGCTTAGCTGTTTTAATGTAGCCTTCATTAGCAACGTGCTCCCAGAAGCTGGGATCTGGATTCGCACCCTGAAGAATGCCCCTTCTCACCCCCGCCCCCCACTGCTTCCGGGGGCGGGGGAAGGGGGGAGACTGCAGCTCCTGTGACGCCGTCTCCTCCTCCCAAGGGAAGAAGCCGGCGTCCCTCCGCATCCTGACCCAGGAGTCAGGCATTCCGGGGCGTGGCAAGGGGAGAGGATCTCCTGGACCAAGGATTTGGGCGATGTCTGTAAAGCAATGCACCGCCATGGGGTTCCTCTGTGGAAAATATAAAATTCGAAGTGGTTCTGGCCATCTACTGAGTGGCGATGGTCTACACTGAGCGTGCCTGTATCTGGGAATGGGGGTGGTGGTGGAGGGTACTGCGGCCAATAGTCCGGAGGACAGTATAGGGCGACTGGCCTTTTGGGAACCCGTTCTCCCGGGATTCAGCAGTCAGTAGCACCCCTCATATGCTTTGCCACTTTCCATGCGCCCCCGGTTTTTCCAGAAGGAAGATGGGGTGCCCAGAGGGGGTGGGGCGCTCCGGGTCTTGGGGCTGGACGGTCACGTGCCCCACTCCCCCGCCACTGCGGCGGGAGTTCCAATCAGAGCGCGCCAGGGGGCTCCTCCTGGGCAGGAACCACCCGGCTCTGCTGCGGAGGGTGGGCCGCCGTCACCTGACCGCCGCCCGCCCCCGCCCCCTGCGAGTAGGGGCGGTGGTAGCGTCTGCTCGGTTACAAATGGCCCCTCCCGCCCCAATCGCTCGGGCTCGGCGCGGACCCGCCCGGGCGCGCTCCTTCACGCAGGTTTCGGCTCCCCACATTCCGCTGCCCTGCCTGCACTGGCCCGTCGCGTCCCGCGGTCCCAGCCAGCTCGGAGGGCTTATTCTGCACCCACCGCAAGACTGGCTGGTGGAGGTCGCGACAGAATGCTGGACAGCGTACTCGCGTGGCTCACTTACCCCAGGTAAGTGTGCAGCTCGGGTGTGGGTTGCTGCGGAGACAGTGCGGGGTTCGGGCGCAGGTTAAGTTTGCAGAGCAAGCCAGGAGGTCTCTCACCTTCTCCGCCTCCCACCTGCCGCGGATACCGGGCTCAGGCAAACCCCTGGATTTGGTGGGAACGTGTAGCTGTAGTTGAACGGGGGTTAGACAGGTGCACACGGGTGTGCCTGCGTGTGTGTGTGTGTGTGTGTGTTGGGGGGGGGGTGCCTGTGTATGTGTATGGCTCCCGGTCCAGGCTCACTCCAAGTTGGAGGGAAGCCTCTGCAATCGGTCATTTTGCCCCCCAAAGCCACTTAAATGCCAGAGAGAGAGATTGCACTGGTCTGAGGCAGTACACCAGTGACTCCAATATTTATAATAAGCCCTGGCGAAAAAGCAGCAGTGCAGTGGCTAAAGAAAGTGTGCGATATTTTAAGGTATCCAGAAAATATTCTTTTTATCTTTTACCTTGTTGGCAGAAATTAGTACAGAAAGTGCTGAATCATGCAAAAAAAGAAAGAAAGAAAATAACTTCATTTTTTGTAAAGTTTTTCAAAATAAATAATATCTGCGTATTTTAATGTGTACTCTAAATGTTAAGAGTAGGCTTTAATTGTATTTTGTCAATGCTTTATGACTATGGGTTGCTTTACTTCTTTCTAAATGGTGGTGTTAATCTCTTAGCACCTCTCTATCCTCTCTCCCCCTCACCAAAACCCCCCCACAAAATACCAAGACTTTTGTGTGTGTGTGTGTGTGTCCATGATTGTAAAAGGAAACAGTTCTTGGGTATAGAAAATTCTTTGATGATGGCCAATTTGATTTGACACGTCACTGAAGGGAATGTCAAGCTGATAACATGCAGACTAGAGAGAAAAAGAAACAGGAGTTGTCTAGGAGGATGAAATAAACCCTAATCCATTTGCACCCAATAAAATAGATCACGAGCAGTGCTTCCAAGTTGAAGCCTGAGTCCTTTTTGGTAATGGTTGTTGTTGTTCAGTGCTGTGGAGTCAATTCCAACACAATGCTACCCTGTATAGAGTTTCCGAGGATCAGCTGGTGGGTTTGAACTGCCAACCTTGCTGTTAGCAGGTCAATGCTTATCCTACAGCACCACCAGGGCTTCTTGGTGAAGGTGGAGGGGTGCAATTTTTGATGCAAGTTCTGAGGTCAGGATACCAACTAGCAAAAGATTATGAAAAACTGAAAATCAGAGAGTCAGGATTAGTAAAATGGGTGTGTCCAAAGACGGCTCTTTCCCGTTTACCTTGGTCTGTACCATCTCAACTGTTCAGTGGCCTGCTGACTCATAAAGGAATCGATGTGGCTTAGCAGGGTTGGATTTTACTTGTAGACGCTAAAGAACAGTTACCTGTAAAGAGAGAGAGGGAGAAACTTCATTAGAAACATCCCTAGAGCAGCCTGTTATCTCTTCTTCAGGGAGCGTTTTCAGATTCTTTAACTTGTCACCTTCATTTCAGTGTATGTCATTCATGCTTGTGTACAGCACATTTGTTCTGATGCAAAAATTGCCATCAAAATCTTAACCTTTGAAATAGCAGCACTCCTAACATGATTGTTTTGAAGGTAGAAACTGAAAAGCTGGAATGTCAATGATTGTGTTTTCTTTGCAGCACAGACTCCTTTAACATTGCTTGCAAGGCCAAGGAGCCCCACCCTGTTTCTGTGCATCTGCATGAAAGACCAGGAAAGAAATTGTACAGTTGCAGTGGTGCAGAAACAGGCAGCCTCTAGGTTTGGGTGTTAGGTTTATTTAAATCATGACTGACATTGTGGAGGGTAGGCTATAATCCTAAGTAGGTCTAGAAAAGCATAGTTTCAACTGTCAGCCTGTTTCAATGTCCATTTAATTTGAGGAGATTTCTTTTGCTAGAAAAAGGCTACGAAGCAGGAGTTGCTTCCAAGTTTTAAGATGCATGGGCTAAAATGCATGATTGAAAGGATAAATACTAAGTATATATAGTGAAGCCAAAAAGAGTTCTTTTTACTGTGATATCCAAGGGAAAAAATTTATGTGTGTGTGTGTGTGTCACTCATTTTTAGACAAGGCATAGACTAAACCATCTTGTGGGATAGACAAGCACCTGGCATTTGAGTTAAAACAGAGATGCATAACTGCAGCAGGAAACAGATGAAGAGGCTTACCTTTTACTGTCTGGTCCTTCAAACAGAACCCAGTCATGTCATGTCAGATTAAAGGAAGGCCATGTCTGTAACGTGGCGAGAAGATTTCTAATCTTTCAAATCTATGGGAAAGAAAATGTTTTGAGCTGATTTGAATAAAGGGGCATTATAAATTAATAATAATTACTTATCATGGCCATTCTTATCTGCATTGTCTGCTGCAGTCCCTGGGTTTGAGCCTGGGGAAGAACGTTTTGAAGACATCCCCACCTACTTTTTTTTAAACCACGAAAAGGAAGCCCATTCTTTTTGTAAAGCAAATAAACCATTAAAGAAAAAAATGGTACTCTTCCTCTGATGGCTAGAGCGAATTTGTACATTTCTAAGACTGGATGTGGGACCGCTTAGTAACATCTCAACAGTTACTCCAATTGGAAGTGATGTTCCAGATGAAAATTGCATGTTCTGTTGTAAATTAATGCGAGTTCAAAGCTGTGGAAACCACCTCTTCTTTTTTCCTTCTTCCTAATATTGTTTTCTGCCTCTTTTGAATTCACAAACCACACTTACAAATTCTAGCACCTAGAAGGCTTTGAGATTTCACCAGGAACACACCGTCAGGTAAATTGCCTGTGATTGCAGGTCTTTCTAAAATGAAAATAGACTTCAGAGCGGGCTTTAAGAATGAAGTGGCAGGGGCTTTGAACAGACACCAGTGCCCTGGGAGCCTGGTTTCAAAGAGTATTTTCCCAAGATTTTCAGTGATTATTTTGTGGAAGTTAACTCTGCCTGCTTACACAGTAATTGCAGTGTGAGACGATTCCAGAACAGTACCTCCTTACGTTTCCGTCAGAAATAAACATACAGCATTGTGTGGGGAACATTCCAGAACACGCATCTCCAGTCAAGTGAATGTGCTGGCAGAGTAACACCTAGGTTGCTTTTAACCCACCAGCAAATCTCATTTTTACCAATAGACTTTGATGCTAACATACACTGAGTTGTTTGGGGAGCTGGGGGCTCTGAAGGATGGAGAGGGGTAGCTGATGGCTGGCTCCTTTTAGAATTGGCCTTCAAGAATGTTTTTTATTTTTGAATATGTTACGCATGTTTTGCAAAGCTATTCTGAAGAAAGCACATTTTGCTAAACCATTTAATACAAGGATTTGTAAAGTTAGTAATATCAGATTTCATTAGCTTTAAGTATTTAAAAATTAATATATCCATAGGCTTTTGGGGGGATGTGTGTGAATATTGAGTTGGGAAGAGTGGAAAGTAGCTGTAAAATTACCATTTAAAATTGCTGATTGTTGCAAATGATACATGACATTGAGTGCTTGCATATACATCTCTGCAATATCAAAGAATCCACATAAACATGTAACTTACACAAATTAGAATTGTTATTTAAGATTATTCCATTTTTTATTTTGAGGAGGATTTTTATTTGCTTCCTTTGTGGAGGATGTTGTACTTTGATTCTGCTGTGTGTGGAGATTTTGTACAAACACAATTGTTTTTATAATTATTTTTTTTTTTTTGCACTGTGTCTTCATTTAGATTGTCAGTTTAAAAGTAGTCAAGCTCTAGATTTTAGAACCAAATTATCATGAGAAATAATTTCTGTCCAGAGGTAGCTCAGATTGTGTATCCTTTGATCAAGTTACTACTGTAAATCATCTTTGCTACTTTTGGAATTTGGAAACTTTCCAGATCATTAATGATTGAAATATTTTGTTCTGACAGGTATTGTTCCTATGATTCCAATGAATGGCGATTCTGCACTTCTGCCTGAGAATAGTCCAAATTGTAAGTTCAGCAAACCAGACAATTCAATATCAATAATGCTGGCTTTCTATGCAGAACAGTACTTCCCATTTTCATTTCGTCTACCCAAGAGCCTATAGAGTCCTGGTGTGGCTCTATAGGATAAGCACTGGACTACCAATGGCAAGGTTGGTGGTTCAGCCCCTCCTCGGAAACCCTATACAGGGTTGCTATGAGTTGGAACCAACTCCACAGTACTTAACAACAACAACAATGCAAGAATCTAGCCTCATAAATAAGGACCTGCAAGGAAGTGAAGGGACCCTGGTAATGCACTGGGTAGCACTTGGCGGTTTGAACCAACCAGCTACTCCAAGGGGAAAAGCCGTGGCTGTCTGCTTCTATAAAGATAACAGCTCTGCAGCTCTACTCTTTCCTAGAATGTCGCTATGAGTCCAATTGATTCGATGGCAGTGGATTTGGTTTTAGAGGGAGGTGATACTGTCTTTTTTAGTTTCAGTGCCTTAAACCAACATTTGTTCACTACACAATAGTGCAGCTTTAATTAACTGACATCACAGCCATTGATTGGCATTTCTCTATACACCACCTCCTCATTATTTTTTGTGGGAATCTTTGGTGTCTGGATAATGTGGATTTGACACTTTTCCAGAAGTCTTGACTTTCTGGATGACTCTGCCTATCCTAGTCTTCTCCTGATTCAAGCAGGCAGATTTCAACATCCAGCCTCAGGAGCAAAGTTCCTCTGTGCTAAATGAAATTGTATGCCTATATGTTGTTAAGTGCCACCAAGTGGTTCCCACTCATAGGGAACCTGTATTGGGTTTTCGAGGAGCAGCTGATGGATTTGAACCACTGACTTTGAGGTTAGCAGTCCATTGCAAGTCCTACAGCACCATACCAGAACTCCGATGACACTGATGGAACTGTCTTTTCTCCCACATCTATTGACCAAAATGCCTCTTTAGGCTAACTGATGAGGTCAAACTCTGTTTATTGTCATTAAGTGCCATCACGTTGGTTCCTCCGACTAATAGCAACCCTCTATAGGGTTTCCGAGGAGAGGCTGGTGAATTTGAAACGCTGATCCTGCAGTTCACACAAACTGAGGTTCAGTGCATTATCCCACAGTGCCACATCAGGACTCTCAAGCTCTGTTAGGATCTGGTAAATTTCAGTTATAAAATAGAAAGTGTAAAAGTGTGCAGGAAACTGTTTGTGTGTCACACAGATATGTTGGGTGGTGCGAAGTTTATTGATTTTCACAAGATGGGCCCACTTCTCAATTTTATGAATGTCAAGTACTTCCAAGTATGGGAAAGAACTGTCTCTTCTCTGAAAGGGACCCAGTGCTGCTCTTGTCCTCTCACTGCGTCTTATAACCAGTCGCTCTCAAATCCGTTCTGACTCATGGCCACCCCACATGTGTCGGAATAGAACTATAGAGTTTTCAGTGTATAATTTTGGGGGAAGCAGATCACCAGGCCTTTTTTCCAAAGCCCCTCTGGATGGAATCGAGCCTCCAACTTTTCAGTTTGCAACCATGCTCTTTAATTCTTTGCCCCACCCAGGGATTCTCCCCTATCTTTTATTCCTTTAAATTTAAAATATCAAAAGGTAATTTACACTATTTCAAAAAAATTTCTTAGACATTTAATTCATTTCATCATTGGTCAGGCTGACTTTTGTTAGGAAAATCTCTCATACCCTTAACGTTTTGTTGTTTTTTTTTTTCCCTTCTGTCTGCAGATCCCAGCCCCCCAAAACATGGATTCCCATGCAATTCAGTTCATTATTACCCCCTTTTTGTTTCTCTTCAGAGTTTATTGCTAGGGCTGCTAATAGACTTTCAGCACAAATAGTATATTGATCACTTGAAATCTCGTTTGAGCTTGACTGAATATACATAATGGGGTGTCAATTGGGGAAAAACCTCATAATAAATGGCAGGCGACTTATATTCATGAGAAAAAATGTCTTGGGCAGCACACAAAATATCATGTTTACTGTAGCATGACAGACTGATTTCGCTGGTGTCCTCCACATTCGTCGGGTGAATGTTTAATAGCAAAGGCAAGGTTAGAATATCAAGATCCTGGAACCTTTCTTTGTTTATATGAAGACACACATTCTATATAACATAAACATCTTCTAGAACTACAGCAAGCAAAGATCTTTGTTACCTGAGAAATTTTAAAATTGCAAACAAATCTGCTTAAGTTGGTGCATATTTAAAACCACCTACTGATTTATGCAGTCCACATTTTTTTTTTTAAGTTTGTACCATGTGTGTATCAGTGCATACACTCGGTGTATGCAAATATCATTTTCTGTGTGTATATGAGAGAACACGGTGTGTTTAGAGAAAAGCCTGCTTTACATAATTTATTTTTAAGAACAACTTAAAGGAGTAGCCATGCATTAGGAAAGCTGAGTCTTTTTTTCCTTTTGAAATTTTCCATTGAACAATGACTGAAGGAATCTTACTTTAAAAATTTATAAGTAATTCTTTTAAGATCAGTTTGCTTGATAGAGCTGTGATTGCGATTATAGTTAGTAATCCCTGGGAAAATGATTTTTGGTTTTTTGTTTTTAATTGATTGCTAGCAATCCCATACTCCTGGTTGTCTGTGTGGAATCTGGCCACACAGGGCACCCGGGGGATCATATAAGCTGTAATTCTGCTTCACCCTAAGACAATTGGGGATACATTATCATTTCTTATTCCTCTGTGTGGGGTGCAACCACGTCTATCTTGAATACTTTGCCTCTTCTATGTGAATTAAGGCTCTTTGCTTATCAACTTTTAATTTGCCGCCTTATACCCACCCCTCCTAAATATCACATCATGGGCAAATGTTTTCTATAGTTTCTGTGCTATATTCAAGTTTTGTTTTGTTTTTTTAATTATTATGTAAATTTTTCACTTTTTTAGCCTCAGGTCATATCAGACAACCAGAAAAATCTACTTGACACAAGAGTGTGTGAAACAGCACAAGTGAGGCTATTAAGATATATAGGGCACGTGCCATTAAGCCTTTATCACGCCTAAGGTTTTCCCTTAGGGTTTTCATCTTCGGCCCTGAAATGTTTCTAAGTTCTTCTGTAAGATTTCTAATTAGTGGTGAGAGAAAATGCAGTTTGCTGACCGAAATGGGATTCTCTGAGCACTTCTCTCCAGTTGCAGAGATTTCACAATGTAGGAATATAGTAGAGTCCTGGTGTGGCACTGTGGGTTAATGCGCTGGACTACAAAGTCAGTTTGAACTGTGAGGTTGGCAGTTCAAGCTCACCAGCCACTCCTTAGAACCCCTGTACAGGGTCACTATGGGTCGGAATCGACTCAACGGCACTTAATAACGACAAAACAGTAAGAGGTGTTTATAAGCAGAATCTTTTACCTGCGGAATCCCATATGGATGCATTTATGTTGTACCAGTTGGAAAAACCAATTAGTTATTTTGCACAAATGAAAGGCAGTCATATTAAGGATTGAGGGACTGCACTATTGAGAATTATAAATTACCCTTTTGAGATTTTATTTTAGCAAAAGCTTAGGTTATATTAGAACTTTAAATTCAGGAATTCACTATTTGGGTGAACGTCTTTCATTTTAACCTGCAGAGGAGTGTACATCTGCCAATGTTAAAAGTAGGATTTATCAGATATGACCAAGAAAAGGGAAAAATCAAACCCAAGGACAAAAAAAAATTATACAGAAGACATTTGAGGCTGAAAGGTCTTGGTTGTCTACTAATTTATTTTAATAAAATAAAGGAAGAAATAAATAATATGACTTAGATATTACACAATGAACTGTTTTCTGATGAAAAATATATTAAAGATTTTATTTTGGTTACGTTTATAGATTACTTCCTCACCAGTCTTTTACATCTGACAAGAGAATATTTAAAGACAAATAGAACACGTTTAAATGCATATCCTTCTAGATCTTGTCAACAGAACTAAAAACACCTCCAGTTATACTAAGTGCACGGGACAACTTTTTAATTGTTTCTTAAAATTGTAATTCTTCACAAATTTTGAAAACTGGAGTTGAATTTATACCTATCTCACAGAAATGAACATTATGAATTTTGATATATGCAGAATGGAAATAGGAAACCCTGAAGCTCCAGGTTTTTTATTTTTCCTTTCTAACTACTGCATTCTCAGAACACCAGAGTCGGATATTTAAAGTCACATCTGTTTACTGGAAAAACAGCAATGGGACTACTTTCTTCTTCAATGATGATTTTAAAAATAACTAGGTTGGTTAACTGGATTAAAGATAATATGCTTTTTAAAAAAATTATGTTTTTTTACTTTAATTAAAAAACAAAACAAAACATTCAGGCAAAGTAAACAAACATTGCTATACCCTAATTTGGTTATTAGCAAAGTAGTAGTTTGGTATATATTACTTTTAATAAATCTAGCTTTGTACGTCATAGAAAGCTTTCTTTTCAGATTTAATTGATCACGCTAAGGGAAAAATCAACAGATCATTTGCTTACAGCGTGTAAGCAAGCTTTCTCTAAGTTCCTTTCACTGAGGGGGACATACTGTGAGCAGAAGAAACCTGTAGGTCATCCCTTGTTCTGCTAAGGATCTATATACTCTATATAAGAGGTCACTGTCAGATGGGTCTGTGCCTGTACGGGAGTAGAAAGCCTCATCTTTCTCCCGCAGAGTGGCTGGTAGTTTCGAACCGCTGACCTTAAGGTTCGCAGCCCGATTCGTAACCACTATGCTACCAGAGCTCCTGCTGGTGACCTTATTAATAGTTAAATGTATATACTTTTTACAATGAGCTTTGACCACTCCAGTTTAATTGGAACCCAAATACTGAGAAATTGTTGTTGTTGTTAAATGCCATTGAGTCAATTCCAACTCATAGCAACCCTAAGTGACAGAGTAAAACTGGCGCCATAGAGTTTTCTAAGCTGTCATTTTTATGGGAGCAGCTCATCAGGGGTTTCTTCCATGGAGCTGATGGGTGGGTATGAACTGTCAACCTTTCCGTAGGCAACCGAGCACTTAACAGTTTCTTTACCAGGGCTCCTGCATGACCAAATGTCCCAGAACATTAAAGAAAATACTCTTGACTATTTCTGCTGCCTAATTTTAGTTTGAGATACATATAATGACAAAGATTCTTTTTTTACTGATAAGCAAATACACTGTGGTTATGTAAAAATTTGGGGAAAAGGAAATTGGGGGCGTTGTGCCATTTTGAGGGGTGGGTTGGTTTACAATGTGGTTCTGTGAAATTTTGGGGAAAATAAAACTGAGGGAGTTAAGTCATTTTGGTAGGTGGGTTGGTTTTATATAAAGGACTAAGGTCTCATATTTAAAAGCCAAAAACTCAAGTTAAAACAGCTGAAGAGCACTTAAGTCTTGAATGTTTTCCCCATCTGGTTCTCTCTTTACCCCTTCAGACAGTGCTTTGAGTACACTGGCAGGTGTGACTCACACACCCAAACATCTGATGGACTTGGTTTTGCTGCAGCCTTGCAAAAGGGGTGCCCAGCCTATGAATTCCATCCTTAGGGATTGAAAATTCATTTATTATAGCCAATGGTATTGCCCCAAAAAGTAGCCACATCCTCTTCTTAAATCACTGTTTTGTATTCCTGCAAACACTAATACCTTTTCACTGTTTCTTGAAAATAGTTCTCCTTTATTGTTAAAAATATAAGGTTACTGGTTCAAGATAAGACTTAAAAAAAAAAAAATTTTTTTTTTTTTCAGAAACCTACTACACACCCATATTATCAAATTCCTCCATTGTGACCTTGGGTCTAATTTTAAGAGCCTGGTTATTGAATGTGGAGGAGAGCCTAGCTACGGGTCTTCCTAAATGTACTCAGGAGACGTACGTACTTTAGTCCACTATTGGTAGAGCTGAGTTTTTTTTATTGTTGTTAAAACAAACAAATCAACAGATACCCTCCAAAGGCAAAATTTTAAATTTACTGTTGGGGAAAAAAACAAACAAAAACAACCCAAGGTGAACATTTATAGAGATGACCATGGCGGCTGTTTCTTTGGAGCTATTAGCAAGCATAGAAAAATCAGCCAAGTCCCAGGATTTCTCTCTCTTTCTTTTTTTTCCCCCTTTTGTAATAGCTCAGGAGTGCTGCTGCTGGTGGCCATGATGACTAAACATGCTTAATGTTTTTAGATCTAAAAGTAACACTAGCCAGCTTCATTTTAGAACTGTGCTTCCCAGTGAAACTTTCTGCAGTGATGGAAATTTCTAGAATGAATTTCTGGAAATTCATTGAATTTCCAATACAGTGAATAAGGAAGACTGAAAAATAATTGATATATTTTAATTATATGAACTCCTGGTGTGGTGTTTGTAGGATAAGCACTGGGCTTTGAACCCAAAGGTCGGCAGTTCAAATCCATCAGCAGCTCTTTGGAAACCCTATACTAGGCCACTATGAGTCAGAACCGACTCAGTGGCTTTAACAACAAACCACAACACATTTGAATTATGGTGCTGGTGAAGAATATTGACTATACCATAAACTGCCAGAAGAATGAACACATTTGTCTTAGAAGAAATACAGCCAGAATGTTCCTTAGAAGCGAGGGTGGGGAGACTTCACCTCATGTACTGTGGACATGTTATCAGAGGACCGGTTCTTGGAGGAGGACATCATGCTTGGTAAATTAGAGGGCCCACAAAACAGGAGTTGACAGAGTGGTTCCAACAATGAGCTAACACATAATAACAGTTGTGTGGACTGGGACAGTGTTTCATTCTGTTGTGTTTGGTTTGCTATGAGTCAGAACCAACTCCACAGCCCTGAACACAAAACAGAATACAGAGCTACCAACCACTTGCTCCCTACAGAGCACTTGAAATGGCTACAGAACAGAATTTTCTATTTTATTTAATTAGCAATTGTAAAGTCGCACGTGACCGGTAGCTACTCATTGAGCAGTGTCGCCTTAGAGAATCAAGGATTGTGTCAGGAGTTGATGGCAATCTTGGACTCTGAGCTAAGAGCAGTGCCTGCCTGGGGAGTAGAGACTGGGCAGTGTTCTTCATGGTGAGCTTTCAACATGGCAGGCAGTGGACACCTTCATTGCAAATCATGGGGGGTTTTGTTGGGCTTTTGAATTTTAAACTAAATATGGATCCTTATCAGGGCACAGTCATGATATCATTGCTGCTCGGAGACCCAGTTCCTAAGTAGACAGCTTCAGTTGCCCCCGAGTCCTTCCAGGTCTTGGCTAGTTGGTTAGACTTTGAGTATATGTCTGAAATGCTTTCAGAGAGAATTCTGGCTTTGGGATAAGAAGTCTAGATTTGTCTTTCCAGAAAGCCTTCCCACTATTGCTTCATCTTCCTTCTTTTTGTCACGTCACCAACTGCTGAAAGTGATTAGACTTCGCCATCTCACTTACATTTGCAGCTGCTATGTCTGAAAGAATCTTACCTCAAGTGTGCATAAGTACTGATAACCTCAATTGAGACACAACTGACTAAGAAATTGTGGCAACCTATGACTCCACAGATCACAGACCTCATTCTACAACCAGCTAAATCCTTCCGCATTAATTTAGAGTCTCTAGGAGTCCTGGTGTGGTGCTGTGGGTTAATGTGTCAGACTGCAAAGCCATTTGAACTGCAAGGTTGGTGGTTCAAGCTCACCAGCTGCTCCTCAGAAACCCTATACAGGGTCGCTATGGGTCAGAACCAACTCTACGGCACTTAATAACAAAAACTAGACTTGAGTTGACCATAAAGCTTTCCGAACCTATTCAGGGATAGACAGTTACAGAGTGCTTGGGTGAACAAATCTATTCCCGATGGGTTGTTATTTCTTCTGCCCCACCATACTAAGACTTTAAAAACAGATATGCAGAGGGGGAAACATGTCTCCCATCAGGGACCACCCTGCCCAGAGACCACCTTTGATGCTGGAGGGCAGGTCACAACCTCTACCCCAACATATCCCCAGGACCTGAGATCCTCAAAACTAGCCATACTTGAGGATCACTAAGGAGAATCCTTTCAAAATAAATCTCTGTGTTCCAACTCTCATTCTGTCTTAACTGTTTACAATTATCTGGAGGCTTTACAAGCATGCTGATGCCAAAGTCCAGCTCAGGCTGGTAAAATCCCATTCTCTGAGAGTAGGTTCTGCACGCTGGTGATTGCTAGTCCCCCAGGTACAGCCTGACTTGAGTTTGAGGGACCCTCTACATTGGTTATATCAACAGACGTTTTAGGATATGTGACCAGCGTTCTGGTTGTCCACCCCCTTATTGTTGTGAGTTGCCATCAAGTTAGCAGTAACATTATACAAGTGGGCTTCAAAAAATTCCTGGAAAAAATTCTATTGTCTTTTCATTTAATCTTTTCACAAACTTTCTGAAGCTTTATTGTATGTAATAAACCAAAACATTGCCTGGGCTCACACATCCTCCTGATCTCTGATGTGTCGGAGCCTCTTGTCATGACTGTTGTCTCACTGAGGGTTTTCCTCTTTTCCACTGACACTCTACTTTATGCAATCTACTGTCCTTTTCTAGGGATTGATCTTTCCTGATGACTGGTCCAAAGTAAGTGAGCTGAAGTCTCACCATGCTCTCTTCTGAAGAGCATTCTGGGAGTACCTCTTCTAAGACTGATTTGTTGATTCTTCTGGAAATCTATAGTATAGGCATTATTTTTTGCCAGTATCATAATTCAAATGCATCCTCTCTTTATCGTCTGTTTAGTCACCCCATCCCTTAATTCACCCACTTGCTCATTAGGCATTTGTTAAGCACCTGCTGTATATCAGCCCTCCTTGGCATGATACTGGAGTCAGTGTCTCGGGCCTAGCTCCCTTGTTCTGCCCTTTGGAGTCTCTTTACTTCTGCTTTGCCCACTGGGAAAATGACCTGTGTCTCCAGCAGAGGCTTTTGTAGACCTGGCTTCCCAGTTCCCGCTGGCCATCTCCTTCAACCCGGGTAACATGGTGCCCATCCCTTTTCTCACACCACACTGCACCTCTGTTTCAGGAGTCTCCTTCTCTCTGGGAATCCGGGTATAAACCTCAGAATTCTCTTCGTCCAGCTTGGACACCGAGTCCTACTTCATCCACTCAACAGCCTTCTGCTATGTCCTGTTTTCTCAGGTTACACAGATACTGACCTTGTTCAGGTCTGAACCATCTCAAGCCCAGGCGGTTTAAAAATGCTTGGGTTTTGTTTCTTTCCAGCCACACCCTTTCCCCAGTTGCTGAAACATAGGTGAATTCATAGAATTCACACAGCTGAAAACTCACAGGGCTTCCAGGTGGGGACAGGAAAGCCATCTCCACCATCTGCCCAAATCTTCCTGCTCAGTCCATCCTCTCGTCTCCATGCTCTGGGCTGCTCGATGGCTCCACCTTTGCAGTTCGGACCTCCCTTCCCTGTATTTGTTGATCTATTTCTCCCTCAAAGTTCACTTTACTCACACTTACCCTACGAGCTTCCTCTGCTGTTTTGGGCCAACCCCTGATTCCCAGGGCCCACACTCTCACCTGCTCACCTGAGACTACCTGCAGAGTCATTTTTAAATGGTGTAGCTCTAGTGGCCCTGTGGGATAAGTATTGGACTGCTAATTGCAAAGTTGGCAGTTCAAACCCATCAGCTGTTCCATGGGAGAAAGACGTTGTCTGTTCCAGTAAAGATTTAAAGTCTTGGAGACCCTCTATAGGGCCACTAGGATTCAGAATCGACTCCGTGGCGGTGGGAATTTTTATTTGTTTATTCGTTTTTAGTTGTGTAGATGTTTCAGGCAGGTGACTGAGACCTTTAGTTGTCTCCCGAGTGTAGATGATGTGAGTCTTCATCTGGTGTTTGACAACCTGCCTTCTGTTGTTAATGCCCTGATCAAACACAGGGTAGGTGTCTCCCCAGGTGAACTCTGTGTCTGCCCTGCCTCCTCCCTCCCTCCTCCTCTGTCCTCCCGTTTAAAGCTGCTGCTTACCTGTACCAGCCTCTTGGAGCAGCTTCCAGTACTTGGAAATACTTTTGAAAAGCACTTTCCTCCACCCCTTCTTATACTAGTATAAAGTATACTTGCAGGAGAATTTTGAGAGCTGGATGGGGAGAATATTTGCAGTGGAGGAGGAGAAGACTGCCTGGTGTCTCTTGTCTCCTGGCTGCAGCTTAGCGACCCTGGAGAGAACTCAGGAAGTACAATCCTGCTGCTTCAGCCGGCTCCATCACCAGCCAATGCTGCCTTCACCCTGAGCTTCCACCTGGCAAGGCCTGTGGGGTTAGCCTCAGACAGCTGAGCCAGACCCAGAAGGCCAGAGCTGTTCCTTCTCTGGAGAAGTGTGGAGGAGTTCTTCTCTGGACCAGAGATGATGAAGGGCACTGGTCCAAGGGGAAGAGGAATGGAAGTCCATCAGAACAGGTAGACATGCTGGAGGGAGTGGATCCAGCCTGCTGAGAGAGGACTGGAGAAGCTTCCAGAGTTCCATCTTCGAGAAAGAGGAGGAGGAGGTGTTTGAGGCTGAAAGACTTGTGCGTGCACTCATTCAGAGGCCCGAGGGATGGAGAGAAGGCCGGATTTATTCAAGGAACTGCAAGTATGTCAAGTATTTGAATGTGGGGTAGACATGGAGGTGGGGCAGGCAGAGGCCAGAGCTCTGGATTTAGTCCACTTAGCCCTGCAGAGACTTGGAGACTGTGAGATTCAGTGGTGAGGGCAGAGAGGGGAGCCTTGATTATCATCCGGGTCTGCTTTCCTCCTCTGCCTGGGTGGATGCTTCAGACTGATTGGCTAGGGCACACCCCTATGGGTGTGGGATGCCCCCACTAGAGCCACACCAACCACCAGATGGAGGAGACCCCATCAGGTGAGTGAGCTGAGGCTGACCCGAAGGTGGGCCCTCTTGCCTTCAGTGATTCAATTTCTGATTCACTCTCAGCCCCAAGTAAGAAAGGAGGACTAACCCCGAGGGGAAGCAGCAGCAAAGGCCTCATTGGATGTTGCCGTCCCACAGTGGAGATGAGCGCTAGAACATGCCAACCTTGTTCCTCAGTTCATTGTTCCTTTGGTGCCTTTGGGTGGGGACACTAGAGTGGATCGCCTCTTCCCGTAGTTTCCCAGTGCCCAGGCTGCATCAGGCTCTGTCTGTGGCATACTACTTTCCCAGGCTAGAGGATTCTAGGTTGCCCCACAGTGAAAGCCACCCCAAGGGCCTGGCCAATGCCTCTGGAAAGAAGAACCCTTCATCTCCACTTGGCTTTCAGTCCTGGGCTGACAATGAAGCCACAGAGAAAGGACAATACCAAAAGGCTGACACAGAGAAGTCCTTTTATGCACAAGAATTGCTGGTGGTCCACATTAGCACCATTTATGTCTTTATTGATAGGAGGGACTGTACTTGAGAATGGTCAAATGGCATTGCTTTAGGAAGGGCGTTGGACTGCTCTGATTTAAAGCACACTGAGCGGGTTCATTGTCACCAAGTGGCACAGCAGCGCTGGCCAACAACTGGGGTGCCGTTTGCTGAGTGGGCAGCTGGCCGTCATGCTGGCACAGGCTGCCGGGTCTCCGCGACTGGCACTGCCTTTGTTAATGAGTCTGGTGGGCTGGGGAGTGGGGGAATTGCCTTATGGATGCAGAGCCTGAGACCCCAGGGCTAGTCCTGTACAAGACCTTCTACAGAATGATACAAGAGTATGGATGGGCATCGTCCTCGCAGACCACGCAAAACCATAGAGCAGCTCAGACTCATTAATGGTTTAAGCTAGAGGTTTGCTTGGACAGAGCAGCAGTTATTTGTAATCTTGGTAGTTAGCACCAACACCATCAGCTCTGGGGAGATCACACAGTGCCCTTGGAACTTCTCATGCAGACCTGTTAGGTGACGGAGTGATCACGAGATGGGGTGTGGTTTTAGAGACAAAACAGCCTGCAGGAGGATCCAGGGAACAGCCTCCTCCTGCCCAGTGTACCCTTGGCCCCACCTACTCTTAATCCTAAGTACCACTACCACACAGGCTTCCTCTTCCCAGCCTCCCAGGTCTGCATTACCTGCTCGCCCACGAGGGTCTGAGTCAAGTGTTCCATTCAGTTCAGGGTCACACCTGGAGACATTAGAATAGGGACTGTCCAACTGCACATTCTGCATCTCTCAGGGCTGAGTCTGAGTCCCTAAGCATCATGATCTAGGACATAAGGAATATGTTGGCTCCTCTCCCTTTATTATTATCACTGCTGTTCCTGTTCATTCTCGCTTTGTGGTATTTCCTGAGCTCAGCAATTGGTGCAGATGTTCTCACTTGATCTTCATAACCTCATGTAGAAGGTGCCATTATTTACAAATAAGGAAACCAGAGAGGTCAATGGCTCAAGGTCACACAGCCAGAAAGAGGGAGAGTCAGACTGCATTGCAGTCATGTGTCTTCCCTTGATTGCGAGGCTTGAACTGTGCACTATCTCAGCCTAGGGTTCTCAGACTCTTCTCGTCACCTAGCCACATATTTCTGAGTTATGAGCAGCGTAAGAAGAAAAAGAAGCAAGTCAGAGACTCAACTCTAGTGTCTTCCACAGGCCTCATTTCCAGCCGCCTCCTCCTCCCAGCTGGGCCTCGGAGGCCTTGATAATCCTCCCATGTGGCTCCCTGTGGCCCACTCTCCCTTTCACTCGCCTCCATACACATTAGTGAGTCATTTCCTCAACTTTTTTCTTCCGGGTTTTATTCCTATTGTAAGAAATATTTTAAGAAAAAGTTTCCTTCACAATGATTTATGTCTGCCTCTGCAGATCATGTCTCAAAAAATGTTCCAAGATTCGCAGAATGATTTTTTGGGGTTTGATTATTAGATTTATTTCCCTAAAAAATATGTAACCGTATGCTATCCACTCTGGATCTTGGCTTTGGTCGAGGATCCACCCAGAGCTTTTCCATCTCAGATGTTCATCAAGCATTTCGTCTCAGGGAAACCTGAATATTAGCTGGAAGTACTAAGAAGTTGGGGAAATAAGTATGTGCTCAATCCACATTACCTCTTATGCCTGAGGGGAACCTCGGAGGCATGAGATCCCTGAGTACACACACTAGCAAAAAGGGAAACCAAGACACAGAGGCAGAGGCTTCAGGGAGAGAAGGGAGGTGGTCAATGAAAGCAATGAAGGGAGCACTGTGGTTAGGACAGGTGTGGATTCAAATCCTGGCTATGCCACTTGCTTGCTGCTATGTGCCTTTGGGCAAGTTTCTTAACCTCTCTGTATATCAGTTTCTGAATATGTAAAGTAGTGATACCGCTTTGTTAGGTTGTTGTGAGGACTGAATGTGTGGGTGGTTTACTGAGAAACATGCCTGGCACATGGTGTATACTCACTGTCACTGGTGACTTAAAGAGACTGGATTCTACAAGGCCTTTCTGAAATGAATGGATGGACATATTTTCCAGCCACCAAAAAGTACTAGTAATTGCTGTTTCAGGTAGACAGAAACAGTTCACAGATTCAGTGATGCTCCCACCTAAAATGAGATGGGATTTAGGGTGGTTATATGATGTATGTTTTTTAAAATTTATTTACATTGTGCTGAATTTCACACTGGGTCTGATGTGTCTACATCAGCTTCTTCTCTGTATACCACTGCTTCTTGATGTGAAGAAGTGAATGCAAGTATTGTCTCAATTCTGGAATGAGACTGGCCCTCTCAGAGCGACTCCATTCTTTGGGTGCTTGCTCCCATATGTTGGATTGCTTTTGCCTGTCACTCCCTAGGAGTATTTTGTCTTCCTGTCGGGTATACCTGTTGCCATCAGATTGATTCTGACTCACACTGGCTTTATAGGACAGGGTATAACTTGTCCTTAAACAGTGTATAATTGACCCTTTGGGAAAACAGAGATTCCAAAGCTGTAATCTTTACGTCAGGAAACATAAATGATGACTATACATATGGACTTCACTAGATGTAATACATAGGAATCAAATTGATTACATCTTTGGAAAGAGAGAATAGAGAAGTGTAATATCATTAGTCAGAACAAGGCCAGGGGATGGCTATGGAACAGACCATCAATTGCTCATATACAAGTTAAAGTTGATGCTGAAATATACAAAACAAGTCTAGAAGAACCAGGGCATGACCTTGAATATATCCCACCTGAATTCAGAGACCCATCTCAAGAACAAATTTGACAGATTAAACACTAATGACCAAAGACCAGGCATGGTGTGGGATGACATCAAGGACATCATACATAACCATAGCAAAAGGTCATTAAAAAGATAGAACAGAAAGAAAAGACCAAAATGGATGTCAGAAGAGACTCCGAAACTTGCTCTTGTACATGAGTAGCTAAAATGGTTGAAAGAAATGAAATAAAAGAGCTGAACAAAAGATTTCAAAGGACAGCTTGAAAAGACAAAGCTAAGTGACATAATTAAATATATAGAAAGCTACAAGGGAAAAATTTATTTGGCATTTCTCAAGCTGTAAGAACTGAAAAATATTTCTAAGCCTGTTGTTATTATTGTAAGGTGCCATCGAATTGGTACAATAGAACAAAACACTGCCCAGTCTTGCGCCAACCTCACAATCTTTGCTACATTTGTGCCCATCGTTGCGTCCACTGTGCCAATCCATCTCATTGGGGGTCATCTTCTTTTTCTCCAGCCCTCTATTTTACCAAACATGATACCCTTCTCCTTCTCACTGGTCCCTCCTGACAATATGCCCAAAGTAGGAGGGATGAAGCACTCTGGCTATGCTTCTTCCAACACAGATTAATTTGTTCTTTTGGTAGCCCATGGTACTTTCAGTATTCTCCTCAAGTATCATAACCCAAAAGCATCAATTCTTCTACCTACGGTCTTCCTTATTCACTGTCCGACTTTTGCATGTATATGAGGTTATTGAAAACACCATGGCTTGGGTCAGGCAGATCTCAGTACTCAAACTGACATCTTTGCTCTTCAAAATTTTAAAGAGGTCTTGTGCAGCAGATTTACCTAAAGCAATACATTGTTTGATTTCTTGACTGGTGCTTCTATGAGCGTTGATGGTTGATCGAGCAAAATGAAGTATTTGACAACTTCAATCTTTTCTCCATTGATAAGAATGTTATTTATTGGTCCAGTGGTGAGGATTTTTGTTTCTTTTACGTTGAGGTGCAACCCATACAGAAGGCTGTGGTCTTTGATCTTTATCAGTAAGTATTTTAAGTCCTCTACGCTTTCAGCAAGCAAGGTTGTATCATCTGGATATAGCAGGTTGTTAATGAGTCTTCCTCCTATCCTGATGTCACATTTTTCATCATATAATCCAGTTTCTTGGATTATTTGCTCAGCGTGTAGGTTGAATAGATATGGAGAAAGAATACAACCCTGGCACACCTTTCCTGAATTTAAACCATTCATTGTTCCCCTTGTTCTGTTCGAACAGCTACCTTTTGGTCTGTCTGTGTACAGGTTCCTCAAGAGCACAATTAAGTGTTCCGGAATACTCATTCTCTGCAGTGTTGTCCATAGCTTGTCAGAATCCACATAATTAAAAGCCCTCACATAGCCAATAAAGCACAGATAAACATCTTTCTGGTATTCTCTGCTTTCACCCAAGACCCAAATGACATCAGTAATGATATCCTTTGTTCCACATCCTCTTCTGAATTCAGCTTAAATCTCTGGAAGTTCTCTGTATAGTTGCAGCCATTTTTAAATTGTCCTTAGCAAAATTTTGCTCGCATGGGATATTAATAATATTTTCTGATGAGTTCCACATTCCTTTGGGTCACCTTTTTTGGAATGGACACACATATAGACCTCTTCCAGTCAGTTGGCCAGGTAGCTGTCTTTCAAATTGCTTGGCATAGATAAGTGAGTGCGTCCAGTGCTGCATCAATTTGTTGAAAGATTTCAATTTGTATTCCATCAATTCCCAGAGTCTTGTTCTCTGCTGATGCCTTCAATGCACTTTGGAATTCTTCCTTTAGTATCATTGGCTCTTGATCATATGCAACCTCTTCAAATGGTTGAACATCAACCATCTCTTTCAGGTACAATGGCTCTATGTATTCCCTCCATCTTCTCTTGATGTTTTCTGCATCATTCAATATTTTGCCCATAGAATCCTTCAATATTTCAAGTTGAGGCTTGAATTTTTTCTTCAAATCCAAGCCTGGAGTTGCCATATTGAAGGATTCTGTGGGCCAAAAAAAAAAAAGCTGCAAGAAGCATCAAAATAAAATGGAAGGAATAGAGTCACGGTACCAAAAAAAAAAATGATAGAAATTCAACCTATTCAAGAGATGTTGTTGTTGTTAAATTAAGTACTGTGGATTCAGTTCCAACTCATAGTGATCCTGCACAGGGTTTCCGAGGCTGCAAATCTTTATGGGAGCAGAAAGCCTCATCTTTCTCCCGTGGAACAGCTGGTAGTTTTGAACTGCCAACCTTGAGGTTAGCAGTCCGATTTTTAACCACTACGCTACCAGAGCTCCAAGAGATACCATATGATTAAGAACAGATAAAACTGAAAGAGGAAGTTCAAGCTGCACTTAAGGTATTGACACAAATAAGGCTTCAGGAATTGACTGAATTCCAACTGAAATGTTATAATGGATGTGATACTGTATGCACTCAGTTGTCTTTACCAAGAAGTTTGGAAGACAGCTATCTGGCCAGCTGACTGAAAGACACCCATATACATGCCCATTTCAAAGAAAGAGGTACCAGTGAAATGTAGAAATTATGCAACAATATCATTAATACCACATACAGGTAAAATTTTCTGAAGAAAATTCAAAAAGGGTTACAGCAGTATGTCAGGGAACTTCCAGAAATTCAGGCTGCATTTAGAAGAGAATGTGGAATAAGGTACATTGCTGTCGTCAGATGGGATCTTGGCTGAAAGCAGAGACTACCAAAAAAGATGTTTACCTGCATTTTATTGATCGGGCAGCGGTCTTGGACTATGTGGATCTTGCTAAATCATAGATAACCATTGCAAAGAATGAGCATTCCGGAACACTTAACTGTGCTTTTGTGGACTATGTACATAGCCCACTAGGCTGTCATTTGAACAGAACAAGGAGATACGGCATGTTTTAAATTTAAAAGGGGTGCATCAGTTGTATCTTTTCACAATACTTATTTAATCTGTATACTGAGCAAATAATCGGGTAAACTGGACTATATGAAGAAGAGTGGTATCACAATTAAGGGAACACTCACTAACAACATGTGATATGCAGATGATGCAATCTTGGTTGCTGAAAGCAAGGAAGACTCCAAGCACTTACTGATGAAAATAAAAATGTTTTATTAACTGATGAAAATAAAAATGTACAGTATGATGTGCACCTCAACATAAAACAAAACTCCTCACAATGGCACCAATAAACAACATGATAAATGAAGAAAAGATTGAAATTATGAAGGATTTCATTTTACTTGGATCCACAACCAACTTCAATGGCACCAGCAGTCAAGAAATCAGTGTATTGCATTTGGCAAATCTGCAAAAGAAAGACCTCTTTAAAGTGTTAAAGAACAAAAGTGTCACTTGGAGAACTAAAGTGCACTTGCCCAAAGCCATGCTATTTTCAATCATGTATGCATGTGAAGGAATTCTGGTGTGACACTGTGAGTTAATTTACTGGAATGCAAAGTCAGTTTGAACCGCAAGGTTGGCAGTTGAAGCTCACCAGCCGCTCTTCAGAAACCCCATATAAGGTCACTGCGGGTCAGAACCAACTTGATGGCACTTAACAACAACAACAACAACGCATATGAAAGCTGCACAGAGAATAAAGAAGACTGAAGAAGAATGGATACATATGAATTATGGTGTTGGCAAAGAATGTTTAATATAGCATGGACTACCAGAAGAATGAACAAATGTATGTTGGAAAAGCATAGCCACAATGTTCCTTAGATACAAGAATGGTAAGATTTTGTCTCATTTACTTTAGACATGTTACTAGGAGGGGACCAGTCTCTGAAGAAAAACATCATGCTTGGTGAAGTGGAAGGTCAGCAAAAATGAGAAGGACCCTCAAGAAATATATTGACACAGTGACCGTAGTAATGGGCACCAGACACAGAGACGATTGTAAGGGTGGCACAGGCGCAAGCAGTGTTTTGTTCTGCTGTACATACAGGGTCGCTATGAATTGGAACTGACTCAATGACACTTAACCGAATTAAGGGAACAGTAACAGTAACCGTCTTTATGAAAGCAGACTGGTACATCTTTGACCCTGTATTTTCCCAAAAGGCACCTGGTTCTTGTCAGATCTGTACTTGCAAACTAAGGCCTCCTCTAACAGTGCCGTCCTCTGAGGTAGGTTGGGTAGTTGGGGAAAGAGTCAGGTTTCTCTACAGGCATGTCTGCTACATCTACATACCAAGAACCAGGTATCAGATGGTAGCACGTGAAGGGTCACCCTTATATATAACAAGGTGTGGTTCAAGGCTCCCACCTAGTCGTCCCCCCAACTCCAGCTGTTCCCTATGGGCCACTTTTGGCCTTGTGACCAGGATGTGAGTATATTTTAAGGGATTAAAGAGCTCCCTTTTAGTTTCCAGACACCAGGAACCCCAGCAAAGCCAACTGTGCAAACTCTAAATCCTGGAACCTCCATTTCTCTCATCTCCATAATTGCCACCCAAGTAAAAACTACTTTCTCACTCCTCAGGCCCCACCCTAGCTTCCATCTGGTCTACCTGTATCCAGATCCCTGTCTCCAGGCACACAGCAGCCAGAGTGGTCTTTAGAAACCCCCATTTAATCCTCTTATGCCCTCTTCCTTCCCTCCTCTTCATGGGCTCTTGCTTCCTCTCACCTCCTTGGTAACCCTCTCTATTTCAGTTGTATACTTGGCTGGGTCTCTTTTGTCGTTCTCTCCCTAATTAGACTGTAAGAACCATAAGGGCAAGATGGTGTCTGTGTGGCTCCCTCTGTATCTTAGCACCTAGGTAGGAATTGCAGTCATTGTCATGGTGGATAGAAAGATAAGGCCAAGAGGTTATCCAGACAGAGAAGTGCTCATGAACCCATCTGCTAAGAAGCCAGGAGGATCTGCTTGAGATCGTTGGACTGGTGCAGGAAACCCCCTACCTTACCCACCTGCTATTTCTGCAGAGCCAGCCAGTGGGTCCCCAGCCAGGCCCCAAGAACAATATGGTGATCTTGCCCAAGACACTTGTGTTGCAGAGTGAGCTCTCATACCCAGGGCTCCTGGTAATTGAGATTCTGAGTTAGAGACGATTAGGGGTTCCTGGGTGGTGTCAACAGTTAGCCAGAAGGTTGGAAGTTTGAACCGTCCAACTCAGAAGTACCTCAGAAGGAAGGTCTAACCATCTATTTCCAAGAAAAATAGTCAATGAAAAAACCCCTTTGAACACATTGATAGTCTGACATATATGGGGCCACTGACTTGATGGCAATTGGCTTTGTGAAAAAGGAAGATTAACTTTTGGTGTCAGATTTCTCACACATTATCTCTGTTTATCTCTACCAAAACTTTGTGAGGCTCACTCCCACTAGCTGATAAGGAAATAAAGGCTTAGAGAAGCTAGGCTCTGCCCTCTCTAACCAGCTCCCAGTCTGTCAGTGAAGCTTGAACCACACCAACCTACTTCAAAGAAGGAAGTGCTCAAACACTGTCTGCCCTCCTCAGTGTGATCAACTCACCATATCTCCAGGTCACACAGCAAGAAAAGTTCAGATACGAGGATGGTCTATTGAGCTGGATAGACTGTTCCTCCTGGAAGAGTTCGAGAGCTGTCGGGATCTGTGCAGAAAAGGCCACTCAATTTCAGCACTGTGTAATTAGGATGCCAGCTACAGCTCTTGAGTTTGTCCACTGCCAGGAGAAAACTGAAAGACAGGTGAGAAGACAGGATCCGCTCTTCCCTGATGGAAAAGTTTTTTAAGCACCTAAGGATTTTGAGAAGAGCGTTAACAAATGAAAACAAATGGGGCAAAGAGAGGCAGCTGAACAAGCCAGGCCATCATAGAAAGACTGTAAAATGGTGGTGGATCTCAGAAAACAGCAGTTAGAATTGATGTGGGGATATTTGGTCATGAGGCCAGTGACATGGTGAGGAAGAGCACATCTCAGTGTTAGTGTTGTCATTTCAGCCCCTGACTTGACAACCTTCTGGAGATTTAACTCCTCACCCATCAAATGGAAATCCACACCATCTACCTCCCAGTATGATTGGGAAGGTGATGATGAAACAGACTGTGTCCCAGTCGTCACCCCAACATGAACCTCCTCCCATACCAGACCAGACCAAAGTCTTAGTAATGTTAATCATGAATTTCACCTATAGAATAATACATGATGAACACAAGGGAGCTCAAAAAGTTTGTGGAAAATGGAATGAAAAGATAGTGGAATTTTTGCACCCACGTTTTGAAGTTTTGTGTAACTGTAAATTGCTTAAATGTAAAATTTCTTATATGAACACAAGAGAATTGTTTTGTAAAATCTTTTCTACATTGAATTACAGTGTTATAAGTTTTACAACATTACTAATAACTAAGTGGGAACCTTTTTTTAAGTTTTTCTCCTTTTCTTTGAGTTATTTCTTTCTCAAAAAGGTTTTTGATATAGGATCACCCATAGTGCTTACCCCATACTGTAGCTTAAACACTAAAATATTTGACAAATCAGAAACTACCTAACAATAAAAACAAGTAGTACGTACATGCAGACAATCCCACATGATTTGAAGCTTCATTGTAATTGGATAATAATTACAGCTCTGACTAGAGTACATTGTTGTTGTTTTTAAGTGTCGTGTTGTTAGTTTCGACTCATAGCAACCCTGTATAGAATTTTCAAGGAGCAACTACTGGACTTGAACGACCCACCTTGCAGTTAGAAGTCTAGTGCTTATCCTAGAAAATTCAGAGTAAAATGAGCATAGGATTTTAGCCATGTAGGTATATTGATGCATGTAAGCTAGATTTACAAAAAAATGGTTTTGTTGTTAGAACTGCAGGGATACTTTTGTTAAAAAAAAATGATAAATTTCTGCTAAAACAATGCACAAAAATTTTTATAGACAATCATTTTTTATGTCACCCCCTTTGACAGTATTATCTGATGTGATCCTTGCACTTCCCCCCTACCCCATGACACCACTACTGCGCTCCAAACGAGGGGCGTGAATTTGAGTGGTAGCAGCATTGTGAACGAAGTCCTTGTGTGGCGCTGTAGGCTCCGAACCATAAGGTTGGTGGTTCAAACACATCAGCCGATCCTTGGAAACCCTATACAGGGTCTCTATGAACCAGGACTGACTCAGCGGCACATAACAACTAGAACTCTGAATACTCTGAGCAAAGGTAGCCAGCCCCCCTGCAGACTGTGACTGAAGATTATTGTTCCACCGACCTTGACCTTGTGCTTTCCTAGGGCATGCCACACCCCTTCTCTTCTCTGTGGCCTTGGCTGCCCTCTTCTGTCACCCCAAACTCCACTGTCCACGTGTGCTGTGTGCCTGGAGAGCTTGCTTACCCAGGCCATCTCATGGAATCTGTGGATGTTATCCTTCTTCCCTCCCTCCTCCTTCTCAGTCTCTTCCTGTCTTCCTCTTATGGGAGAAGGAGACTGAGACTTTGGAAGACATACAGTTGTACCCAAAGTCACCCACGTAGCGGAACTGGCGCTCAACCCTAGGTGTCTGTGATTCTGGTGGCTATGAATTAAGGTTGAAAGTTGTTGGTGGAGAGTAGCAAGAGGTCCTATCAAGAACCCAGTCTTGCTCTCCAGAGGAACCTCAGGAGAATCCCATCCAATATTAGCTGGACATTCAGAGTTTCAATCATCTGACGTGAGAAAGAACCTCTTCTGGACTCATGGAACATCAGTAAACATAGCCCGGGACAGGAACAGTAGCTGTGTCACCTCCTCCCTGTCATGTTGCCTCTTCTGCAAAATAGAACCATGACCCACTGTTCCGTGTGGTGCTGCACACCACATTCAGAACCAGTGTGCTTTCCTGTCATTCTCTGATACTTCAGTGGCTTTGTTGTTGTGAAGTGCCATTGAGTTGATTCCAACCCATAGCAACCCTGTATAGGGTTTCCAAGGAGCAGCTGGTGAGTTTGAACCACCAACCTTGCAGTTCAAATGGCTTTGCAGTCTGATGCATTAGCACACAGCACCACACCAGGACTCCTTTGCTTAGACCACTTGAATTCTGTAGGGTGGTACAGGCATACCTTACAGACACTACAGGTTTGGTTCCAGACCATCATAATAGAGCAAATATTGCAATTAAGCAAATCACACAATCATTTTGTTTCTCAGTACACATGAAAGTTATGATTGCACTACACTATAATCTTTGAAGGATACAGTAATGTTGCTGTTGTTAAGTGCCTTCAAGTTGATTTCGACTTGTAGCCACCCTGTATAGGGTTTCTGAGGAGCAGCTGGTAAGCTTGAACTGCCGACTTTGTGGTTCAATCCGACCTTACAGTCCAGCACATTGACCCACATGGCCACACCAGGACTCCATACCATAATAGCGTTATGAAAAAAACCTTGAAATGCTGCAAAAATAACCAAATGGTGACAGACACATGAAGTGAGCACATGGTGTTGGAAAATGGCCTTGCGCAGTGCAGGGTTGGCACAAATCTTCAATCTATCAAAAATGTCCTGTCTGTGAAGGAATGCCTATATTAGTTTGTATAGTTATGGCTTATCTTGTGATGCCTCCTGAGAGAGTCACAAAGGACTCTTGGTCCAGCTGGATCGTCTCCATAATAATAGTAGGATCACACATGACCATAATGATTAATTAGCTCCAAAGCCAAGGAAATGGGCATCCAAGGAACACTGAGCCAGGAGGGAGACTTGTGGAACTGGGTTGTGAGATGAACTGACCCTCCAGGGTTGCCTCTGGTTGACAGCCATGGGCCCTTTCAATGTGCCAGTGGTCCTCATTCTCTATCTCCCAAATCACCAGCCAAGTTGGTTATAAAGCCAGTAAACTGACCCTTCTCCAAACTGAGCTGATTTTGCCTTAGTCTGTTTTGACCCTTTGGGCTATGGATGAATGCCCCAATAACTTTGTATCTGGTACTGCTGGGGAGAAATGAAAGGGCGATCTAGCTCAGAGATCATTAATGAGCCCCGAGAAGGAAAGCAGGGCTTCTTCCTGCAATCAGGTGGACAAAACAGTTGATTTTGGTCTGAGTCGAGCCAGATGCAGCTGAGATAAAAAAAAAACTCACAATGTTTAGACAGCTGCAAATCGTACAAGCAGTGAAAATATCCCCAACATCCTCAGAGATTTTTTTTTAAAACTCTAATTACTACAACAAACATTTTTCTTTAGTATATATAAAAAAAATCATCAATTTGAGTATTGTGGGATGGTTACAGAGTGATGGGATTTTTATTTCTCACTTAGAAATGGGGGGAGAGGATCCCTGTGTAGTCTTTTAAATTTTCTAAATACTAAAGGGAAAATTGTTTATGATTAATATTTTTTTCTCCCAATGAATATTAATATAAATTATTCTGGTTTTGCCTGTAAAACAGTTTCTCAGCATGAGATGTAGGACAGTGAGTTATCCCCTTCAGAGGAGAATCTTTCCATACTTTAAATGGCGTTACTAAACAGTTTAGACTGTGGTTTTTATACTGGAAATAGGCATGACCCCACAGTGTCACCTTATACCCTCTTCAAAATTCTATTTATTCTTATATTATTACTTTGTTCTGTGGAATACTTACTAGGTGTACTTCTGTGGTGTCTAACAAGAAGCTTTTTATAGGTTTTTTAGCAAATCCATACTAGTTACGGTTTAAATTATGAATTTATGGAGCCCCTTCCCTTGAATGTAGAAGCTTTAATATGGTTGCAAATATTTCATGATAGAAATCGGATGACTATCTTACAAATCCCAGTTGAACTTGAAGGAAGTGGTTTGGTTACGTGTTAAGAACACAGGAACAAAATTACCCAGCGTCTCAAGCTCTTAAAATGTCAGTTGCCAAAAAAAGAGGAATTTGAAAAAAGGCAAATTCATTTTTTAAAATCTGCATGCTAACTGACCATAACAGATTTTTTATTCCAAATCTGACCAGGAAGCAGGGAAAAACTCTTCAGACGCACAATTAAGAGATGGCTGTATATGTTGAGAATACAAATGAATTTTAATGTTAGAATAAAGACAACATAATTTGAAATGCTAACTCAAAATGCGTCTATTGTCTCTCTAAACCTATTGCATGTTTGTTGGAAGAACCTTGTCATCACGCCTTCTGAAGGTAAAGGAGGGTGTGTGTGCTTTGCCCACGCGTTGGTACTCTCTGGCAGCCATATTAGTCTGTGCGTGGGGGAGAAATAAAGGAATCTGAAGGTACTTCGTCCCATCATGAGCCTGGCACGTTTATAATGTGCATGTGTGTGAAACTAGTTCTGTAGACCAAGCAAAGCAAATAAGAAAGTGGAAAACCTTTAAGTTAAGTGTGACTTCTAACAAAGCTTTTTAAAAATAGGCAAATAGAAATGACATTGATTGTTTTAAATTGATTTTCCCCCCATCTTTTCTTCTCTGGAGTCAGGGGGTTGCTGGCTCTTTGGGGGAGCTTGTGAAGTGGCAGTCAAGAGTGCTGGTGGCATTTTTGCTTCTAAAAAGGCATATTAGAGCACCAACGTTGCCTGCACGTTTTCTGTTTTCAGGAGACCTGCAACGAGAAAACAGCACCCGTGAGTGGGAACAATGGAGCAGTCTGCTTTGTCTGCATATAGGGACTTTGAACAGACGCTCCAGCTATAAAATACCAACAATCCCAGCATGTCTCCTTGCCTCATTTCATGAAATTAATTTTAAGAATAATGTCTTCTGGGAGGTTCAGTTTTTGTGTATTCCCTACACCACAGATAGGCTCTTCTTACCTAATGTTCTTAACCTGACTGATCCTTCTCTCTGGGAACAAATTAGGAAAATGATGTGGTCCTGGGTATTTATTTCATGACACTGCCCACAAGGGCACACTGGTCTGTAGGCTCCATGCCAGCTGCCAGTTCATCATTTCTCAGTGAAAAGAACCTTTCAGCTCCGTTACCTCCTGGAGAGAGCTGATTTTCCAGCAGTCAGGCTTGATCTGGGTAAATAATTAGAGAGCTGGAGAGCGAAGGCATCACCCCCGTGCTGTCTATGATTCTGTTAATGTAGCCAGACTCTGATTCCATCGCTGCTACAATCTTGCTGCTGCCTTTCTCTAACGCTGTAGAGAAGGAGAAGGGGGGAGGGGGGAGGAGGGAGAGAAACAGCAACAAAGCCAGTTGCTTGCATTTGTCTTGAAAGAATTAATGACACTTTTCTCATTCTTATGGAGAAAAGCTCTGTATCTGCACTTAAGAAAGTGAATCTCAAGGTGCCTTGCTCTCCCCACCACCCTCCCCTACCAGGATACCTCAATGCAGTTGCTGTGGCAGATTGTTTTATTTTTAATGCAGGGTTTACTGGAATTCACAGGATTCTGGCTTGTGCAGGCATTTCTCATATATCATCAGACTCTGAAGTGGTTAATAGATGATTGTTGAACTTTTACAGTCATTCATTAAAAGCCAGTTTTTGTTCTGTTTTGTTAATTGGCTGTTATAAAGTATGTGTGTTGTTGTTGTTGTTATGTGCTGTGGAGTCGGTTCCTACTCATAGCGACCCTGTATAGGGTTTCCGAGGCTGTAAATCTTTACGGGAGCAGAAAGCCTCATCTTTCTCCCGCGGAACCGCTGGTAGTTTCGAACTGCTGACCCTGAGGTTCGCAGCCTGTTTCGTAACCACTATGCTACCAGATCTCCTTAAAGTATATATTTGTATCTCTATGAATATCTACTATTCTGAAACTTTACCACACTTATCTAGTCATTCTGTGTGGTGCTGGATGAAGAGGGGCAGATGAGTAAGGAATTGGGCAAACAATTGTGAGGTTCTAGTGAAATCCCCAATGTTTCTTTCATTCATGTTTTCAGTTACAATATCTATAGTTATACTCAATTAATTCTCACAGATTGAGACAACCATAGTTGTACTAGTGGGGTTCTATTACTTTTGAGAAAGACGACTACTAAGAAGAAACAGATCAATTAAAATCATTCAAATTCACAAGCAAGTTTAGCAGGATTGTCTGTTAATTACGAAAGCCCCTTAACAAACAATCCCTTGCCTTAGAACTGGAAGACACATTTAGAAACAAAAGCCATTTAGTTCAGGTGCCTATCTTGACAAGTGTGGAGGACAGTGAGTATGAAGAAATCTAAATCCTCTACTTCCCTAGTCAGCCTTCAAAGATTTCTCAGTCACAGAGTTCAACCTCATTGAGCTTTTAATAGAGTTATACTTAATGCTTTCCCAGCAAATAGTAGCCAGATCATATATAGAGCTGTGTAACCTGGGTTGTGTGGCGCTGTGGGTTAATGCACTGGAGTACAAAGTTAGTTTGAACCGCAAGGTTGGCAGTTCATCTTCACCAGCTGCACCTTGGAAACCCTATACAGGGTCACTGTGGGTCGGAACTGACTCGATGGCACACACAAGAAAACAAAATAGCCTGAGTTGTATCAGCCAGCAACACAGTCGACCTTACAGGATATTTGGTGTGTGGCCAACCTGGAGATGGGTCTGAACCCTCTGGAGGGTTCAGTGAGTCAGCAAGGAGTACTGCACAGTCAGGCTTTGTAGTTCTTCTGCTAGAGTGTATTCAGACCACATCTTCTGTCACAAGACTTTTTTTACTTCTTCTTTCACCCGTTTAGTAAGACATTGTGCTTTAGGAACCAAAAGCAATAATTATCCATTCATATTAAAACCAAGGTACCTTGGAATGGACAAAACCTAGTCTTCCTTCCTTTCTACAAACCAAGGGGGCTTTTGAAGGCTGTTCCCTTGCTGGAGTGGGGAAGGTCTTTCCCGATTGGCCACCAGCAGGGTAGGTGTTTTGGAAAAAAATGAAGGGTGTGTGGAGTATGTGGGCCTGGAAACACCAGATAGTTTTGGTGTGTTGGGGATGATTTGGGGAGATTCATGGTGCGTAGATCAGGGGAGTACTGGGGTGGGGTGGGGGCTGACGTAAGTATTTTAGGATGTTATAAAGGAATTCCCTGGAGAAAACCATGTGTGGGAACCTTTTCTCCTGATGCCACTTGCGGGTTACCGCTTTCAAAGCAGAGCCACACTCTGGCTCTGCCCGGGTAGGAAGTCTTTGTCTGCCTGCGCGCCCGATCGCTCTCGACATCGGATTGATTTTTGGCCGGGCTGCAGGAAGTTGGGGGCTGGCAGGAGTGTGGAGGTGGCTGGAGACGGAGAGCTGACTCAAAGCGCCTGTACCCGGGACCCCACTGCCGCTTTTCGATTTTTTTTTTTTTTTTTTCAACTTGGAATTTCTGTATAACAAAAAGAAAAAGGCTTCTGGATCTAGCGGAGCCATTAACATCTATTAATAACACAGACCGGGTAAGTAATAGAGACGCGCGGCGCTCCACAGTGTCCTCCCGTGGCTAACAGGCTGCCTGGTCCTCTGGCCCGGCTCCGTGGGGCGTCCCTGCGCTCCGGGCCGGGTGCGCACCGGCGCAAGGCGCGGGTCACTGGGGCGCTGGGAACGACACCCCCATCGATCGGAGCTGCTAGCTGCCCATCTCCTACTCTTCCCCCTTCCCAAGGTAAGAGGTCATCCTCACACCAGAGCTTCTACCGACTGAGCTCGCCCCCTCCCCTGACATCTTTGCAAGGCATTTCCTGTGCAGGTAAATTGTGTGTCATTTCACACTGGGTACTGCCGGACCACCTTCTTGGGACTGTCCTTTCGAATTTTGTGGTCTGGCCCAGGCAAGAAGATTCTCCTAAGAGGTGGTGCCCATTCATATTCATTTTTCTAGTAACCAGCTGCCTGGCTTGCCATTGCAGGCTGATTTATTGATTTATGAATAAAGTGTGTTTCATTTTAGTAATTAGGCAATCTTGAATGCATGGGAGCGGGCTGCATTTCCCAGGCATATTCATTGCTAAGGATATAAAATAACGGATTGCCTTGTTCCCTGGCTCACTTTCGTTTCCTAGCTAGTGATCATTGACTTTCGTTGTTTTATGGAAAGCTTACTAGGAATGACACTTTTTTCTAGATGAATCATTGAGTTAAATATTAGTGCTTATAAGGCACACAGCTATTTAAAAACCAACATTTGACAAGTAACGCCTGTGGGTTGGGTTGTAAAGATTGGATAGTGTGGTGTGTCTATTTCAGTTTCACTTTGATTCTAGGATTCCTGTTACTTCTGTGGTCCACTTACTGGCAAGTTCCAGTCAAGGTGCATGAAAAGAAATGTTGCTTGTTCATTGTAAAGGATACTGCAGAAAATAGGGAAACATCACTTGAATTGAATTTTCTATTCTTTTATCTTATTCAATTTTGGTTTTCATCTTCCCATGCTCCCCACCCTTTTTCCAACCACCCAAACCCCATCACTGAAAAGAGAAAAAAATTTCCTACAGGGAGCTGCTTATATTTTTGGGGGGGTAGTCTATATCATGCCTATAAACTGGACCTGTATTATTTAGTAATTTAGAGGGTTTTTCTGTTACACAGGGAATTTCAGAGTATGGGTCCATATTTGCATAAGAACCCCTTCTGCCAGATGATCTAAATTGTTGTTACAAGATATTTTTAGGCCAGTGAACACTGAGCATAACTGTCTTTACAGATACTGATAGACCTAGTTTTAGATTCGGTACTAAAAAAAAAACCTTGTTCAACCCAACCCATTCTAATCAATGTAAAATGTGCTTCTAACAAAAGTATTCGTATTGTTAATGATGGAGTCATTATAAATTTCCTTTATGGATGATAACTGATTTAACAATAGTAGAGATTTTGCCACAGAAACTATTATTTTGAATTTAAACTTTAGAAACAAGTCTGCGTTTATTATATTTTAGGGGGATGGAAGCCTAACTGAAGTACAGCAACAAATATTTGTTTTGGGTTTACATTTTCTGTAAATTCATTGTACATTCTATTTGATATACCTCCTTCACTTTAAAAAGGATTCATTAAATGTTTAATATACTGTCATTTTAGATATATAGAGAGAATAGCTGAACACGACCTGCATAGGTGATTTAACCTTATTTTTACTCCTTGGGTAGAAAATGACAACTATTGGGGTGAGGATAATATAGTGTCTGCCTCTATGAGAAAGAGCAAAAGCAAACCCATCCCAGATCAATAACCTGTAAGTCACCAGCATGAAAAGGAACCAAAAAGCATTTCTTTTGCTTCAATTATTAAACAAGCTTTTCCTGATGGCTTCATAGTCATGTTGGAATAAAACCACAAATATCAAGTAAAACAACGAAGACAGAACATTGACTGAGGCAGTGTGTTGTATTTCTTTTGTAGTATTTACTACAAAAATTTTTGAAATGCCTTTATCAAAAAGGAAATCACAGCATTGATCTGAAGGTGGCTCACAGATAGGCTTTAAGAGCAATAGTAGTAGATCTGAGTTGGAATATGACCATTGAAAAAAATCTGACATGTGGACATGGAGTGTGTTTGGCGTGTCTTTGTGCCTGTTTTATAGGAGCAACATTACCTTTGTCTGCGAACCACAGCGCTGATGTATCGCACACACAAGGAATGTGTAACGACTTAACACAGCAATAATACATTCAGCGTAGTAAGCAGTACATAGATCTTCCTGAGGTCTTGTGGATAGCAGAAACTTACCACAGAGAATGGAAGGGAGGAGAGAATTGTAAGCAATCCTTCAATCACTCTCTTGAAATGTATATTTTTGAGTGAGCAGACAGTAAAAGTCCCCACACACACACACATACCCCTTTACTGGCACTGTGTCTACATGGCCTTTTGTTTATTGTAGGTAGAGTTGGCACTAAATCCCTGGGGAGGATTATAGTATCTATAATCTTTTACTGACTGTCTGAATCCTATTGTGTGCCTATAAAATACGCATACACACACATGCAAACACATTCATTAAACAGTGACCCGTATGAGCATGTGTTCATGCAGTCTTCTTTAAATTCATTTCAAAGGCTCTGGGGGCATTAAAAAACAAAACAAAACACCACTCCAAACCATGACCCCTCAGATCACTATTGTGATATCTTTAAAACTAGAAAGTGACCTTTTCTTTACAAGAAACTCTTGATTGTTATAAAGGGTTTTCATTTGTTAGCTTGATTGCTTAGGTTTATGTTCTAAAGAAGAGCAAAGTGGATTATCCTTTAGTATCAGAAACATTTTAAACGAATAAAACATGCTGTTTTATTGGTTCAAGGATTCACTGAAAACAAAACAAAAAAGAACCCCAATAGTTTCCTTGTTTTGATGAATAATTGAAAGTGAACTTTTTAATATAAAAACTTGGACATGGGCAAAATGGTCTTGTCTCTTGACCTGTTGTGGATGATCAAGAAGCAGAGAAGCAGGGGTAAGTCCTTTCTCCTTTGTAGCTATTCTTGATCATCTCTCTCTCTTTTTTAAATCAAGAGTGATGTTGAGAATGAAAGTCACAGGGGAGGATAAGAAAGTGTTTGTGGAGACACTTCCTGACATGCAAATCAATTGTGTCTTTTTAAATGTGGCTAAAAATAGGATGAAAATCTTTGTGTTGTCTGCGTTGCCTCCCATGTGCTGGAAACTGAGGCATGCCATTTGTGCTGTGTTGAATTCCCATGAGAAACAGATGAAAGGAAGAGACCCACCTACACAGGGAGTTAGTGGCCAATATTTGATTCCTTTGTCATTGTTGTTAAGTGCTGTTGAGTCGATTCCAACTTATAGTGACCCTGTATAGGGTTTCCGAGGAGCTGCTGGTGAGATTGAACCGCCGCTCATGCGGTTCAAGCTGACTTTGTGGTCTAGTGCTTATCCTACAATGCCACACTAGGAATCCAGTAGCTTTCTCTAGGTTCATTTTAACATCATCATTTTGGGATCAGGGTGATCTCTCCCCCCAAGACAATGACATCTTCTGTGTACTTGAAAAAGGACTTGGTTTTTGTGTAGTGCAGAACTCTAGAGTTCCAGGGAGACAGCAGAACACCTTAGTGGTTTCTCTTTATATATTTTATGTATTTCAAGCACTTGATTTCAGGCCCGTGGCCTATTTTGCCACTCTAGCTGATGGACCAATGTTAACAAACTTGACGTGTCTTAGAATACATTAAGAACACCTCTCGGAAGCCCCAAAGGCCCTCAGTAACTAGTTTCTAATATATTCAACCTGAGAAAGGGTCTTGCCTTTTTCAAATTTTATCTCAAATTCATTGCTCTACCTGCAACTCCTGGTCTGATACTGTAGGATCAAGACTGGGCTTGATCACAGTCAATTACAAATCACAATCACAAGGTTGGTGGCCCAGACCACAAGTTGCTCCTCAGAAATGCTATACAGAGTCACTATGAGTTGATATTCACTTGATGGCACTTAACAATAACAAAAAGGAGCCATGATACTATAGTGGGCTACACAGTGAACTGCTAACCACAAGGTCAGCAGTTTGAATCCACCAGCTGCTCCACAGAAGCAAGATGAGGCTTTCAGCTCCCACAAAGATGTACACTGCCTCAGAAACCCCACATAGGGTCACTTTGAGCTGGAACCAACTCTTGGCACATGACCATCACCCACAGTGCCTTGCTGATAGATATCAATAACCACTTCCCCTGGTAGGAATTGCTCCCAAACGGTCTTAGGTGGCTGAGGGGTTAAATAGGCACTTTCTCTGTGCTTCAAGGAGTACAACCTGCAAACCAAAGTATATGTATGGTTGCTGTTAAGTGTCATCGAGTTGATCCGACTCATAGCGACCCTGTATAACATTTTTGAGGAGCAGTTGGTGGGTTAGAACTGCTGACTCTGTGATTAGCAGTCCAGTCCTTAATCCTGAAGTGCCAGTAGTACCAAAGCATTGTTTCATTATCAGACAGCTACGGCTTTTGAAATTAGAAGTGCTAATAGTTGGGAAGTTATTGCTTGAGGGGTATCAAGTTTCTGTTTGGAGTAATGAAAATCTTTGGAAATAGTGGTGATTGTACACCATGATGAATGTATTTAACATCACTGAATTGTAGAGTTAAGATGGCAAATCTTTTGTTATATCTACATTTCACCACGATACAATTCCTTTTTTAAAAGAGGGAGGTAATAAACTGTGGAATGTCTAAAATCGCATGGCAAACACTGGATATGGTATTAGCTGAAAGATAAAATTTTGTGACTTATTTTCACATGCCTTAAAGCACACCCTCCATACCATTGTGGAACTGAGCATCATATGTACCTAAGTGAAATGTGGATGGGAAAATAGGAATTTGTGCTAATGTGGTTCAAGTGCTAAATTAGGCTTGGCATTTGACCAATATGCATGTTGCTTAACCACAGAGCCCTTAAGACCAGCATCTGCCATGGTCCAGATGGAGGCTCAGCACTATATGGAACAAATACCCTGACCAAACGCCAAAGTCACCTCTTACATAGACCTCCTCTCTCCTGCCCTGAAGAGTTCCCCTTCTTGGGGAGGAACTAGAGAAGGGAGAAGGAGAGAAGCTCTGCTGATGGCCCATGAGTGCGGTGGTGTCTGGGATGTGGTGCTGGTGGTGGTTGTGAGGGGCCACAAAGTCGGTTCTGACTCAGAGTGACCCTGTATAGGGTTTCCGAGGCTGTAAATCTTTGTGAGAGCAGAAAGCCTGATCTTTCTCAAGTGGAGCGGCTGGTAGAATTTGAACTGTTGACCTTGTGGTTAGCCGCTCAACACATAACCCACTATGCTACCAGAGCTCCTTTGACAGGGGTAAGGATGGTGGGAATTTGCTGTGTGTTGGTAGAGTATGAAAAACCACATGCCTTCCATCAGGAAGGGAACCATTACTGAGACATTGTTTCCAGAGGGCATAGTGAAGCATGGCTTTCTTTGGGGGTGGGGTGGGGGGCGGGGTGTCAGTTTTTCCTCCTAATCCAGCAGTGTTTATATGTGTGTGTGTTTCTTTGAAGACACCATGGTGGTTGCAGACACCACAGCCAGTATGAAAACATCCCTTTTGTTCTAAAGGTGCTCATATCCAACAGGACAGGAATCAGGTTGAACCTTATGAAATGGCCAGTGTTAAGCTATTTCTGACCTATAAAAGCATCAGTTAATAATCTCCCCATTTCTAATCTGGTTCTATTTCTTTACACAACCACCAGCTCATGCAGTTCCCTGCCTAAAAATGTCCCACTGGCTTCTCAGTGCACTTAGAAAGGAAATCTAGGCTCTTTACCTTGGCCTCTTGGGAGGCCCTTCAGGCGCTGGCCTTGTCTGCCCAAACCCCTACCTCCCGGCTCTCATACAACTCATCCTATTCCTTCAGCACCGACCTCCCAGCCTTTCCTACAATTCACCAGGTCTTGGGTGCCTCAGGATCTTTGCACGTGTCCTTTGCATTCACTGGCTCAAACCTATGGCAACTGTTGTTTTTTTAAAAACCTCACCACCTCCACCACTACCATGCCAAAGCCTTTTATTTGGGGTATGAGCCCATCTCTTCTCATAGGATGGTGATCCTGGCAAGGAGAAGCTTTGATAGTGATTGTAGGTAGGGGCCCCTGAGAGAGGGAGGCCAGGGTGATGAGGTGCACTGATCCAGGTAACCCTTTCCCTTTCTTCATTCAGCAGAGGCACAGTCGGGGGGGACCTCCAGACCTTCCACCCCCGGGCGGAAAGGAGAGGGCAGAGTGTGACCAGGTTGAACTGGTCTCCCAGGGCATCTCCGGGCCTTGTATTTCCCTCCACAGGGACTTTGGCACCCACAGTCAGCAGGCTTCCCAGCCTAACAGACTCACCTCCTTCCCCATCTGTAGGGGTAAATACCAGCACCACATTCCAACAAAATGAACTTAAATATTTCCCTCTCAGCCCTAGTGTGTGCACAGGTAGGTGTTTTCCACATGCTTCACGGTTAAAGACAATACCATACTGGATTGTTTCGCCGGTTTTCCTATGGGTCGTATTGTCCACCCAGGGTCATATGAGGAACCAGAAGGTGTATTCATTCTGAGAAGCATTGAAGCGGCTTCTCTGCCCCTGGCATTCTGAGTAGCAGGTGGGCCACTAGGCTGGTGGCTCTGGCAGATTGGCACACCAGCATTTCATTTATGTGGACTGCCAGTTCCTTGCAGTGCGTAGGACTCTTAACTTGACAGATAATGAGTTTCCTGTCCACACACACAGCCCTGATGCATCGGTCAGAGAAGTAAAGAACATTTCAGATATACAGCTTTAAATTATATGCTCTTAATGGTATTTACATAACCTAGGGATAGAAAACATCAAGCAGGAACAACTGATATTAAAAATAAAGTATCTTTTCTCGCGAGACTCTTACTATGGAAAAGGCAGAACCTTTGAACACGCAACAGGCAAAACAAACCTTAGTATCTCAATGTTAATTTGGATTTCTAATTTCGGACTTTGGAGTTCTGGTTTCAGACTTCCAGAACCAATTTTCTTTATTAAACATAACCAGGAAAGCCATTTTTCTTCTAGGTAAACCATTGTGCCCAGGAAAGAAAATACTGTTTTTTCGCTTGAGCCTCATTAAATCGTGTAGATCTAATAGTACTTAGAGGAATTTGTTAACTATGTTCTGAAGATTTTTCTTTAATATTATCTTTTATTTTAAATCATTCTCATGGTTCCTTTATGCTGTTACTCATTAGCACATCAAGTCAGGCTTTCCAAGTGTGAAGGTTTTTCCCCCCATCTTTTTCTTTCTGCAAAAGCCTGCATTTTATTTACTGTATGCGCTGTAGGAGTTCCTGTCAACAGCTAGAGGGCAAAGGGATCTGTATCTTCTGAGTCACAGACATGCATGGAATCTGAAGATGTTTTGTAGATCTGGCCAGCTCCTTATCTTTCCTAGGCTTTATAGTTCCAATTTATTTGTGTCTCCATCCTCTGTCTTATTAGAAGAAATGTCCCTGCATTCATAAACCCAAAGGGAGAACTAAATCAAATGTCTTGGATCTTTTGCCTTGTATATTTGTTTTTAAACCATATTGTCATGTTTCTAAAAACCTGGAAGTGAGAGAAGAAGCAGAAATGTGGAATATTGATACCATGTACTCATCATCAGGTTGTTGTTGTTGTTAAATGCTATCAAGTCAGTTCTGACCCATAGTGACCGTGTATAGGATTTCCAAGTAGCAGCGAGTGAGCTTGAACTGCCAACCTTGTGGTTCAAATGACCTTGCAGTTCACCGCATTAACCCACCAGGACTCCATATTATCAGATAAGAAGTGCAAAATTACTGATAACACAAGCTGAAAGTGTAACTAGATAGAGGCATGACTGACACACATGGCTCATTCAGACTCCTTCGTCTTGATGCCTTTCTCACCCTCAGTAGGAGATAAATGTGTGTGCGCTGTGGAGAGGCACTTTGTATGTGAAATGTTGACTGCCTTGGCCCTCTTCCATTCGATTCCTTGACCGTGCACAGTACCATTCTGGAATCCATCCCTTCCTCTTGAATGTGTTTTTAAAATTCATATAACAGCAGTATAATGTGACTGAAATACCTTACCAATTTTTATTACACACTGACTCAGATTGCCTTTATTGCCTCTGGCTGACTGGACTCTTCTAGATGATGGTTTACATCTGGCCCAGGTATAGAGTTTCAGGTATAGTGCAAAGGAGTTTGTGGTCAATCAAGGGAGATGAATAAATGAATGGGGGTGAGGAGGATGGTAACAACTATCAGGTGGGACAGCATCCCGGGACTTGTTGTTGTTGTTGTTAAGTGCCATCGAGTCGGGTCCGACCCATAGCGACCCTGTACAGGGTTTCCAAGGGTGTAAATCTTTACGAGAGTAGAAAGCCTCATCTTTCTCCCGCGGAGCTGCTGGTAGTTTCGAACCGCTGACCTTAAGGTTCACAGCCCGATTCGTAACCACTACGCTACCAGAATCCCGGGACTTAGTGGTGTCTAAATGTAGGTGCATAGGGATCACCTGGAGGCAATTATTATAAATTCATATCTTTAGGTCCCGTCTCCAAATGTGAAGCTGGGGCTTGGGGCTGTGACTTTTACCAACCACTGGACTGACTGCAGCTAGCGGCCTACTTTGAGTGCTTTTGCTAACTTCATTTTCCACATCCCTAAAAAAGGGACAATAGCATTTACTTCACAGAGTTGCCAGCAGGAACTGAAAGACTGTGTGGGAAAAGGCCCTGAGAACTGTGAAGTGGGACAAATGAGGACTTGCTGAATTAGTAGGTTTTTAATTCTCGGCATCCTTCTAAAGGGGTTTCTGCTTCTCATCTCAGATTAGGGGGCAGGAGGGGGAGGTCTTGCCCACAGGTCCCAGAGATGTTGAAAACTATTTGGTTCCCAGTAGATGCTGATTCTCAACCTTTATCTGCCTACCTCAAAAAGCTAAGAAAGGCCTTTTAGCCCGACTAACCCGCCCTCTCTTCCATTGTTCACACATATACCAGTCCCTGGAGAAAGAGGTCGTGCTTGAAAACCTGGAGGGTCAGTGAAAAAGAGGAAGACCTCCCCCCACCCCCAGGTGGATTGACACAGTAGCAGCAGGAATGGGCTCACACGTAACAATAGTTGTGAGGATGGCACAGGACTAGGCAGTGTTTTGTTCTGTTGTATATATGGTCGCTATGAACTGGAACCAACTCAACAGAACCTAGCAAAAATAATGCTGTCAGCAGACAAGATAACTCCTTATGAGTTATCTCACAGTGTGTTTTGGAAAAGTAGTGGAAATTATTGGGAGACATGAGATGTATAGGTTAAGTCGTTGGTCCAAGGTTGCCCAAGTGGTGAGTGGCGAAGTTGAAATTTCACCCCGTGTATGTAACCACCATGTTACTCTGCTCCCCCCAGTATGGATGGTAGAGCTTTGTACTGAGAAAATTCAGCCTCAGATCCCTGAGTGGGGTGTTGTTGTTGTTGTTAAGTGCCGTAGAGTCGGTTTTCACTCATAGTGACCCTGTATAAGGTTTCCGAAGAGCAGCTGGTTGTTTGAACTACCAACCTTGTGGTTTGAAGTCCGGTGCTTATCCTATAGCACCACACCACTGGTGTGTATTGTACTAAAATAACACAGTCTGACCCAGCCTTTCTCAGCTACTTCGTGAGAGAACTAAACCCCAAGGCATCTTACATCTCAAGACTTAACTTGGATGATACCAGTTACAACCTGTCCTTGGGAAAATTGAGGAAATAGCCTCTTCGGAGCTTCCCATTGCCTTATGGGTGAAGACTAAATTCCTCCACCCAGCCTTACACCATCAGCCCCCGTGCCCACCTCTCTACTCACTCTCAGCTCCATCTGCTTTCTTTCGTTTCACAAATGAGTCCTGTTTTCTCTAGCTCAGGGCTCTTGCTTTGAATCCCACTCAAGCCCTTCTAGTCTCATTCTTCACATTTCAACTCAGGAAGTACTTTCACAAGGGAGTCAGTCTTCTTTGTGTCATTACTTGAAGCTGTCCAGTGAGGAATGCAAAGTGTGGTTGTGAGGTCAACATTATCCATTCACTTGTATCCCCAACATACTTAACAGTGTCTGGCACATAATAAGTGCTTAGTATGATAGATGGTTTGGGGGATGGATGACTAGATGGATAGATAGATGGTGGGAAGGATGGATGGGGAAGAAGGAAAGAAGGAAAATCACAGCCAGGAACCCTAAATAAGCTTCAGGTGACCCTTGTATGATTTGTCAATGATAATACAGCATTATTATTATAATTATTAGACTTCACATTTATTTCCCAAACTATAGCTTTCTAATGCTGCACTCATTGTGTGATACCCAGATGCATCCCCTCTTACATAGCCCTATCTCTATTAAAGCAGCTCAGGAAGTCATCCATCTGTCCAAGTCACAAATCTTGGCACCACCCTTGACTTTTCTCTGTCCCTCACTGTCCAAGGCCATCCTCCCATCACTTTTCCAGCATCTGTCTCTCAGGCCGTCCCCTCAGCCTTGCCCTGACTCAGGACATGCTGTGGCATTACTGCTCTGAGTTTCCTATTTGTAGACTGTAGGTCCAGGGATCTTTACTCCAGAATTGCATCCTTTTTAATACAGTGACTCTCAAATGCAGGGTAAAGGTGACCTTCTTTAATATTATTCCTTCAGGAATGTAAAACATTTTGAGATGAAGACAAACAAACACAAAAATGATAGTCTGTTTCAGACATCTCTTAAAAGAGGAAGGATATGAGCCTAAAAATCCCCTGCAGTAAAAGAACTCATAACTGCAGGGACTTAATATTCTTTTTCCTTGGAGATAAACTCCTGTTTCCCATAGTTTCAGTTCAGAAATGTAAAGCCTCTCTCACATTTTATACAGTGAACTGTTTTACAAAATAATATCATGATTAATAGTAATAATGGTAGTAAAAACAACAGTGACGAAGTTCAGACAGGCCCTGAATGATTCTATTGTTGTTGTTGTTAAGTGCCATCAAGTTGGTTCTGACGCACAGTGATCCTAAAATAGGACTTCCAAGGAGCAGCTGGTGAGTTTGAACCACCAGTTTTTTGGTTCATCCCACAGGAGTCATATAAAAACAATTGTTTAGAAACAAGGTTTTTCTAATTGAGTAACTCTCGTGTTTGTGGATTGACATTGTAAAGAAATTCTAAGGGCTTGTCTTTCTTTCCCTGTTGTTCCTCATTTCTCAATCAGATTGTTGAAACACTCATATGGACTTTTTGTCAGTGATTTTTAATTTTTTACTGTTGTTGAAAATATACAAAACATTTGCCAATTCAACAATTTCTATAAGTACAACTGCATGACACTGATTACATTCATTTTATTGTATAGTTTTCTGCACAGTAGTAGCAATGGGCTCAAACATAACAATTGTGAGGATGGTCAGGACTAAGCAGTGTTTTGTTCCATTGTGCATAGGGTTGCTATGAGTTGGAACAAACTGGACAGCACCTAACAATACCAATAGTAACTTAAACTTACTGCCTCTTAAGCTGCCTGCATTGCTTTTCCAGTTGTTACTGTGATCGCATATAAATAGCTCTTTAAGAGAGTGTAGTCATCAAAACAGAGATTCTTTACTAATTAAGCTAAAATACTGTTTGGTTTTAAGATGAATTCAGGTGATGTTTTTGGTTTAAGGTTTAAAGATTCAATCAGGGCAGTGGTTTCAGGGTCTGTTCGTGCTCTGTGGCTCTAGAAAATTTAGATTCTATGAGAATTTGAAATTATGATTCACATATTCCCCCTTTTGATCAGGATTCCTTCTAGAATTTTTGATCAAAACATGCAGGAATAATGATTGCCAGACCTTTGGCTAGTCTTAAAACCTGACTTCCAGATTTTCTTTCTTGGGGTTGGGTTCAAAGACTCTTTGGCGATGACTTGCAAGTTTTCTGATTTATAACAACCTCCTTGGACATGAAAGCCCTACTGTGTTGTTTCATTTCCTTAATACGGACGCTTGTGAGTGTTACATGGGATGACTTTATCTTTTACTGAATTTTTTTTCTAACTTTTAAAGTAGTATATACTCATTTTAGATAATTTGGAAAATACAGAAAAATATACAGGAAAAATAAGCGTCACTCACAGTCATAGACCCGAGAGATAACATCTAATTCTTAGTCTAGGCAGATGGTGGTGCTGCTGCTAAGTATCATTGAGTGGATTCTGATTCAGAATGACCCTGTATAGGATTTCCAAGGTGCAGCTGGTGGGTTTGAACAGCTGACCTTGTGGTTCGCACTCCAGTGCTGATCCTACAGTGCTGGAGCTGCTAAATTAGAATTCTTCTTTCCACAGTTTCATATCATCTTTTCTTCCACTGTGCTTTTAATTTTGATCATGATCCCATGACATAGAATGTTCTCTGGAAACATAATTTTCACAGCTAAACAGTATTGTACTGTGTGGAAGTGTCTCAATTTATTTAATTATTCACCTAATTCTGAATATGTAAGCTGTTTCAGGTTTTCACTGGAATAAGTCATGGTTCTGTGAATATCAGAGTTAACAAACCTCCATATATGTCTCAGATGCTGTATTTCTACTCCTGTAACATTTTTTTCATTCATTCAACAGATAATTGATTGACCACCTCAAATGTGCTTCTACACAGACCTAATTTTTCCAATTAGTTGGAAAGCATACTGAAAATTGAAAAGCAGGCTTATTAAAATGTAATTATTTTAAATTTAAATATTTTATTTATGCCAAAGCCAAATTTTATTGTAATCTTATTTTCCTGGTTTTAATAAACATTAATGTATCAATGGAGTCCTGGTGTAGCACTGTAGGATAAGCAC
>NW_006408642.1:5074603-5096267 GCF_000296735.1 Chrysochloris asiatica
GGATTTCTTGCTTCTGCCACAAATTCCCCCAGCTGTGAGCCTTCCAACCTTCTAAGTATTCCTTTATATGTGGTTCAGAGTTCTGGGACCATCCCCTGAACCTGCTTGGTTGGGTATTCTGTGTTGTTGGTGGTGGAGCTCTCTGCTATATGTCCACCCGATCCACCATCTTGTTTGTTCCTCCAAAATTCCCATTGTCTTTTTAATGCTGTTTGTCTTCGAACTTTTTGAATCCCCCTAGTGTATGATCTCATTTAGTACTCATGAACACCCTGTGAAAGAGACACTGCTATTCTGATTTGCTAGTTAAGAAAGTTGAGACTAGGACTCCAAGTACATAAAGTAGGTTCTCCAAGGTCACCTCACAAGTAAGGGTAGAGTCAGAATCCATTTTGCCTCCACCCAAAGGCTTGGTTCTGTATGGTTTTATCTCTTGTTTTTGTTGCTTAGTGCTGTAGAGTCAGTTCTGATTCATAACAACCCTATATAGGGTTTCTGAGGAGCAGCTGGTGGGTTTGACCAGCCAACCTTGCGATTAGCAGTCCAGGGTTTATCCTTCAGTGCCACACCAGGATTTGTCTCTTAGATAATTAAAAACAAAAGCTGTCAGCGTCTTTGATAGAATAGGACACCATTGGATTTTGTTTTGTTTTTCCCTTTAAAACTGACTTCAGGCATCAGTTGTTGGCTGACCTCACTTTCCTGGCTACTGCTTACTTTTAAAATCCACAGTGAACTGTCGTTGCTTCTCTCTGTGTTGGGTTGCCTTTCGCTCTTCATTTTGCACTCATTTTGCTCAGTGCTGGAAAGCACCATGCCTGTCATCTGAGTGAAAGTCATTCCCATTCCCACCCACTGACGCCCCTCCCACTGACTTGGGCTTTCTCCAGTCTGTTCCTAAGAACAGGAGTTGTTCTGAAGACAGAAGCTTTGTGACAACCAGTTAACAAGTTGTCTCAGGCTTGGTTGCCAATGAATGGAGAGAGAAAACCTCAGTTAAGGTGCACAATGTAGATTTGAGAAGCAAAAGAAACTTCCAATTCATTTTCTCCAATCTGCCCAGATGACAATACAGGGCACAGCTCATCAGATTCAGTGGACATGTGTGGGGTGGACAGTGAGGCTAGAGGTCATGTGACTGGATAATCAACTTGGAAGGCATCCCAGGTATTCCCACCATTAGGACATTTAACAAGATATCTGTGTTTCCCAGAACCCCTCACTACATTTGGTTGGAAGAAATTCTTGGATAAGCCATTGGGAGTAGGATGCGATGAGATACCTCCTCCCCAAGGAGCAGGCTACAGTTGTAATAGGTCATTGATGAACTGTCATCCAAGGTGGTCCAGTCAATTCCAGGGCTCTGACTTGTTATATAAGGAGCCCTGGTGGCCCTGTGGGTTAAGCATTGGGCTGCAAATCACCAGATTGGTAGTTCAAAACCTCCAGCTGCTCTGCAGGAGAAAGAGAAGACTTTCTATTTCTATAAAGATTTGCAGTCTTAGAAAGCCTATATAGGGTCCTTATGAGTTGGAATCTCCTTGATGGCAGTGGGTGGCTTGCTATGTGGGTCCACAAGTTGGGGGCTGAGCTGCATTGTCACCGGGCTTTCCATACATAGTACTTTCAGACAGAGCAGCAGGATGTGAGTCCTCATTCTGCCAGCTGCAGGTACAAAAGCCTGGGCAAGTCGCTTCACCTCTCGGCACTTCATCTATAAAGTAGGAATAATAATAGTACTCATGTCCAAGAGCTATGAGTGGGTGAGTGAGAAATGCTCCTAAAGAGGCCAGAATCACAGCCGATACTGATGACAATACTGCTGCAGCATCCTGGGACCCTGGAGTTAATGCTGAGCCCCACCACCAACATGGGACTCTATAGAACAAGCGCTGGACTATAAGTACTCTGCAGTTCAAACCCTATCTATACAGGGTCGCTATGAGTCAGGACCAACTCCATAGCTCTTAATAACTACAACAACAACAACAGTAATTTGCCCAGAGCACCAGCATGTCTCAGCCTACCCTGGATGTACAGGCAAGTTTTGTGTTTCTCCTTCTATACGAGTCTTCTCACTCCAACCTGAGATCAATGTGTGTCCAGTAGGATGTTAATTTCTCAGGATCCGTTTCTGGGGTAGTAGGACTGGGAGTTAAGAGGCTGGGTTCTCTCTGGCTGGTCACTGAGCCCCTGTGTTTCTCAGTTAGGCTCTTATCTTCCCTATGAGCTAATGGAGATGATAAGAATACATGACCTCAGAACGCTGAGAGAATTAAGTAAGTTAATGAATATAAAGCATTCACATTCATGGTGCCCAGCACAGTAGGTGACAACTATTGCTTTTTGGCCTCTTTCTGAGTATTTCTGATCCTTCATTTTTCTAGAACCATTTTTTCCCCCTTTCTCTCTCCCTGACACCTTCCACAGTATTCAATTTCTATGCCAATGTTCTTGGCAGAAGACTTGAGCCATGTTGCTCTGTGAAATTCATATTGTTTTATTTTATCTGGATACGTTTTCTCTCCTTTTTCCCCCTGTGTTTTTCCGTGTGCATTTTTCTGTTGTGGTTAGGTAACTGTGAGTTGATTTCAGCTCAGAGTGACCCCACAGGATTTTCTTGGCTGTAATCTTTACGAGAGCCAATCACCAGGTCTGGATTAGCATCTGAACATTCAACAATTGTGCTACCATGACAAACCCTGGTTTAACCATTAGAGTCTGTCTGTCTATCCATGGACAGCAGGGACCACTGGATCCCCAGTATTTAACCAGGAGTCTAGCACAGAGCAGGTGCTAATAATGTGCACTAAGTAAATAGTTTTCCTTACAACAAAATCCTTAGGGGGAGAAGGTAGGTGGTCAGTGGGCATTCGTCAGACATTCCACAGAAACCCACCTCAGTTGCATCATTGCCTCACGCCCAGCAGTAGTCTGCTTTCACCTGAATTACTGTACCTCTAATGTCCTCTTCTAAGGATCAGTCACTTTCCTCTGGTATAAATGAAAATAACATATCCTTTTACATTGTTTTCCTTCTGTTTCCTTTGTTCCTTTGCTATAAAGGCAAGGAGAGGATACCAGAATCAAAACAGTTCATGAAGGACATCTGTTTCCTTTTTCTGCCTGGGATTTGGATGTGATGACAAACCACCCTCATGGTTTTTCCTATTTGGCTTGTGGCCTGTCTGAGCAGTGGAGAGACTTCAGCATTTTTTATTTGTTGAACTGCCTGCTGGAATAAAGGGCCTGGGGGTACCATGAGATCAATGTGGACTCTTCAGCCATGAAAATAGGATGAGTCCAAGCTAGCTACAATCTCATGTCATCTAATCTGTACTTCAGGATTCTCACTTTCCATGGAGGACACCCAGGTTCGATTTCTGGCTAATGCACTTTGTGCACTTGCATCTGTCGGTGGAGCCTTACAAGTTGCTGTGTTACTGGACAGGCTTTAGCGGAGCTTCCAAACTAACATAGACTAGGAAGAAACGTCTGGTGATGGACTTCTGTAAATCTGCCAATGAGAACTTTGTGGATTATAAAGGTCAGGCCCTGTTGTATTACCATGAGTTGGGGCCAACTCAATGACAGCTAGCAACAAAAATATAATCTGTGGTGTGGATGGACCACAGTGTATTCAGCATGCTGTCCTTGAGAACACCCTCCCTCCCATCCTTTCCCATTTTATCACGAAAGCAAACCTTACTATGGTACACGCCATCTAGGCACACACATTCTGAAAGTTGCTTTTATTCCAACAGCCTAGTGCCTGCCAGTCAGAGCCCTTTCTGCTGTGAGTGAAAGAAAAGATCCAATCACACTGGCTTTAAAGTAAAGGCTTCATGAATGCTTAATAAACAGTGACATAAAAGTCCTAAATAATGACTACTGAAAATCAATAAACCAGCCACATGTTAATAAAGAATACATCCGGATAAGGAAAGGCAAAGATAGGTAGCTTAACACTAGGAACTTAATAGAATTGACCACAATTATAGATAAAGGAGAAAAAGTGCTGTTAAGAGGGGGCTTCAAAAAGTTTGTGGAACAGAGACGGTGACATAGCCACAGAGGACTAGAGTGGAGAGTGAAGCGTCCAGCTGATAAGAAGAGAGGGCATCTGCACAAGAACACCCACACTTGCAGATAATATCCACTTGACCTGGCTTCAGTGGCTGGATGATCAGAACTCGACTAGAAGAAGAAAGAAGAGGGGGGAAAAGAGGAATCTAATACAATGTGATGAACTTGACCTACACCAATGGATGCAGTAGCTCAAAAGAGGAAACTAATCTTTACAGTGAGGATCATTCCCACCCCCTCGGTACACAGGGTAGACAGGGATGGGCAACTTGGACATTGGCTACCCAAAATGGGGGGCTGCTACAAAGGCAAGAAGTGACTAGCTTACAAGCTTTCAAGAGGGAGCCTAAATCTAGAGAGTGAGAAGAAAGGTAGAATCTCCACTGAGTAGTATCCAATCTTTCTGGGCGAGACTGATGAAAGGAGATGCAGATAGGACTCTTGTAGTACAGTAGTGAATAATTGCTATCAGGACTGACTGTGAGGGTTGGAAATGTAATTTTGTAGCAAATGGAGGGGAGTGGATGACTTTGCAGTACAGGAGCGGAGGTCCCTGGGACCATCAATGGAGAAGAGCGAAGTGCAGGACCCTACCCAGAGAAACAGTGATGTCAGAAATGGAGACAGAGATGATGACATGGAGAGATGGAGTGGCTGGGGACTCTAGACACAGAGAGGGAGAGGGGCTGTGTACTGATGATTGAGGGGCAGGCTGGCAGTGTATGCCCATTGGTTGTTTGATGATGCTTGGAGGGGATTGTAATCATGACACTGAAACGATATACAATAGGATGAATGTAAAGCTAATGTTCTCCCATGTAAACTATCACATAATTCACAATAAAAACTTTAAAAAAAAAAAAAGTTTGTGGAAAATTCAATTAAAAGATAATGGAATTTTTCCATAAAGTTTTGGAAGCCACACTATATATTCATCCTTTATTAATGCATAAAAAGCTTTTAATAAAAAATGCACATGTGTTCTGGATTTTACCGGTGTTACTGACCAATGTGAATAGAGGGCCTGGTAAAGGGCCTCACCAAACACCGACAGTAAACATCTACTCTGCTTACTGGTACAACATTGCCTGCAGGAATAAGCAGATGCCCAGTTCTCCCTCTTCTCTGACACTGTGTACAGGCAGTCCTAGCCACCACAGTGCAGCAGGGAAAACAAATCAGAGGTCTGAGGATTGAAAAGGAAGGAATCTATCACCTTTTAAAACTGATACAGTAGTCAACTTTAAAAATCCAAGATCGATACTATGAAACACCTAAGCCAATACGCCGACTATTCTGGATACACATTCAAAAGCATTCCTAAAGTCTTGCAACTTCTAAGTAGAAAAATGAAAAGTAAATGATTCCATTAACACTAACTGCTGAAATGAAGGAATCCAAAAATAAGGCTAGTTTTCAAAGTGTGAGATATGTATGGAGATAGCTTTAAAATTTCATTGGAGGTCAAGAAAGACTAAATGGAGAGATAAACTAATACTATAAGTTTGCAAATAATTAAGTACAATTTCAATAAAAGCCTCAATAAAGTGGTCTACAGAAATTAACAGGCTGAGCCTGAAATTCATATAGAAGGATAAAGGGCCAAGAAAATCAGAGACAAAGAATAAAGAAGGTGGCTTTTCTTATCAGGTGAGTTTTTTCATAACAATGTAGTTACTAAACTAATATGGTTGTGTAAAAATCAACGTGTTAGACGTGGGATCTTTTGCCTTCCTGTTTGTTGGTCTCAGTGTAGCTCAAGAGTTATCTTGAAGTGGTGAATTGTAAACCAGAGTGAGAAGGGGTCTAAGTCAGTCAGTTGTGTTGGAATGACAGGTTCTTCATATAAATCAATTGCAGTTGAGTCGATTCTGACTCAAGGTGACACTATGTGTATAGAACTGTGCTCCATAGGGTTGTCATGACTGATTTTTCAGAAGCAGATCACCAGGCTTTTCTTCTGAGCTGCCTTTCCAGTTAGCAGCCAAACATGATAACTGTTTGCATCACCCAGGGAGTCTAGAATTGCTAAGTTACTTATACAATGATGCCATTTGTGAAAAACTTGTATACATACACACACGTAATGCAGATACTAGGTTGAGCTATATGTAATTACTTTGTTATAGATAGGAATACTGGTGATACAGCCGGTTAAGCGCTGGACTGTTAACTGAAAGGTCGGCAGTTTGAACCCACCAGCTGCTATGTAGGAGACAGCCATGAAGCTGTCTGCTTCCGTAGAGATTTATAGCCTTTGGAACACTATGGAGCAGTTGTACTGTGTCCTGTAGTATCCCTGTGAGTCAGAATCAACTTCACAGCAATGGGTTTGATTTGGGGTTATGTAAAAAAATGGATTGTATTGGTCAATTCATATGGCTCATTGTAATACATATATTAAAAAGTATTAAAAGGGGGTTGGGAAGGAAAGCTGCCAAGTTGAGGATACTGGTTGCTTTGTGAGTGGGAGGAAGAGGAATAGGAAAATCTACAAAGGGATCTTCAAATATGTCTGTAAAGTTTGATTTGATGCACAGAACTGAAGCATATGGCAAAATGTGAACATTTGTGAAATCTGAGTTGTGGGCATTTGTATGTTTTTTCTCTTAATCTCTGTAATTTTCTTCTGTGTTTTAATTGCAAAGAACATAGCAAAAGGGGTTCATTGGCAAGAAAGGTCAGTGGCAGAGTGGGTCCTAGTTGCAGGCCCCATTTGCCTCCATATTGTGGTGTTTTGTCAGACTGAAGGCACGGTGTGAGGGACTTCCAAGCTACTCTCATGAGAATGAGGAACCATCTTTCCAAGAAACTCCTAGAGAACTTTTGCTTCAGCCCCATTGGTCCAGAGTAGGTTCCAGGTACAGTCCTGAGCCAATCACAGGCAAAGGAGGTGGGACTAGTCTGAGACCAGTGAGGTCCTAAAAGGGAGTTAGACCAGGGATACCTGAGGAAAACCAATGTTCCATTAGAAAGAAAGAACAAATAGTTGCTGAGTAGGAAACCAGCCCAGCAGCGTCGGCCAATGGAAAGATTGCCAAGAGTGAGATTTGAATGTAAGGAAATGTACGCTCGAAATTGAAATCTGTATTGTCAGATTGCTTTCTGAAAAGGTTGAATTAATTTACATTTCCACCCGTGATGTGGAGCCTAACCCACCAGCAGTAGGATTTCTCACCATCAGATTGGTAAAAATTAAAAAGAGTGGTAAGTGATGGCTCATTGTTAACTGTGATTTGCGTTTCCCTGACAACTCCTAAGATTGGGCATCTTTTCTTGTGTTGATTGGCCATTTGAATGTTCCCTCTATGAACTGTCTATTCATATCTCTTGCCAAAATAAGAGTTGTCATGAAGCTTTTTGACTGCATAAGATTTGAATCTGTTTTAAAGGCAGTCTCTGAGCTAGGAGGTGAAAATAAAGTGAGGATCCATATTTGGAAGCAACTTGGTGGGTTGGTAATAAGAATTATTCAACGAACTTGTCCCCACTGCCCCTCCTAAATCACTTGTTTGTGGTGTCATAATGGGGAAAGTGAGACCCAGAGAAGAAAGGCTATTTGCCTATCTCTAAAATGAAAGAGCTACATGATTCTTTGTAAGAGGCATTGTTGCTGCTGTTGTTGCGATTGGAGAAACATGGTCTGTCTACCTCTGACTCACTAAAAGTTAGTCTCCTTCTCTTCCCTTCTATTTCCCCTACTCAACCCCTACCTCTGCCTCCTTCCTCTTGCTCCTACGTCGTGATCACTGCCTATGACAATCTCTTTGACTGAGCCTGCCTTCTGGACAGATGTGAAACTCTACGGGACCAGTCTTTCTTCCATCTTGGATTCCTCAGGAGACAGAGCTGCAGCTCTCGCTCCCTCCTCTCGGGTGCTCCTCATAGGGCTCACACTGGAGCTTCTGCGTCTGGAGATATTTTAAATCTTTACTTCTTTTCAAAGTTGTCTCATAAAAGCAACGCCTGATTCCAGGGCTAACGCTTCTGTGTCAAAGCAGCAAGTTGTCAGTTACTCATACACAAGCAAAAGTTGGAGAAAGTTAAAAAAAAAAAAACAGAAAATGAGGGAAACCAGAACATGTCAGCCAAGCAGGGAAATAAGCAGGTTGTTCTCAGCCACACGTTGTTTCTCTCTGCTCATTCAGTTCAGCATTGCTAATTCAAAGAGCACCTTTTACTAATGAGCTCAGTTGTAGTGGTAACAAGGATCAGAGACATACAGAGGAAGCAGGGCCTCTTGCAGCTAGCTGTAGGCAGGCTTCAGAAACTTTGCGGTGGAAGAGAGCAGGTCTCAAGATGTAGTGTAGAGAGGATGAAGAATTCTGGTGTTCTGTGTCCTTCCTTGCCCACCCCTGATGGTGCCAGAAGTGCTCCTCTGGTGAACAAAGTCCGTGAGGCATCCCAGATGGGGGTGCCATAATTGTTCTGATCTCGTCGAGTTGGCTTCATGGCCATTTGTAGAAAGAAGCACTCTGCTCTTTCTATATGCGTCTCTCATTGCATGGTAACAGTGTAAACTTTGACTCCCATGACCAAGGGGGCTGGAATGCCCAAACTGGATTTGGCCTCATAGAAATAAAAAAGAGCCAACTTGTGACACCTCATATGTCCACCCTGGTTTTCTTTGAGCAATAGACTTTCATCAATGGCCTGCTTATAGTTTCAAATTTTTGGAAGAAGCCTTTTGTATGTAGGGATTATAAAAATCTACCTGGCGTCTTCCTTACTACATCCTGACAGGCAGATTGTGGGTTATGCAAGCCATCTGGCTAGCACTGGCAGGGTATTGGGGTGGTGGGAGAGCAGCTACCCCAGGTTGGGAAGCCAACACCAATGTTCCTGAGTACCCAGAAGGAGGCAGTGAAGAGCAGAGGCCAGTTGCCTGATACCTCTTCCATTGTCATGTGCCAACAGCACATTAAATTATCAGGGTCAGGTGAGCTCTGGTTTCTTAACCAGAGGTAACCTCTACCTCCCTGCTTCCCTTGGCATATGATGTTCTTCTCTTGGCATAATGATTTCATATTGCTGAGCCCTTTCTGCCAACTTGGGGAACACCTTTTTCAAAGATCCTACCTGCTACCTTCTCAGAGACTAGAGCACGCAGGGAATTCCAGTTATGTGCCACCTGTGAACCTCACCTGGCCGACAGCCACCACACAAATACCCTCTCTCGGTAGTTCTTTCCACCCAACAGGTGGAGCCATTTCTGCACCAGACAGGCTCACCTCTGAGGGACTCAGCCTTTTCCTTGGTCAGGAATGCATGCAACCAGAGAAGTCGTTTGTATGGTATTTTGTGGAGATACCTTGTATGGCATTTTATGGAGGTACATTCTTACTTATTTTCCTGATTTTAACATTGCAAAGGTTTGTCCTTCCCATTCGGTTCTTGTCCACCCTTCCTGAGAAATCTCAATCATTACCTGCGTTCATTTGTTTCCATCGAAATGCTATGTAGCACATATTTCTAGAGAGTTATAGTTTCTTGGAGGCCTGGTGTAGTGCTGTAGGATAAACACTGGATCACAAGGTCAGTTTGAACCTCAAGGTCGGCAGTTCAAACCCATCAGCTGCTCCTCGGAAACCCCATTCAGGGTCCCTATGAGTCAGAACCAATTCGATGGTACTTAACAACAGCAACAAACTTTCTCATGGTGGGGGTTCAGTTACAACACTTATGAAAACAGAGCCAGCCCACCACAAGGTCAGCAGTTCAAGCCCACCAGCTGCTCCTTAGAAACCCTATACAGGATTGTTGTGAGTCGGAACCGACTTGACGGCACATAACAACAACAACAACCCACATCTTTAACTTGTTTTCAACTCCACAGCTATCATGAAGTGAGCCTCAAGTCCAGATTACTTCCACCTGACACCGCTGTATGGCGCAAGCCTCCTTCTAATCAACCAGAAAGTGACTCTATCCCATTATTAATGATTTCTAATTTAAGATTCGAGTATAGTTCAAAAATGATCTTATAACCTCTCTTAGCTGGTAATTTACTTTTGGATGTTTCCTGATTTTGCATTGTTAGAGGTTTGCTTTCTTTAAATCATGTCATATTTCCAAAGCAGGCAGACAGAAGAAGTCTATGTCCTGTTTAAGCATCAGCTTGTTTTCTCATACACGCAGGATAAAATGAAATGACTTGGCCTGCAAAGGACTACCCAGGTAGTTAGCTTGCTCCTCCAGCATTTTGACCTTGTTGATCCTCCACCGCCTTCCCTTCCACAGGCTGACCAACCCCCCCTTACCCATCACCACCTCCCTTTTGCAGATCTCCTCCTCCAACTCCTCGCAGCTCATTCAAGCCCACATGAAAGCCCCCTGAATTAACATCCTTTGCCCACCTTTCTTCTTCTCTGCATTGTGAACTCCTCAAGGGCAGAAATCTTTGTCATTTGTGTTCCTAGTATGTAGTTTAAAAACAATTTAAAAAAAAATTTTTTTTACAGCATTCATGCCTATACTGTACATCAGTGATGTACTTCAGGAAATCATGTGATTGTTCAGTGGCTCATTCATTCATTCATTCATTCATACGTTCTTCAACAGAAGCATTGCTTTCTTGCTTTCTGCCAATATTTGGTTGGTAGAGCTGGTTCATTGGAAGCTCTGAAACTCTGTGGTTCTCCTTCACCTGGGAAAGATAGAATTGAAGAATAACAAACATTTTATGAGACTTCATTTTTGGTTCACAATATACTTTGGATTTTTGTTGGTTTTTTAAAAAAAGTTTACTCTCCATCCCCTCCTAGGTCTGAATGAATTCTCCCAGGTCTCTCAGATCTTGTTTGTAAGCACTCAAAAACCCACACAGATTCTCCACATTTCTTATTCTTATAGAGGGTTTCAAAGACTTATAGGTGGTTTTAAAGACAAATTTGAATGTAGCATTGTGCCAGGGTGTTTTGACTTTCCTGGTTCTAGTTGATATCAGATTTTTATAAAAGCCTTCAGAAATCTATGCTATTACTAATCTGACAGCTGTCTATATAGTATTTCTGGATTTCTAAGCAGAAGAAAGATCACTAAAGCTCTTCTACTTAATCATCTTCTAGGCAACCCATCTGAAAAAGTAGGGAAGTGTTTCATTCTGAGGTTCCTTGGACTTCAGCCAGCTGGGTTGAGGTCCCCAGGCATCACTGCCAAAGCCTGGCTGTGGGGAGGAACTTTCAACCCAGGGAAGAATATGTTCTTGCTGATGACCTGTCAGTTCACCCCATTCATCCAACAGGGGGTTTCCAGGGTGTTAGCCGACAAAGCCTTCCTGCCCTCCTCTTGACAGCACAAGTAATGGGGGTTTCTGGAACCCCTCTCCCAAGTAGCCAGTGAACATCAGCCATGTTGTATTGACCACAGCCCTCTCACAGCTGTTTGAACTTTAATCCTTTATAATGCAGTTTATTATGATGTGTTAGACTAAAGCAGTTCTATTTTCAGACATGGACTCCTGGTGTGGCGCTGTAGGATCAGCACTGGGCTGCAAACCCACACGTCGGCAGTTCAAACCCAGCAGCTACTCCTCAGAAACCTTTTATAGCATCACTGTGAGGCACTTAACATTCTCAGACATTTGTTAATGTACATGTATGTTAGTGCAGCAGTGCATGCACCAAGTTTATAAATAACAGTTGCTGTTGAATTAACTCCACCTCATGGCCACCCCATGTGTCAGAATAGAATTGTGCCCCAGGTTAACTTTTCAAAAGTAAATCCCCACGCCTTTCTTCCAAAGTGCCTCTGGGTGGATTTAAACAGCCAACCTTTTAGTTAGCAACTGAGCACATTAACCATTTGAACCATTCAGAGACTTGCTAATACATATGCATACATTGATGGCTTGCCCACCATTGTTCTTTTATTATCTAGATCAAGTGCTCTAAATTTGGAGGCTACTGCCTTAGCTACTTGCTCTTAATCTAGAACAGGGAAGGTAAATTTTTAGCTGAATGGTTGTGAAATGCTAAGAGACTGCAAACTGAGCATCAATTGTATAAATCAGAAATGGTAATTTTCATCACTGCATTGCATGATATATTGTTGTTCCGTGCCATCAAGTCGATTCTGACCCACAGCGACCCTGTATAGGATTGCCAAGTAGCAGCTGGTGGTCTTGAACCAATGACCTTGCAGTGCAAATGACTTTGCAGTCTGATGCTTTAGCCCACAGCACCACATCAGGACTCCGCATGGTATATTAGTGTGGACTTAATATCACTTGCTTTATTTCCTGTAGTAATCTAAGAGTGTGAAATGTGTACGTACTTGGGTCTTTAAAAACATTAATGGAAAATTTGCATTATCTTTAAATTTCATTTTATTCACAAACTTCTTGAAACCCACATGTGTAGGTGTATGTGTTTGCATATGCATGTGTATATAACTATAGATAGATATATACACACATATAAATATATAGATAGACATCTACACACATGCATGTTTATAAAACCCATTGTAACAAAGTCAATTCTGTTTCATAGTGACCCTGTAGGACAGACTGTGTGTGTTCTTAGCCTTTATCTGTGTAAGATAGAATGGAGAAGTCTCTAGAAAAGGCTGGATCAGACAAACACTGTTCTCCTATATAATTTTTAAACTTCAGAAGTAGATGGTAATGTTTGTGGCATGTTTCTTGAGTCTGTTCTATTAATGTATGTATATATTTTTGGTTTACAAAATTGTGATTATGTTGAACTGTTATAAGCTAATTTTTTTCACTCAATATATATTTTTCCTTGTTATAAAGTAAGAGAAGATAATGACAGTGACTTAATGATCTGGAAGACCATTTTGGGTAGTTTGGCTTTGTCTGGTTTTGAGAATCAGGCCCTGGAAAAGCCTGCCTTTGGTGCTTACACTTTCATTGTAAATCCAAAACCTCATCCTGTGCTGTACAGAAATATAGCCCCTATATACCATGATTCAGGGTGATCAGGAAGTGCTTTCTCTTCCCAGTACTAGAAGCACTGGAGATGAGGAAACTTTAGAGATGCATCGTCTTGACCTGAACCTGGAGTTCCTCCCAACCAGGTGGAAGGAGCTGTAACTAGCTACTCCTACCTCTTCCAGTTATAAATTTTCCATCAAAAGACTTCTGACTGCTTTAAAGGATACTCTCATTCCTCTACCCCAATTCTAGACACAAACATTTGGTAATATTGACATATGAGACCTTCCATGAGTGTCCTTAACCAAATGTCACCAACTGCCATCAAGTCAACTCCAACTCCTGGTGACCCCTTGTATGTTAGAGTACAGCGGTGCACCCTAGGTTTTCACTTAATGAGGTTTTAAAAGTAGGTTACCAGGTTTTTCTTCCAAGGGGCCTCTGAGCTCAGCCTTTAGGTTAGCAGCCAAACATGTAACAATTTGCACCTCATGGATATCCATAGTTTCCAATAAAACTAACAACACAAAAAATCTTTGGCAGGGAAGAGTAAAGTGCCAAACCATGTTTAGTAGTTTCCACCACGATTGACAGGATACTATTAATGAGTACTCACTGAAGGCCATGGCATAGAAAAAGCAGGCTGCTAGCTGACCATCACCAAAAGCACCCCCTTTCTCCCACTCTACCTCATTGAAGACAAGGGCTGTGATTATGTGGGTAGACCTGACAAAGCTATTTTTCTAAAGTTTTTTTTTTTTTAATCTTAAAATTTTAACACTATATTAACTCGTATTAGTTTCAAGTTAAAGTGCTTAATCCAGTACCACACATGAGATATGTGGTTGTGATAAACCCCTCTGGTCCCCAGTCTCCACTGCTTATTATCTCTAGCTAGTGAAAGCTGTTCCATCTACACAAATAGGAGGCCATAGGAATTGGAGGAACCTCATTGGGTTTTTGCAACCTGATCAGGGTCCAAAACAATCTTAGCACCATTCCAATGTACCATTCAGATTAGAGTAGTGGCAGCAGGATTGTAGAAAGTCCTGAATTCCTGTCCCTCTCTCAAGCATCACATTCTTGGAATTAAAAGAGTTGGGAGCATGGCAATCTTTAGAACCATTGGTGGCTTGTGGTGAGTGTTGAGGAGGTAATTCAGCCAACACAGAAGCGACTATAGACACCCTGACTTCAGTCAAGTCGAAAGATAACACCTTACGTGACTTCTTTGCTTATGTTTGGAATGAAGTTTGACTGGAAGGTTTTGACTTTCCACATAATTCGAGTTTAATCAGCCCTCCCTAATGGCCGGCCCTCCATTGCTAATCAGCGAAGAGCTACCCAAGAGTTCTTTGATGAATGGTTATTTCAGCCCTTTGTAAATACTTCTGAATTGGGACAATTCTCTGTGAACAGCCCAGTAAACAAAGGGTCCAGTGTGTTGAGTTTAGTTGTTTTTTTACCAAGTTTCGCTGAGCCAGTCTTCATACCATCCCATTCTTGGAATTCTAAATATGACCTCTGGTAGACATCTGAATGCTACCTTTAAACAAAAAGCTTTCTTTTTTACGTTTTTATTGTGAATTGAGTGAAAGTTTACAGGGCAGATCAATAGTTTTACAGTCAACAAATCATATACTTTGTTTCATTACAATGATTATAATCACCTCCAGGTACCATCAGTTAACAGTATTTCTCTCTGTTCATTTTAGCTTTGTTTTTGTTTTTTAAAACACTCAGGCATGTATAATTATTTACACCACCAAAGGGCACATTCTGCAAGTCTGCCTCCTGGCCGCCAGCTCTCAGTCCCTCATTGTGGGTTAGTGTGCTAGAGTCCTCAACTGCTCCCTCTCTCCATGTCCCCATCTTTGCCTCCATCTCTGGTGTCTCTGCTTCTCTGGTTAAGGTCTCGCATTCTGCTTGTGCACTTCTTCCTTGATGGTCCTAGGGTCCTCTGTTTCTGGGCTGTAAGATTAACTACTCCCCCATTTTTGTTACAAAACTTCTACCTTTACAATTGTGATAGTCACAATTAGTCATGATAATTAATTACTCTAGCACCACACCCCAAAGCCGTTTGAACTGCAAGGTTGGCGGTTCAAGCTTACCAGCCGCTCCTTGGAAACTTTATACAGGGTCGCCATGGGTCAGAACGGACTCAACGGCACTCCACAACAACAACAATTGAGTCATAGGAGTCCTGGGGTGGCAATGTGGGTTAGTGTGCCAGACTGCAAGGTCAGTGGTTCAAGCTCACCAGCTGCTCCTCTGAAACCCTATACAGGGTCGCTATGGGTCAGAATCAACTTGACGGCACTTAACAACATTGAGTTATAACAATCTTATCACCATATCTTTTCACCAGACCATCTAAACAAAATGAAAACTATTCAGTCGGGACTTACCCCACACACTCGTAAACTAAGCTCCCTCTTGAAAACTTGTAAGCCAGTCACTTTGTGCCTTTATCACCCCCTCACTTTAGGTAGCCTGTGTCTAAGTCGCCTGTCCCCTATCTGCCCTGTGTACAGAGGGGATAACATTGATACTTGATGTGAAAATGCTTTCCCTTTCTGTTGGTATTTTAAGCTACTACATCCTCTGGTAGCGTAGTGGTTACGAATCGGGCTGCAAACCTTAAGGTCAGCAGTTCGAAACTACCAGCCGCTCCGCGGGAGAAAGATGAGGCTTTCTACTCCCGTAGAGATTTACACCCTCGGAAACCCTGTACAGGGTCGCTATGGGTCGGAACCGACTCGACGGCACTTAACAACAACAACAACATCTATGAGTATAGGTCAAATTCATCAAATTGTAGCAATTTACCCTCATTTCCTGTATCAAAATTTTTTTTTTATCTTCCTCTAGTCGAGTTCTGATTATCAAGCCATTGAGGCTAGGTCATATGGGCACTATCCGCAAGTTTGAGTGTTCTTGTGTGTCTCCCCTCACTTTCTATCAGCTGGATGCTTCACTTTCAGCTCTAGTCCTCCATGGCTATGTCCTTGTCCATGGGCTCAGGTGTCCCCAGGTCTCACCACACTTTTGACCAACCAGCCCTTCCTCTTCTCTCTCTCATCTCCAGGTCAATGGGTGTCCATGGAACATGGTTGAACTCAGCCCATTTCTTCATTGCTGCCTTTCCCCCTCTTACACTCACCAGTAAACCAATGTAGATGCCAGCATGTATTCCCTTTGAGTTTCAGTCTTAGAGGGGAGTTTGTCCTGAAAGGACTTGATTGCTTGCTAAACAGAAAGCTTTTGTAGTCTATTTCCTTGTGGCCCAAAAGTCCAATGCTATAGAGTCGATTCTGATTCTTAGCTGCCCCATAGTTTCCAAGGCTGTAAGTCTTACAGAAGCAGACTTCCATATCTTTCTTCAGAGGAGTGGCAGGTGGGTTTGAACCACCAGCTTTTCAGTTTGCAGCTGAGCACTTTAACCACTGTGCCATCAAGGATCTTTCCAAAAACCATCAATAAGTAAATTATAGGTTTGAACTAGGAGATTTTCCTTGTCACAGTAGGGGAATTTAGCAAGGTGTGCCAAAATGGGTTGCTGCCTGATGTTGGTATTAGGTGTGAGATTACATTTGATTGATTAGTAATGTCTGCCTTGAGCACAGGCAAGGAGAGTTGGTAGCATGCTATCAATCTGTCACCCCAGAGCCAACCTACTGGTGTAAGGTCCTGCTCCATCAACTCTTGAAGCCAGCTGTTGAGGTTTTACAATGCGTCAGTGTGGGCTTCTGTTAGTAAAGGACTTAAGAGTCATTTGGAACCAGCCTTCAAATTCAGAGGCGGGTCTGATCAAAGCATTTTCTTCTTTCTCATATGAAAGGTGATTTTTCTAGTCTGGAGTCTGTTCTTTTGCATTTTTAAGGTTTTTTCAGTAGTGCAGAGACTCTGTGGTTCTTTGAAGTACCCTCCAGAAACAGCCATTTGAGTGAATTTCTGATTCTGGAGGCAGAGCTGTCGCATTTGAACTAGCACTCTCAGAGACAACAGCTTTTAATACAGATTAAATCCAAGAGCTGCAAACTCCAGGAGACCGTATAGGTTCTTCACTTATACTAGAACTTGATGGCATCAAAATTTTGAGTGGGGCTTAGAGATGTTAAGCAGAGATCTTCGGGTGATAGTTTTTCTCAGAGGATTTGATTTGGGATAAAATTTATTAGTTTGGCTCACTTGTGCCTTTGCACGATTTTTTTTTTTTTTTTTTTAATCTAGAGCTTTGGAGTCCTTTAATTAACTAAACAGATTTTTTTTTCTATTACTTCTTTGCAAAAGGTATTTTTACACATTGTCTTATAAATGCTCTCTCTTGGCTCATGTAAGAAAGATTCTACCTCCTTTGAAAGGGACTTTATCTAAAAATGCATGAGATTTTTTCAGCTTTCACATTTTAAGGATGATGTAACTCTCAAGTATTGAGAGGCTTAATCCAATTTCAAAAAGTCAACAATAGTTCCACTCTGAAATCCACCTATCATCACACCAGTGAGATTACAGTGTGAGCATACAAGGGCCGGTGGTACATGTTGCATTGATACACTGTCTGTAAGGACTGTGCTAAGCAGAAATGCCTGGAGCCCCAGGAACTTAAAAGCCATATGTAGACAAGAAACAGAGCATTTCTCAAAAGATTGGTATCCTGTGGGGTCCCACCCATTTCTGTGGCATTTATATTGAATCACTGCAAGATGATGCCCTACAGGTCATCTGGATTAGAAAGTAAATGTATGTCCATCGGTTCCTTGTGACTCTCCAAGTCCACAGCTCTCCTGACTTGGGAAAGCCTGGTGTTCGACTCACAGGGACCAGTGGTGTGCAAAGAAGCCCACTCTTCTCTCAGAGCAGCTTAAGGCACTGGTGTGACTGATGCAGGCCCTTTCGAGCTGAGCCCTGACACCAGTGACCGTCACCTGTCCATCTCTAAGTGCCTTTCTCCTGGTGGGACCTCAATGCATATTTGTTGGATTGAAATGAATCCTTCATCCCTGGTCCTTCTATCCCTGCCTTAGGGGAGGGAACCATCAGAAAGAACTTCCCATTGAACCATGGCTGGCTCTGAATCAGTCATTAGATGTCCTCACCCCGCCCTCCCTAGTCAGCACATCTGCCCTGTCACTGGCACAAAGGACAGTGCCCAGGAGGCCCTGGTGGAAGTCTGATAATGCTTTCCCCAACAGACTCTCCACTGTCTGAGAGCCGCTGAGTACCCCACCCATCTTCAGCTGTAGATGCCAGCTTGGTCTTGAGCTCTAAGGCCCACTACTACATAGTTGTGCTCATAAGCCCCTGCAGTGTATGAGGGCTGCAGTCAGCTGTAAAGATGTATTCTCCTAGGCTTGTCTGGCTGATCTTTATCCTTGCTTTACAAAGGAGCAAACAGAAGCATGATCCAAACTAAAATTAGCGTTTTGTTTGGTTGCCTTTTTAGGGTAAAGACCGTGAGTGTCAGAGGAATGAAGAAAATACTAACTGGACCCCATTGATAATACATTTAAAATCTCTCCTTGGGGCATATTTTGTTTTGGGAACAGGAGGAGGAGAGCTAGCCTGTAGGTTTGGGGGTGCCAGACTGTGCTGAGGTTGGGAGAGATCAAATGGCTAGAGTGTCTTGAGTCCCCAGCACTGGTCCAAGAAGAGACCACATGGTGGGGAGAGAAGGAGAGGGGGCGACTAGAAAGAGGGGGCAACTAGAAAGAGGCCTGTACTAGCACTAGGCTTGGATTCTCCCCTTCTCCAAGATTCCACTGATGGGAACCTTCGGGGTTACTTTATCAGTGAGTTCCTGATACGCCGGAGATTAACAGGGGAAACAGTGACCACAGAACACCCAGGGAGGGAGAAACTGGAGACTTCTGTTTATCCTAATGAGTTTAGTCTGCGATTAAATACTTTCAGGCTAAAAATTTTGCATTTGTGGTTTAGGGTGGTTGGGGCCCAGCAAGAACTCCCAGTTTAGCTAAGTTTCAAGCAGCTGCCCCTGGAGCTTCGATTCCCGCCCCCAGAGCCCAGGCCCCAAGTGCTCTAGAGACAGCCACAAACTGTACAGAGCTAGCTCCTTGCCAGCCCCACCCCCTCTTCCTCCAATGCCACCCCTGCCCCATTTGTCCAGGTCGTTTGCGGGCTCATCCTGCCTGACTTTTGCCAATTCTCTACACTGACTCCGTCTGTCACTGGTGTGTCTCCCTCGAGGACAGGACCCCCAGCCTCCCTAGTAGTGATACTGCTGCCACTGGTGGCCTTCAGGGAGGCCAGAGGCTGTGGGGTCTTGCTCTTACACAGACCCCTTTCCTTGGCACGGCAGAGACCAGCCTGCCACGGTAAACCCAGATCAGCAGTGCAGCTGTTTAAAAGAAGTGACTTGTAACAAGACAGAAATGTACCCCCACAGGTACCACCCCTAAAGTCGCCTTCTCTCCCAAAAAGTGGAGCCTGTCTATCACCCCATCTGAAGCAATGACGACCCCTTTTGTAAGATACTGCAGCAAGGCCAGGGCTTGGTCACCATCCTTCCTGGGGATCTTGGGGGCTCCACTCTCACCCCTGTGGACAACAGCTTAAGCATGGGCACACGTCCGATCCACACACAGAGATGCCCCCCTACACCAGAGCCAGCAATCGTGTTATCCCATGTAATCGTTACAACACAGAAAGGATGTTTCATTTACAACAAACCAAAACCACTGCCATCAAGCTGACTCTGATTTATGATGACTGCATGTATGTCAGAAGAGAACTAGGCTCCAGAGGGTTTTCAGTGGATGAGTTTTCAAAAGGAGATTGCCAGACGTCTCTTCCAGGATGCCTCAGAATAGACTGAAACCTCAATCTTTAGTTAACAGTGAGTGCATTAACCATTTCTACCACCCAGGGACTCCGAATTTATAAAAAGGCAGCTGTTTCTATAGACATGATCAATAGGTAAAAATATTCCAGCAACTTTTTCTCTTTTAAGTATCTAACATGTTCCACAAACTAGCCCGAGACTCTTCCTCCTCCCAGCCACTCTGGAGGTGAGTTTTCTACTTCCTGCCTTGCTGGTGGAAACCGCTTCCAAGAAGTCAAGCCTCTTACACACAGAGTAAGCCTGGAAAGGTCCCTCTGATCCAGAAACCCCTCCCACACAGGGCAGGTGTTCTTCAGAACAAGGAAACTCTGCCCAGTGACTCATGTACCTAAATCCAACACTGGAGTCATTTAGAAGCTATGGTGAAGTGAACAAGAAGACCAGAGCCCATACAAACTGGCTTTACAGCCTGACAGTAGGCCCTGCTGAGCTGAGGGCAAGTTTTTGAACCTGTCTTAGCCCATTTCCTTATCTGTCTAAGGGGGACAGTAATACCTGTGCACAGGATCGTGGCATCAGAGATAATGGCTATAAGGTACCTGGAAGTAGTTGGCACATAGTCGATAACTCAAGAAATAGCAGCCACCTATTTAACATCAGGATTTGTACATATAAGAAAAAGCCCTTGTGGCACTGTGGGTTAAGTACTGAGTTGCTAACTGAAAGTGGTTCAAACCCAGGAGAAAGCTGTGGCAAGCTACTTCCATAAAGATTTCCAAACTCAGAAATCGTAGGAAGCAGTTCTGCTCTGCCCTGGAGGATGGCTTTGAGTTGGAATCAACTCAGTTGCAGTGGGCTTGATTTGATACTTACAAGAATATTTCAGTTCAACTTAATAAATCAGTGTATTTTTCTGTGAGCAAAATATACTTGCTGAAAAGCAGCCATTGCCGAGAGGATGTAGACCAGAACTAGGAGGTTCCGAAGCCAAGAGTCCTAAACTCATCTTCCTCAAACAGTTTGTCTTGGCTTAACACATTGGCCCACCTCCACCCCTCTCCTCATTTACAGTAGAGTCTTAGGTTCCTGTTTGCTTGGTGTTCACCTACTTGGATCATGCTCAAATTTGCTCCATGACATTTGTGTGCAAGAAACTCATCACTTTGTTTATCTAAATTAAACACACGGGTGCTTGTTTATTATTAAATAATGTCATAAAGAGAGCCTTCAATGACAGGGCCCACCAAAGGTCATGAATGGACCAGTTAGAAAACCAGAATAAGTCTGTCTTTGTGTCGCTGCTGGCAGTTTTGTCAAGATGTCCAGTGTGTCATTAGGGGAGGGGCTCCCCCTTACTGAGTCCTACAAGTCCCGGCAGGCAGCCCAGGCCATCTGGGAAGCATTGTTACAGTCACTGCTGCAGTTCGTACCATGTTGAGCTGGTGGCCCAAGGATACACATCTCTCTACATCCAACACTGTCATCCTCTACTCCACACCTGGCCAAGCCCCCGGACCTGTCCTAAAGCTCAGCCTCCACTACCCCAGTGCTCTTCCATCCGTTCTGGGGAGTAGAACTCACACACCCTGCAATTACAGACTCCCTCTCCCAGCTCCACTTAGTTTCTTCAAGTTCTTGAGATGCCTCCCTGCCTCAACTAGCTTTCTCCTTCTTAGTTCTGACAATGTGATAATAAAAAAAATCTCCTACATTTCTCCAGATGCCAAAGAAGCCGTAGGTCTTCACTCCCCAGCTTGTCCCCATGAGATGGGAAAGAGGAAACCCTCTCACTCTTTGGTGGTCCAGTTGGCAAGACAAGGCAGAGAAGTTAAAGCCTCATGGGGCTGCTTTATCTACCCTGTGAGATGATCAGC